>NC_090265.1:982449076-982757326 GCF_040414725.1 Anabrus simplex
ACGCGACGAAGAGCTATTTTTCTGGACGTTATTTGGCACATCATTATATTGTCGTGTTCTATAGATGCGCCGTCCTCACTGGAATACGAAATGAGTTTGAGCATTAATTGTGAGTTGTACTATCAAAGGCAGATATGTGTGTTTGTGTAACTCCAACTTAGCCCATTGAAGGAAACACGACGTAGTCAGGCTACAAAACACATAAATAATCGAAGAGATAGAAACCGTCGATAGAAGACTTCTTTTCATCGGCAGCAGAATGATGTTCATTCATCTCGTGAACCACTGAAGCGACCGAAATTCTATTCTATTCTTCCTGTTTAATCGAGATTGCTTGATGTGAAGTGAAGCGTGAACATCAGCGCCTGCGTCAATGAAGCTAGCTCTTTTACGGGCAAACAAAACAAAAACAGCATAAGCTATTTCGAACATAGCGTCCGTAGTGGTTGGGAAACCATTTGTATTTTCCCAGCCTTCGGTACGTCCGCTATAATTGGTAATATAATTGCATGAATCAACAACAATTATAATAAATGTACGTACTCAGTATTGTCATTATTTAATACTCCACCTCGTGGTCTGATTAAAATCCATGACCTCACCATAAAAGTAACTGGATTTCATCTCACTGGGGCTATCTGGTCATGGCTGAACAGAATCTGGCGTGGCACTGCCCGAAGCGGTGCAACCTTGCAACAGTGGGGCTGGATGGACTCGCCTCGTTGTGACTGTGGATATGTAGTGCATTTTTTTACAAGTTGTTCTACGTCGCACCGACACAGATAGGTCTTTCGGCGACGATGGGATAGGAAAGGGCTAGGAGTGGGAAGGAAGTCGCCGTTGCCTTAATTAAGGTACAGCCTCAGCATTTGCATGCTTTAAAATGGGAACCACGGAAAACCATCTTCAGGGCTACCGACAGTGGGGTTCGAACCCACTATCTCCCAAACACTGGATACTGGCCGCACTTAAGCGACTGCAGCTATCGAGCTCGGTTTGTAGTGAAAACCATCAACCATATCCTACAGGAATGCCCTTTACATAATATGTATCCTGGGCCCTTGGAAGAACTTCATGCAGCCAATCCAGAAGCAATTGAATGGGTTAAATATCTACCAATCCATATTTAAAGTTATTTTCCTTTTGGTCCTAATGCTTGTATGCATCATATGCTAATAATAATAATAATAATAACAATAATAATAATAATAATTGTCACTTGAAAGTGTGCCTCAGAATTATTCTATATATTTTTCAGACAAAAAATATAGAATTTAAAATTAATATTGTGCCGTTTCATAAATAGCTTTTATTTGCAAGTCTCTTAAACAACGACGCCCGTTCCTACGACGATATGATAGTGAAGGGCTAGGAGTGGGAAGAAAGCAACCGTGGGCTAAATTAAGGTACAGTATCAGTCAGCATTTGTCTAGTGTGAGAATGAGGAACCATGGAAAACCACCTTCAGGGCTACCGGCAGTGGGGTTCGAACCCACTATCTCCCGGATGCAAGCTCACAGCCACGCACCCCAAACAAGCACGGCCAACTCGCCCGGTGGAAAAATTACTGCTACTACTACTACAACTACTAAAATGTTCTCACTCCTTCCCTAAAGGGGAAGGCGGCCCTCCTAGACGGTGACGCCGTTTTTCGGGCCAGGAGATGTGCGGAGTAGGTGACAGGTTTGGCGGCCGTGACATATACTAGGAACTGTTCCGGCATTCTCCTTAGTGCAGGAGAATGGAAAACCACGGAAAACCATTCTCAGGACAGGCGACAATGGGGAACCAGCTCCTCTCCGTCTCCCGAATGCAGAGGCGTAGATCTACGGCAGAACCGCTGCCACCCAGCCAGGCTCAAGGTATATTGGGAACGAAAGCGAACCTTCAAGTGCAACCAGTCATACGAGCTCCGGAGTGTGCTTAAATTAATAATAATAATAATAATAATAATAATAATAATAATAATAATAATAATAATAATAATAATAATAATAATAATAATAATAATAACAATAACATCCACGGCCTGTTTCCACTCATTCGACCGGGTTAGTAAAGGAATGAATGAAGGCCCCATCTAACGGCGAGGATATGAATTGTGCCGCCTGGCGAAGCCTGTCGCACTCCTCTGGGGCAATAATTAATGACTGACAGGTGTCATGAAATGATATAGGAGAGTGTTGCTGGAATGAAAGATGACAAGGAAAACCGGAGTACCCGGAGAGAAACGTGTCCCAATTCCGCTGGGTTTAACACAAATCTCAAATAGAGTGACCGAAATTTGAACCAAGAAACCCAGCAGTGAGAGGCTGGCGCACTGCCGCCTGGGCTATGAAGGCTCCAATTTATATATTATATGAAATAAGAGTTTTGTCTGTACATTGCTCAGAATTTAACAATGATGGTATTTCCGTATCGGTCGTGTACAAAGTAGCAAGAAAATGCGCATTTTAATTTTCCGTAATGTCTGTCTGTCTGTCTGTCTGTCTGTCTGTCTGTCTGTCTGTCTGTCTGTCTGTCTGTCTGTCTGTCTGTCTGTACACGCATCACGAGAAAACGGCTGAAGAGAATTTAATGAAAATCGGTATGTAGTGTCTGGGAATAAGTTGCTACAATCTAGGCCATAAATAATCTTATTCACGCTGAGAGAAATGGTAGTTTAGGGGAAGGCCTAAATTTACATTCTCAAATTTTTATGTTATTAGTGGTCTTAATGAAAATCGGTATGCAAAGTCGATAAATAAGTCGCTACAATCTAGACTGTAAATAATCTTATTCACGCCGAGTAGAATGGTAGTTTAGGCCTTTAGGGGAAGGCCTAAAATGTAATTCTCAAATATTTTTGTTATTAGTGATCTTATCGACAAATACTACATTACTAAAGTTATATAGTATTAAATTTCCGATTAATTATGTCTTATAATACTTTTTTGCCGTACCGGCTATGATAACAGAGATATTCATGAATTTGGATTTTTGTTGCTAAGTCCATATCAGCGCCAAGACACGAGAACATGGGTAAAATTGGGGAATAAGGAACTACAGTCTACGCTATAAATAATTTCGTAAGACGCCCTAATATCACAGAGTCGAAAGAAAACTACTGTAAATGTGAAGGCCTACAATACAGAAAGTTCATAACATTGAACAACAATAGCATTACATTGACCATTGTTTGTTGTGATGTGCTTTGTGTCTTCTCTTGCCAGACATGTCCGATAGATGGACTTACTGCTGTATACTGAGTATTTTTTCAAATTTGCTTTATGTCGCACCGACACAGATAGGTATTATGACGACGATAGGATAGGAAGGGGCTAAGAGTGGGAAGGAAGCGGCCCTGGCGTTAATAAAGGTACAGCCCCAGCAGTTTCCTGGTGTGAAAATGGGAGACCACGGAAAACCATCTTCAGGGCTGTCGACAGTGGTTTTAGAACCCACTACCTCCCGGATGCAAACTGACAGCTGCGCACCATTAACCACACAGCCAACTCGCCCGGTTGTTCCGAGTATAACAGCCTGCCTGAATATTGACGGGAAGTAGCTGGGGTGTTGGATAACTTTCTTCTTAGGCATGCCATTCCTCTGGTTCATAAATTTTCTGATAGTACTGGTACGTAACACACTGGTTCTTCATAGCATTCAAGCTATTCAATCCCTACCATGGGGCACTGATTGAAATGAGCAGTGTGTATGTTTAACGGAACAATGGCAGAGGAGTGTTCACGACTGTCTGCGGCCTGGTCATTTCAGCACTGGAACTTTGGACTGTTAGATCGGCATCGTAGTACTGTTCGTTAAAAGTGAAAAAATGTGCGGTTTTTCATTTGAGCGAGTTTTTTATATGATAACATTGTTTTTAATCGCTACATTCCTACTGACGTTTTTGTAATGGCCTAAGTTAACTGAAGTTAGGAAAACCACAAAGACAGTCTTTCTGAGAATCCCGTAGCGAAGTACGGGTACATCAGCTAGTAATAATAATAATAATAATAATAATAATAATAATAATAATAATAATAATAATAATAATAATAATAATAATAATAATAATACACATTTTGGACGACAAAAGAAACATTTTTGGTAGTTAGAGGTGGAATCTGAGACTTGCTGGTCTCATTTTGCCTTATAGTGGACTTGATGCTGGTTCCGCTCATGGAGAGTTGGCGCCGCTGTATTTAATATGCGGCATCCCCCTGCCTGCTGACTGAACTCGCTGCCTCTGATGTGTGTCCACCCCAGTTAGCACTGTAGTGGAAAATACCTTGTTAGTTTTCTATAGAGGCTGAATGCTTTTCGAAGTTCACTCACCTGCCCTGAATTTAATTATTTAAATTTTCACAACTCAGTGGTCACGCCACTTTCAGTTTATTCCGAATTTCATTTTCAGACTACCTCCCTCCCGAGACCTTTGCTGTTGAGGCACTATGTCGAGGGAACTTAGAGTTTTATGGGACCGCTGAAACGTTAATTATGAGAAATGAAACTTACAGTTTTAAGTTGAATACAGATTCACGGTGTGTGGCTTTCCATTTCCAAAAATCCTGCATGCATTGTTCCACGGTTCGAACCACGGCATTTTTACTAAGAACTTAGTAACGATATCAATAACGAGAGATGTACAGGATGACTCAAAATTCCGTTGCCATTTTACGAGGCAATACTTCACGGAATATTGGAGGTACAGAGGTAATAATCGACACATATGATTGGCAGGACATGGGGTTTTATTGACACTAAAATAAAGCACGCAAAATAACCAACAGATTGCGCTGGATAGCAATACATCAGGGATAATTCGCCACACATGCTTGACATGACAAGGAGTTTTATTGACACAACGAGTGCACAAACAGGTCAACAGATGGCGCTGGACAGCAACACTTCAGTGATGCCACATGAGACTCATGTACGGTATAAAAGGAGCTGTCGTGAGGGAGGGCGTCAGATGCGCCTGCAATCACGGCATGTCATGCTTGGCCTGCCCGGTCCCCCGACCTCAATCCGTGTAATGATTGGTTGTGGGGTTACCTGAAGTCGCAGTCTACCGCGATTGTCCGACCTTATTAGGGATGATAAAAGACAACATCCGACGGCAATTTGTCACCATTACTACGGATATGCTGTACAGTGCTGTTCAAAACATTGCCCCTCGACTACAAGTATTGTTGATGAATGACGGACGACATGTTGAGCATGTGTTGTAAAGAACATCGTCTTTGCCAAACCTCAATTGTTATGCTAATTATTGCTTGTGTATCGTATGAAGTGCCATCTGTTGCTCATTTTGGGTACTTTACTTTTTTGTCAATAAAAACCCATGTCATGCCAATCATGTGTGTCAATTATTACCTCTCTACCTCCAATATTCCGTGAAGTATTGCCTCGTCAACTGTTTGGTCACCTCCGAATTGGATGAAAATTAAATTGGTAAGAAAGATCAAAATGGTCGCTGTAAACTGCTGTAGGGCTTTTCTCGTGTAAAATTACGCATGTGATCAAATGAGTAACTGTAAGTAGTTGCGGCTATTAACATTATGCTACGACGTTTAGTCGTAACGTTGAAGACGGTATGTACAGTGATGTGGCTATTGTCATATGTGCTCACTATTACGCTGCATTTTGAATTGAACACTTCATTAAAAAGCCCTGCTTCACTTTGGTATTCACTGAAGATATACGGAGACACATCTTGTCCATATCATCACTTGGGTAAGTTAACTCCTTTTTATGTATTACACATGCACTGATTATATAATCAATTTCTATAAGGTGCTTTCCGGTTATTTTCACCGTTGCAACCGAATGTCGTAGCATAATGTTACTTGATGCAACTGCTTACAGTTTATCGTTTGATCAAATACGTAAGAACCCTACAGCGGGTTTCAGTGATCGTATTTGAGATTTCCTACCAATTTTCGTGCAATTCGGAGCGTCCGAACACAAATATTGCCCTCGCGAGCTATCACACCAAATACAGAGGGTCTTCAATAGATGAAATAATGTGAAGAAACTTGCAGTCAATTAAACGCGTCAAGAAAACTGCAAATAGAAACTTTCTTCCTGCTTCGAGTGCGAAAATTGCGCATTTTTTACGCATGCTTTTTAATTAACGCACCTAATTCAACAATATACTTCTCTAACCTCGACAGCAAACCGGACTATGAGATCTCTGCCTTCTGGGAATGTGCATGCATCTTATATACACCTTTCCAGAAGGCGATCTCCCAAATGAAATATGAAGTCCCTCATTCCGACCTGTATACAATTTACTATGAGCAATTAAATTAGGTCACCTTCGCAGAAAAATATTTAAGTGCTGGGATAAAATACCGTAACGAACATCGTAAGCCATGTTTCGTCCAACCAACCGGTCATCCTCAGATCTCTTAAATAAGAACCGAAAATTATATAAAATTACATTAGATATATACCAGTACATCATCGTTGCGCCTCGATATACCGTTAGGCATATGATAATGTTGAGGGGAGAAATACTCACCTGCAGCACATGTATCACTTAGAACGAAAATTCTTTTATATAGTTCATGCAATACTGAACCTTCGATGACAGGACCTTTCTGGTCAGAGTTCTAAGCTAAAATATTATCACACAGCGGTTTTTCTACGTGCAACAACGATATACCGCGTGGTACAGCTACCCCTAATCACACAGCTTTATGCAACCTGCAGGTTATAGTCTAACCTACATGGTACCTAACTTAAGACCACGGCCACTTCCTTCCCTCTTCCTTGTATATCCCTTTCAATCTTCCCATCCCCCCACAAGATCCCTGTTCGGGACAGCAGGTGAGGCAGCCTGGGCGAGGTACTGGTCCTCCTCCCCAGTTTTATCCTCCCAACCAAAGTCTCATTCTCCAGGACACTACCCTTGAGACGGCAGAGATGGGATCCTTCGCTGATTCCGAAGGGAAAACCAACCCTCGAGGGTAAACGGATTAGGAAAGAAAAGAAAGAAAGATGTTCAAGATGACCACCTCCTTCGTTAATGCAAATCTGAGTACGGTGGAGAAGAGACATTCTTGCTTGCTGCAACATATGTGGTGGAACCTGCCTGCAGGATTCAGTAATGAGCCGCTGTAAAAGATTCGGGCTCTCTGGCGCCTCTTCATAGACTCCTTCCTTTAAATAACCTCAGAGGAATGGATGTGGTGGAATAAGGTCAGGTGATCTAGCCGGCCATGTGACAGGACCATTTCGTCCAATCCATCGTCCAGGATATGTCCTATGCAAGCGGTTCCGTGCTTCCAACGACCAGGGTGGAGAAACTCCATCCTGCTGGAACCACATCCGTAACCGTGTCAAGAGGGGTACATTCTCCAATAAGAGTGGGAGGTATTCACGAGGAAACTGTAGAGAGCGTCGTCTCGTGAGGTTCCCTTCGAAGGAATGTGGTCCAGTTATCTTGTCACTTATTATCCCGCACCACGCGTTGACGCCTCATTCGAAGGAATGTGGTCCAGTTATCTTGTCACTTATTATCCCGCACCACGCGTTGACGCCTCATTCGAAGGAATGTGGTCCAGTTATCTTGTCACTTATTATCCCGCACCACGCGTTGACGCCTCATTCGAAGGAATGTGGTCCAGTTATCTTGTCACTTATTATCCCGCACCACGCGTTGACGCCTCATTCGAAGGAATGTGGTCCAGTTATCTTGTCACTTATTATCCTGCACCACACATTGACGCCTCATTGTATTTGAAATCGAGCTTCCCTTACCCAGTGAGGATTTTTACCACTCCAGTAACGAAAGTTGTGACGATTAATAGTTCCGTTGTTTTGAATTCTGGATTCGTCACTAAAGAGAATGTCCGTTAAGAAATCCGCATCACCTTCAACTCTTTGCAATATCCACTGCGAAAATTCTATCCGTTTTTGAAAGTCATCTCCGAGAAGTTTCTGGTGTAATTGTTAATGGTAGGGATGAAATTTATGGTGGTGCAATATGTGTAGTACAGATACATGACTGACGTTCAGTTCATTTCCAAAGGCCTGTGAGCTTGTATGCGTGTTGTACGCAATTGCATTTTGAACAGCTTCATCGTCATTTCCGGACGTCACTGGAGCATCCCGAACGGGCGGGGGGGGGGGGGGTAATGTATAAAATGACCCATTTATTTGCAGTTGGCAGCCTTCGTCTAGGAAATCGTTCTTCATACAAGCGTCTGGATTCCCGTGAATTCTGCCTTACTTCCCAATAATGTAATACATTATTCACATAATCATCCCGGGAATATATAATGTTTGCTTTTGCGTTAACCGTACAGTACGTGTTCGCACTTTGCTGCAAATATTACGATGTGCTTCTTCATGTGCCCTACGTATGAAGTCCAGACAGCTGTTAGTCGTTTTTCGAGTCGAACGTGAGCAGTTGCTTCGTTTAATGGGTGTGTCATAATGTTGACAATAAGTGCAATGCGCATCATTCATTGCAGCCGTTTTCCATATGAAAGTCGCATGGTATTATTCCTCTTTTATGTATGCTTTCTTTGTAAAGGTGAAAAATGACCTTTGAGACTTAAGGAAGTTACACCTTAATTATGAATGCCTTTACGAGTATAATACACTGACTGACAGAGCAAATGCAACACCAAGAAGGAGTGGTCAGAACTTTATGCCAATTGCAGGGTAGACTGATGTCACTGAGGTATGCTCATGATGTGAAATGCGCCGCTGTGCTGCGCACGTAGCGAACGATAAATGGGACACGGCGTTGGCGAATGGCCCACTTCGTACCGTGATTTCTCAGCCGACAGTCATTGTAGAACGTGTTGTCGTGTGCCACAGGACACGTGTATAGCTAAGAACGCCAGGCCGCCGTCAACGGAGGCATTTCCAGCAGACAGACGACTTTACGAGGGGTATAGTGATCGGGCTGAGAAGGGCAGGTTGGTCGCTTCGTCAAATCGCAGCCGATACCCATAGAGATGTGTCCACGGTGCAGCGCCTGTGGCGAAGATGGTTGGCGCAGGGACATGTGGCACGTGCGAGGGGTCCAGGCGCAGCCCGAGTGACGTCAGCACGCGAGGATCGGCGCATCCGCCGCCAAGCGGTGGCAGCCCCGCACGCCACGTCAACCGCCATTCTTCAGCATGTGCAAGACACGCTGGCTGTTCCAGTATCGACCAGAACAATTTCCCGTCGATTGGTTGAAGGAGGCCTGCACTCCCGGCGTCCGCTCAGAAGACTACCATTGACTCCACAGCATAGACGTGCACGCCTGGCATGGTGCCGGGCTAGAGCGACTTGGATGAGGGAATGGCGGAACGTCGTGTTCTCCGATGAGTCACGCTTCTGTTCTGTCAGTGATAGTCACCGCAGACGAGTGTGGCGTCGGCGTGGAGAAAGGTCAAATCCGGCAGTAACTGTGGAGCGCCCTACCGCTAGACAACGCGGCATCATGGTTTGGGGCGCTATTGCGTATGATTCCACGTCACCTCTAGTGCGTATTCAAGGCACGTTAAATGCCCACCGCTACGTGCAGCATGTGCTGCGGCCGGTGGCACTCCCGTACCTTCAGGGGCTGCCCAATGCCCTGTTTCAGCAGGATAATGCCCGCCCACACACTGCTCGCATCTCCCAACAGGCTCCACGAGGTGTACAGATGCTTCCGTGGCCAGCGTACTCTCCGGATCTCTCACCAATCGAACACGTGTGGGATCTCATTGGACGCCGTTTGCAAACTCTGCCCCAGCCTCGTACGGACGACCAACTGTGGCAAATGGTTGACAGAGAATGGAGAACCATCCCTCAGGACACCATCCGCACTCTTATTGACTCTGTACCTCGACGTGTTTCTGCGTGCATCGCCGCTCGCGGTGGTCCTACATCCTACTGAGTCGATGCCGTGCGCATTGTGTAACCTGCATATCGGTTTGAAATAAACATCAATTATTCGTCCGTGCCGTCTCTGTTTTTTCCCCAACTTTCATCCCTTTCGAACCACTCCTTGGTGTTGCATTTGCTCTGTCAGTCAGTGTATAAAAATAAATTGTAAATGCTTGTGACTACATTCGAACTCTGAATCCCTGGGAACGGTCACATGCAGGCAGCGATTAGTACCATATAGCCATTTCAGGTGACAAAGAGTGGGTGTCGTAATTCTGTACTAATGGAATATTGCTTCGAAACTGATCTTGTATATTAATTTCTGAACTCGAATGTGCAGACAGGTTTGCCCTGCTACAAGCCCGGCAGTGTGCTAAAGAATCATGTATCTCCTGAACCCAGATAGCTGCAACCATTCCTTATGAATAGAGTATGTACCTATCACTTGGCTGAATGAATCCAGCATAATGCTTCAAATTCATTTGTCCGTAGTCGGTGATTACGTGGCAATATTTATTATAACATCCTTAGAAGAATATCTGAGACTTCAGGAAAGTCAAGTCTTCACAAAGGATGGCAAGGCGAGTACGAGATGAAAATAAGAAAAGGCATGACTCAATAAGTGTTTGAACCCTCACTGCTCCACTGCTCATTACTCAGCTACATCTGTCATTCATAATTTAACGCAGCTACTTCTAGCGTGAATATTCAACCCTTATTACTCTGTATTCACGAGAAGAGCGAAAGTTCTCCCTTCGAAAAGTTACTGATACGTTACAGCCTTACGGCCCGCGCTTATGCCTTTATTGAACGCTCTAGTGGTAGTAATTACATGGAGTAAGCTATCACATCTGCTGTACAGCATTTGCGTGCCATAGATTATAAACTGCTGTGAGAAACACGTTTCTATCGATTTCGATGTGATGAGACTATAAAAAATGGCGGTGAATTTACATGTCTGTAATGGGTCCTAATCTATCACGTTTTCTATGATACCGTGACCGCCCTTTTCTATCAAAAGAAAATGGCCTCTTGGATCAATCAGATGCGCAATTCTTTACCGATAGATTTAGGAGTGGCTGTGGTTTTTACAATACAGTAACATTTCGTAAAAATCACTAGAGTATTAGACTCCGCTCTACATAAAATGGTACAGTGTTTTTGAGATGGGCTTCAATTACGGGCTCTCGTACCATTTTTGCATTGTGCTGAGGAAATATATATCTGGTTAACTGCACATAAATTTGCTGTAAGATGTTGTGCGATAGGACTAAGGGGCTTGTAATTCCTAGCAGGTTGCATATGTTCGGGAAAATATAGGGACAGCTATACCATCCGGTATTGTGCAGGTGTTTTATACAAATCCGTTTACGAACTTGTTGATCTGTTAGGATATAGGCTAAGTTTAACATTCGTAAATATTAATATGTTTTCATTTTACATTCTACAAACTACTTTTAACCGGTTTTGAAGACGCCGAAACGCCGTTCAACTACTCAGCACAGTTCAAAGAAAATAAGGTCAAGGGAGGACCTTCATAATTGATTAGTCATTCTACGAACATCTCTCTGTTGGGTTGGGTTGAGATATATTTCCTCTACAAATTTAAAATCACCTGATTATGACGCTTCTTGTTCCAATCTCTAACGGTCTAAACAGAGACTAGAGTGTCCAAATTATTTTCCTCAGGATTGCTTTGACGTGCCAGAAGACGGTGACAGGCAGTTGTAATGAAGCACCCCCAAATGCAACCGATCTTAGGTGGAAATGAACTCGATATCTTAGGAACAAGAAATCATCAACTAACCGACCACTGGGTTAGAATAAGCAGCATTTCCGGAGTTTCCGCACCACATGTTTAAATTCAGAACTTTTATATAAATAACTCATTTAACTAGGCGGAGTGGCCGCACGTGTTAACGCGCTACGGCTATGGAGCCAGGCTCTGCATTGGAGAGACACGTGGGATCGAATCCCACCGTCGGGTGTCCTGAGAATGCTTTCCCATTTTCACTTCCAGGCAAATACTGGGACAGCCGATTTCATTCACCATCATTCATTTCATCTTCATTAGTTCGTCAAGTGAGGTTGCGTTAGTAAGGGCATCCGGCCGTAAAACATGACATATAAATTCATCTCACCTCATTGCCGAGCCCACATCAACAAACAAGACAAATAACTCCTTGAGTTTGTTCAGCCCTGGAAACTAAGAATTTAAGACCAGTCATTTAGCTGTATTGGCCGGAGTATACAATTAATTCATTAATTAATAATAATAATATTCTGTCGAAATAATGCATACACACACAGTCTTAATGAATATGTAATGCACATTAAACTTTTCATAATCCTGTTTGTAGCAGGCGGTGAATACGCAATGCGTTTCCATTTCCATATTTTCAAAGGTTATTTTTGTGAGAAAGAAGGTAAAGTTATATCAGTCATTTGCCATGCAGACAGAATTGCAATATACTACCGAATCCCTATTTCGAGTTTTTAATTTGTTTGCCGGACTGGTAATTAAATCCAGCAGGACGAATGCGATCCCATTCCTCTCTCGATTGGCTCTCCTGACGTAAGAAATAAACACTTTCATTCTCTCTCTCTCCCGCTCTCTCTCTTCGCCTGTAGTGCAGTAGGTACTGTGTAACACCGGAGGGAAAAGACCCTTCCTTGCTGTCAGGATTGTTGCTTTTAGAAGCCAAACAATAAGATAATAAGCGTCACCTAAACAATAAACGGAAAAGAAATGCGAGCTCCTGCCTTCGAATAGTTAAAGAATAATAATAATAATAATAATAATAATGTCCCCTCAATTGCTACAAATGCTAAGATATATCAGGGTACCAGAATTTTGTCCCATAGAAGTTCTTCGAAGTGCTGGAAGTCAACAACATGGAGTAGTATTTAAAGAACCTAACATGTCACCAGTCTCAGATGGAATAGAACTTACTACCTACCGTGCAAACAGAAGGAGAGCAATTGAACAGTTGCGCCAGTAAGGTTTCCATATCAGTATCCTTGTCGAGGCAGCGAAGATGTGCTCAGTTCATCCGGAAGTATAGTATGTAAGTTCGATTTTCCATGAAGAAGTTTAAATAAACTCTGAGTTTTCTGCTTCTAAAGAGCAGAATGGCCATGAGATTCACTGATCCTACACCGTAAATGGGTATCCGGTTAATTTCTGGGGGAACAGTCCGCTGGGCATAGAGACAACTACTCCAACCATTTTAGTTCCAAGTTTACGGAGAACGTCCACTCCTCCAAGGGCCTTCATGGCCTGTACGGAGATTGCTTTGCTCGAGAATTACTAATGTCCCTTTTTAAAGACACGCCGGGACACTCGAATTTATGCCCTAATAGAGGCTCGAGTCTCTTGCATTTCAACTCTTGAATACCAATAGACTGATCCAAGACGTGTACAGTTCTGTCGAATAACCTCTCTGTGCGCGTAGAGGCAGGCGGCTGTGAGCTTGCATCCGGGAGATAGTAGGTTCGAATCCCACTATCGGCAGCCCTGAAAATGGTTTTCCGTGGTTTCCCATTTTCACACCAGGCAAATGCTGGGGCTGTACCTTAATTAAGGCCACGGCCGCTTCCTTCCAACTCCTAGGCCTTTCCTATCCCATCGTCGCCATAAGACCTATCTGTGTCGGTGCGGCGTAAAGCCCCCTAGCAAAAAAAAAAAAAACCTCTCTGGTGATGGTGTCAGTTCTTATGTAATTTAATTATTGCAGTTAAAATTTGTAAATGGGCCATGGTCTGTACGCTAAATAGCCTGGGATTCGCCTGGAAATGAAATGGAAGAGAACGAAGGAATTCTTCGAAGATAACCGATATCCTCTCAATAGTGTTACCCCGAGACTGGCTGTACGCATTTCTAGGTTCTCAAACCAGTATGAACCCCATATAGTCGTCCCTGATCAGCTAGAAGAGGCATTGTCATGCTTTACAGCGATGAACAACTTCGTGATTCTTTTTTGCAAGTTGCTTTACGTGGCACCAACCTGAAAATATGAAAGGAATTGCTTAGTATGTACATTGTATGTATCCAGAACTGATAAATATGGTTATTTCCTGCTAACGTAATGACAGTGGACGGCTTGATATAATTTATTTTGCAACTTTCATTTTGTTTGTGATCCGATAATTCCTTGCTACTACATTTTTCAGCTTTCGTTTGCTTAGAGTTATCGTTGTTTACTTGACTACGATTACAGCCCTTAATCTATATATATAAAATAACTTGTCCTTAAACTTGACTGACTGACTGACTGACTCATCATCGCCGAGCCAAAAATACTGGACATAAAGAAATAAAATTTGGGGGAAACATTCATATTAAGATGTAGGTGCTCGCTAAGAGAGGATTTTTGGATATTCCATGGCTAAGGGGGTGAAAAGGGGGGTGAAATTTTAAAATGAGTGTATCTATATCTCAAAACTTTGAAAGTTTACAGATGTAAAAATTGGTATTTAGAATATTCATTAAGAATAAAGAAACACGTATTATTTTGTTTTCGGAAAATCCCAATAGGAAGGGTGGAAAAGGGTGGCTGAATGCCTTTAATGAGGATACTTATATCACAGAAACTGAAGATATTACGGACCTGAAAATTAGTACTTGGGATCTCCTTTAAAAATAAAGAAACACATATTTTTATTTATGGGAAAATCCAACTAATGGGGGGGGGTTGAAAAGGGGGGTGAATTTTTAAAATGAGTGTATATATATCTCAAAACTTTTAAAGTGTACAGATGTAAAAATTGTTTAGAATCCTCTTTAAAAATAAAGAAACACATTTTTTTGGTTTTCGGAAAATCCCAATAGGAGGGGTGAAGAAGGGTGAAAATGGTGTTGAATGCCTTAAATGAGGATACATATATCTCAGAAACAGAAGATATTACAGACCTGAAAATTGGTATTTGGGATCTCCTTTGAAAATAAAGAAAAACGTATTTTTTGTTTTTGGAAAATCGAATTAATGGGGGTTAAACAGGAGTGACAAATTGGGGTGAATTTTTCGAAAGAATATATCTACAGTATATCTCAGAAACGTAAAATGTTACAGACGTAAAAATTGGTATTTAGAATCTCCTGTGAAAGTAATGAAACATAGGTGATTTGTTTTTGGAAACTCTACTTAAGGGGAACTAAAAAGGAGGGTGAAATTTTAAAATGAGCATTTCTACAGTATATCTCAAAAACTTAACATGTTACCGAAGTGAAAAATGGTAGTTTTTATCTCTATTGAAAATAAAGAAACATGTATTTTTTTGTTTTCTGAAAAACCACTTGGGTGGAGGGGCAAAAGTGACTGAAAATGGGGTTGAATTCTTTTAATTAGGATACAGATATCTCAAAAGCTGAAGACGTTTACAGACGTGAAATTCGGTATTTGGAATTTCCTTTAAAATAAAAGGAATACGTATTTTTTGTTTCTGGAAATCCACCTAAAGGGAGGAGGGAAATTGAAAAATTAGTTGAATTATTTGTATGAGGATACTATTATCTCAAAAACGAAAGATTTTGCAGACTTGAAAATTGGTATTTGGAATCTGCTTTAAAATTAAACAAACACGTATTCTAGGAAAATCCAATAAACGGGGGGGGGGAGGTGACATATTGAAAAATTAATTGAATTAATTGTATGAGGATACTTACATCTAATAAAAACTAAAGTTGTTACAGACGTAAAAATTGATATTCGGATCTCCTTTGAAAACAAAGAAAAAAGCGTTTTTTGGCGAAATCATTTTGAATTCCTTTTATGAGGAGACATATCTCAAAACTGAAGATGTTAGAGTCGTGATAATTGGTATTTAGAAGATCCTTTACTATTAAAGGGACAAGTATTTTTAACGGGAAATTCACTTACGGGCGGGAGGAGTGTGAAGGGAAGTGAAAGAAGTGAATTCTTTTTATGGGGATACTTATATCTCAGAACTGAAGGTAACAGACGTGAACATTGGTATTTGTAATCTCCTTTAAACATAAGGAAACACGCCTTCTTTTTTTGGGTGGGGGTGGGGTAAATCAACTTAACGGCTGTGGGGTGAAAAGGAGTTGAGACCAATTGATTTTACTGTTCATAATGTTCTTATTCTGATCATAAACTGATCATTTTTAATCTTTCCTGGGTTCGTTTTCAAGAACCATCTTTTCTTTTGGAGTACACAAAGTTAGATTACAGTAGATTCTCCTGGTATGTGAATAAAAATTTGAACACATTTGAAATAAACGATATGAATGATATTGACGGTGGAATTGTTCACCTCTATAATAAGGTCAATAATTCACGGAAGTATATCATTCGTGTCGCCAGAAATCTCGGCACTTGCCTACGTGCGACGATGGTGCTGGTCACATTGTCAGCAATGACAATGGCAGCAGATGTAATTTACCGCCAAGTAGCGGTCTTGCATCTTGCTGTGGGTTTCAGACTAATAATAATAATAATAATAATAATAATAATAATAATAATAATAATAATAATAATAATAATGTTCTGGACCGTCGTCAAAATGTGCGGACCCGCTGGAAACGGGTCTTGGGCGGGTAATGACTACGATTGCAGTCCGGCCGCGGGTTCAGTACTGCCAAGGCACCCAAGACGATACCATGCCGGATCTCCTGAAGGATTTGATCCATCCTAGAATGCTTATAGGAAAAGATGGCAAAGATTTAGGGACCTAACTGGCCGGGTGGAATACCTGGACCTAGCCCGGGAAGTACTAAATCGATTGCTGGAAATAAAGATTGAAAAATGGGAGGAATTTTGCCGTAATCTCTCAGAAAACGAGTTAGATAGCAAATTTCGGCGGATTCTATATAAAACGTTAAGCATTCAATTATAAATTTCATTACAATACCGTAGCGAAGCACGGGTATCTTGCTAGTCAATTATAATAGTGCATAGATGGGAGAGAAAATATTTAATTTAGTATTTACTACTGGGAAATTATGAAGTGACGAGGTTTTCTTAGGCTTGAGTCGAAAGATTCGATAATGGGTTCCCACACCTAATTGACATGTTGAGAGAGTGACCTGAGATCCTATTTCTAAAGGGTTCGACCGCTTGCTAACCACACCTTCCCTGGTATCTCGAAAAGCAAATGCTGTCTCCGAGAGATGTAGTAGTTCTACACACCTTTTCCTTCAACCCACGAGAATGCTGGTATGTTACCCCATAAAAGCAATGCATGAAGGCCATCTTGCACATTAGCCCCTGTCCTAGCTCCCCAGCGTTAGTTCATAAGACCAGTGTATAGCGCGGCCAACACGCTCGGTGACCACAGTAAGATATAGACGTAAAAGTAAGGCAAAATTTATTGTTCTTTATTTTATTGTTCTTTTGGGTTATGAATAATTTTGTGAACTAGAAAAACGCTAATCAATTTGTTAATAAAACACAATGTTATATTCAACACAATTATGGCAGTATTTTCACCAAAGTACAATTTTGCAAAATCAGAAATCTGAATTAAATTTTTAGGTTTGAAGACACCAATCAAAGAGGTAGCTCTAACGTAACATTACCTTGAAGTAATATAGATATTGCACTTTTAAAATGAGAATTTTATCAGATTTTGTTACGTATGATGAAAACGTTAAAACTCTACATGGCAGATTTAAAATGTTGAAATTGCACGGCACGGCTGTATTTTCCATGAATTAAATTCTTCACGACATGAAAATCTGGAACATGGATTTTATATGTCAGGCTACTCTAATGTCCCACCCGACTGGTTTCATGATCCTGTTCTTTTGGTTTTACGTGGAAGGAATTCGTTACAATGAGCAGGATGACTGTGCCCCTTATTTTTTCATTTGTTCTTTATGGTGTAATCAAAAGGTTTTGTTTTTATCTAAATTCACTAAATTATCAGTTTTTAAATACAGTATCCATATTGCTCGAATGTAACAGTACTTGGGAGGACACCTTATTGATTTGTGCCTTGATCTTCTGTATATACAGAGAGTAATTGAAACCAGATACGTCCATCTAAGAAGCATATAAGAAACTATTCTAAGCAGCCTATGCGAAGAAATTGACAGCTATCTTCAAAACTAAATATTCAAACGGCAATATGTTCGGGCAGCTGTGGAAGATTAAGTCTGCTGTTCAGCGAGACAAGTTCGGTGAGGGGATGTTGTTGCGTATTCCATGCATGACTGTGCCTGTTGATACGGATGAGGTGGTCAGGAAGATCAGCTGATAAGAGAATAGCGGTGCTCGTTTTGCAAAATCCTCACGTAAACAAATATTGCTGAAGTTTTTGCAACCTCACATAAGGAGTTGGGATATTTGGACCAGCAGCCTACCTGGTAAGTCATTGAGTGATCGATTGATTGTTTTAAAGGAGCAAATAATTTCGACGATCAGCCCCGGTGTGGAAGTATGTTTGAAAACTTGTTTTTGATACGTTGTCCGTCAAGCACTGTCCTAGATACACGTCACATGGCCTCACCGAGAGTTGAACTCAGGGTTCAATGGAGAAAGACCAAGAACAAAAAAATTGCCGAGAATTAAGAGATGAAATAAAAGAAATAAAACTTTTCACTCTGTTGAGGTTTAAGGTATGACATGATTTTTTTAAAAATTCCACATTGTGCTGAGGTTTAATGGATGAAATAACAAAATAAAGCTCCTCACTGTGTTTGCGAACAAACGGCAAAATAAAAGTGTACAATGTAAACGGATAACGCACACTGACCTCGAGACATATTGACCTAGACGTGACGTGGGGAAATCACAGCTGTGTTGACGTTCTGTTGAGGAGAGGGTAGTATCCAGTTCTAACTGACTTCTCGAAAACATTTATTTTATTTACTTTCTCATACACTAATTAAGACAGGGGGAAAATTGCTGAAGATGATTGCTTGGATTACCATTGGTGCAACAATGGGAAATAACGGGAAACCATCTTCAAGGCTGCCGACAGTGGGGTTCGAACCCACTATCTCCCAAATGCAAATTGATAACTATGTGATCCAAACCATGCAGCTACTTGCTCGGTGATGTGTACTGAACACAACCTGATACGCTGAAAGTTTTATTAGATTTCATTGTCAGCCACGCTGCACACAGACCAGTACGGGGAATTTGTATTCATTCATGGCTGCATTTGTATTTCGATAGTTATTTACATAGTTGTATCTTTGTTACGCAGATTGTCAGTATTGTAAAGTAATCAATTAAAACTAGTTTTGAGTGCCGTAATGTTAGATATTATGTACGACACTAAAGTAGATAAATTGTACAAACTCCTTCAATTATATCAGTCTTATCATTACTCAGAGAGAACAAAGGGTATAGAACATAGATAAAAGTTACCCCGTGGGTGTAGGCGGTAGAATAACATACACGGTTTCCCTTTCTGTCGTATGTTAGGTGGGCGCATTATATTTTATGTTAGCAATTTTCTTCCTTAATATTTTAATATTAGTTTGTTGTACGAAATTTGGATTGCTATCTTTTAAATTCTGTCATTGATATTCTATAAAATTTCTTAATATTAAGCCTTATCGAAGGTCATTTTGAGAAAAAATCGAAGAGAGGTAATGGTGGTGATTGTTTTCAGAGGAAGTACAACAACGCAACCATCCTCTATTAACACTGATCAGAGGGAAAATATTGGAAGGGGTCCGACACTTCGAAAAATGAAGGATCGGCCAAAGAAAACCAAGGACCATGAAGGGCGTGAAAATGAAAGACACCCTAGGCCTCGCAATCCTAATAACATCGGGGTCGGAAAAGAACAAGAGTTGACCAAGGGAGGTCAGATAGGACAGATGAAAGTGAGGAGACTGGCACAAATAAATGGAAGCAATGCCAGGGCTCAGCTAAGGGCCCCATGGTCGCCAACCCGCGTTCCCAAGTTAAGAGGCTCTGGGACGAAATCGAAGACAACAATTCATTTACTATAATCACATTTAAAATGAAGCCTTAAAACATATATAAGATCAAGTGATGTTAATAGTTGGTACATATCTTAGCCATTTCGGTTCACATCGACCAGAACGCCTAGAAGAAGGATCTAGAGACATATCAAGAGAAGTAAACGGTGATAAAACTTAGCGAAGAGCGATGACAAATTTTATATCACCAAACATGGAAATTGAATATAATACATGGCTCCTAGTTTGCGTTACACTGAAGTTGTTTTATTACAACATGGCAGCAGAAGACAGAGTAAGCACAGCCGATTCTCACAGCCGGACTGGTTAACGATGGCATCCGGAGTCCACCAGAACTCTGCAAACATCCAACGCAATAACATCAATTAATTGTAAATACATTTTAGTTCTACTTAGCAATCTTCAAATGTATTGGGTCATTTTTGCTATTCGTTTTGCGTCGCGCTGGCACACACAGGTCTTACGAAGACGATGGTTCATATTCAAGTTCCTCCATACTGTGGGGTAAATAACAGCGGGCACGACTATGGCTTTTGCTTACATTGTTGTAGGCAATACACTTCACAGCTCATATAGCATGATTCCATATTAGCAGAAAATAAATAGGACTGCTCGATGACTTACAGTATGTTGCACATTACATCTTTCACTATTTACATCACAAATGAAAGAAGGTGAAGTCAAATAAACCCAGGATGTGGTTTCTCAATAATCGTAGTTCATAAGAGATAAGTTATTGAGTCGACGTTCTTTTTCCTCATCTGATTTAGTGCTAAGAGAGGATAATTGACCAGTTGAACTTCCTATTAAAACAATAATTACCACCACCACGACCACAAGTCATCACTTGAAAGACAGTAGGCGAGGAATGCTGCTGAAATTTGACAAAAACGCGTACCGTTCTTTGCATGAAAATTGTACATATCACTTCAATTTCACAGACGTACTCTCTCCATTTGGTTCAATGAAGGTTTTACAATTCGGTACATTTAGAAGAATAGCGTCGCTTGGTTAATATGCACCTTTCTCTCATCCGTGTTTGAAACTCCGTAACAAGTCATCATTTGACCCGAGGTAACTTAACAAGGTGAAATAATAAAATGTCGCCTCGCAGGTGATCATGATGTGTTTTCTTTTAACAGTGTTCATTCATAAGAAACGTTAAATATACCGCGTTCAAGAGTGTTAAGAGCAAATCAGGAAATACACATTGAATAAACGTTTGAAACGGCTAGCTGAGTACTTCCGGCCGTAGAATGCTGAAAGTCTAAGCCAAAGTAGGTGGGGTTGATTCCGACCCAGTCCGGTGGTATTTTAAGGCGCTAGAATTTACCAGCCACCTGTCGATAAAATTATCGGAGCGTAAAAGAACTGTGGGACAAAATTTCACCTCCTCAGTGTCTCGGGAATCTGTAGTTAATGGGACGTAAAACCAACATTATTATTGTCCCGAGATTTCCCTGGATTACAGAGGTGTAAGAAGGTGCTGGGGTGAATGGGTGGACGGAGAAGTGACCAGCGCATAAGTTAAAGCACTAAATTTTGAATTTTTTTTTTAAGTTTAAAATTTGATAGATACTCGGAATAAGCAACAACAAATAACAATTAACAATGTGCTCGTTAGCTTAAAGTCAGAAATCAGGTTCAATAGAGAAATTTGACACAATAACTTGCAATGTTGAGCAATCTAGCTAAAATAGGTACATTTTTATAAAAGCACGTTTACTCCACTCATTTTCACTCTACGAGACTGGGCTCCAAAAGTTACCACAGTCCAGCCTTTCAGAGGCACAAGCTTATAACAACATTACACCTTATGAATTTCAAAAAACCCGGCGAGTTTGGCGTGCGATTAGGGTCGCGCAGCTGTGAGCTTGCATCCAGGAGATAGTGGGTTCGAACCCCACTGTCGGCAGCCCTGAAGATGGTTTTCCGTGGTTTCCCGTTTTCACACGAGGCAAATTCTAGGGCTGTACTTTAATTAAAGTCACGGCCACTTTCTTCCAATTCCTAGGCCTTTCCTATCCCATCGTCGCCATAAGACCTATCTGTGTCTGTGCGACCTAAAGCAAATAGCAAAAAAGGGAAAAAGAATTCAAAAACTGCATTTACTGTCATTTCCGCTCGACCGTCTGTTACAATGACAATTTAAATAGGGGCGATGATTGCCCATTCTAAATGGCCTAAATATACAAAAGAAAAGGTTTAAGACGATCGGCCATGAACTAAATGCTAGGAGGCGAAACATTTGCACTCGTTTTGAAAGGCACTTATTATCCTACATGGGGTTTGTGGCTCGAAGTTGCAGAAGCTAAGCCGATACTACAGAGAGATGCGAAATATTAAGTTCCAAAGTAGAGTGAAGAATTTAGTTTAGAAAATCATAGTCACCTCACATACCAAGTTGAATGGGAATTAATAGAGGGTGAACACTCGTTATTCCCTAAATTACATATTTCCCAGCAGGGATTTAAACAATGTCTTCAGACTTGTCCGAAAATTTACATTTGAAACGTGATGTTAAACTTTAGAATTTTACATTAGGAAAGAGGTTTGAAACCTTCCTCTTTGTTACCTGCCTGGAGCTATCACATGTTAAAAGTTGTCTGCCATTAACTTGAGTTGTTGTTGCCCCTGTCTCCTACTACGCCGTTCACACACTTAGACCGGAGAGATGAAGGTGACAATACGGCCCTAAAGCACCCGACTTTTGTAGCAACTCGGTCTAGCAGAATGCGTGTACACACCCCCAGTTTTAATTGGCTAGAGAAATATATACAAAATTTCTGATTGGTTAATAACTTATGGAAGAAGGAAGCCGTAGTAGTGCTGTCAACTATAACATATTAAAAAAAACAATACACAAAAGGTTTACCAACATTAACAATAGAAAATTTCCTTAAATATTAATAGTTCGTACTCCCTCCAGAGGGGGCACATAGGCCGATAGTAGAGACATCTAATGATTAAAGGTCCAAGTACCTTCAGACGTATAGTTTAGGATTCACCACACAGATGGCTCTCTAGAAGGCGCGCTGTTCAACTGGACGGAAAAGGTGTACTCCCCGGTACAATTATTATTATTATTAATTTTATTATTATTTCGTTTCGACCAGCTATTTTGTCTTGAGCTTTAACATTCGCTCAGTATTCCCGCATCCTTATTTGTAGGCGTTCACTAAATGTTCAAACTAAATATAATTCGGGTTTCAGATTATCTCGAGATAAATTCTGGAGCTCTTGTTATATTACTACAGAAAATCTCTTACTTACTGCCACCTCTATCGAATGCTTAACACCAGAATATCACTGAGTATTCTCGATCATCTGATGACATGGAAATGTACCACCCCATGGTTAACCGTCGTAAAGGAGCATCTGGCCGTTGACTCTACAGCAAAAGCTCTTGCGAAGTAAATTCCGGACCCGGACACAGGTGCCAGAAAGAATGAGAAGAACTGGAGAAAAGTGATATGAAGAGCGAATAACCTCATTATCCACCAAGATGGAGTGTTGAATGTCCAGAAAGGGTAAAAAAATTGGCTGTGGTCCTATATGGCGGAAAAAAACTTGTAAAATTTGAAGTAAAGGGAAATAGTCCGTCACACACTGTGGACAATAAATTGATTCCCACTATTCTGTCGCCTTCCTGCTGCTACGTGATTTTCAAATGAAAATTCCAATCAGGAATTTATAGGAATTCGAACCTCGTCGTACGTGTTTAATGTTAACAGCTAATTCATCAAAATAACTATGTCCCGCATGTACTGTACTTTCAGAACTACAGCAGCTTCTTACAAGGTATCTCAGTTCTTGGTTCGCCGTGAACTAGGCTGTGTAGGCAACCTGTTAGCTTTTTCTCCACTGCGGGATATATAATCCGGTAGGGACAGACGTAAGTCCATATTTCACCCTCTTCAGCAACGACGAGCATCTGATAAATTATTTTCAGCGCTATACTTCACATATTCAGGTACGTTATTAATAATTTACAGTGAAAATTTAATGCTAAAATATGTTACAAATATGCAGAAAAAAATATGTGCAGTAAAATACAGCTTTACAGCAAAGGGTGTAAGAAATAAAATACGTTCTTCAGCATGAACTATTGTTTTGAGGAGTCATACAACCGATTAGGGCTCATAACCTAATTTTCCATGTAAAATAACCGCCAGAACATTTAACAACGAACGAAGGAAAGCGGGTCACATTCTTCTTGAGAGCGTGAGTTTTACCTGCTGCAATTTTCTTTTAATTTTAGTTCCTGCACTGCATTGCAGCAACTTGCGTGTTGTGATTTTGTATGTTAAGTTATTACCCGAAGGCTGGCGGATTCCACGAAGTACCAAAATCATCTGTTATAAAAAAACGTTGGGTATAACTAGGGTAATGAGGAGTAAGGCTGTTTCCCGTTGCTTTCCTCACTGAGGTAGAAAGGGCTATTAAGCATCCATATACCAAGCCCACTGAAGAAAACACACACAGGTACGTGCCAACCTTACAAGATACACTTTCACACAGTGACTGGCTGCAGAAAAAGGGTCTTGTTAGGATCGTTCATAACCTTGCCACTTTCTCACTGTAGAAGTCGAAGATGAGACTGAGACAGGTCGATCAGAATAACAATTTTTTTCTAGCCCATGTCAGAAGATATAGTGTAATGCAAATACAAGAACACCGGAAACTGGCGTGGCGTGGCGATTTGAACATTCGAAACTAAATTATTAATTCTAATAGCATAATCAAGTAAACGTCTCATGACTAACGTCATAACACTTTTCATCTTTAGCAGCATTGAAAATGGAATGAATTAGAGATATGTCCATGCCAGGTGTGGAGAAGTAAAGGAAATTAAGTCGTAATAGTGTTAGAATGAATCCTCATTTCAATGCACAAAAACCGTCATGTCATCCCATCACAAATAAAATGCTACGAACATATAAATGTCAAATTTTGAATACTCTGATAAAACTTCGCTTTATGAGAAAATTAATGTACAGAAACAAGAATCTTTTATTCAATATCTTTGTGTTATATTATAAAGCAATAAACTAAAACTTGTCGCGTTATATCACTCACAAACCGTATATAAAAGGATTTGCATTAACACTGAATGTTCACTTCACCACCACAGTAATAGAACAACAAAGCGCTGGCTATATAAAAGATGGATAAGCGCCTCTACAATATCGACTGGCGAGCCAAACCTTTACAGTTGAGCTGACTCTAAAGAAATACTCTCCACACATTTACTTAGGGAACAAAACTCGGTCTCCTCATTGATGTCACAGTGATTGATTAATTGATGGCGTGTGGCCTCCGGAAAGGCCTGGCGTAGTCTTTCTGGTTGATTCTCACAGGTGACCTGTGCGTCTGCGTGTGATGATGATGATGATGATGATGATGATGATGATGATGATGATTAAGGGAAAGGGTAAAATATTGTGTCGGCACATAGCCAACTCCTGTCAAATGACACCAAGGTTTAACATCTCCATCCGACGGACGAATCACCATTAACAGTGCCATATGCCCCCACTCCATATGAACACTGTGGAGAGGTTTGGAATTGGTCCTAAGTTTTTGGCACGCAATATAGGTATTCGAAGGTGTGTAGGCCTAATACCACTCTCCTACCTACCAGCCAAAATATAATATTGTTACCACCCACAGGACTCGAACCGGCTAACAACGGTGTCAGACCACTGAGATATGCCGCTTAAATTATCATGGCCACCGGGCAAACATCACATTGATGATTTCCCCGTAGAATCCTGCTTCATTTCGTTCTGCTCTCCTTCCCCTCAAATTAAGTTACGTTCTCATATGCATAAGCGGGTTCCGTACATTGAAGGACTGAGGAAGAAAAAGGTCGAGAGTCATTGGGGGCGGTAGAATAATACCCACAGTATCCCTTGCCAGTCGTAAGAGTCGACTGAAAGGGGCCCCAGGGGCTATTAACTTGGGAGAGTGGGTTGGAGATCACGGGGCCTTTAGCTGAGTCCTGTTATTGCTTCCACTTATTTGTGCCAGGCTCCTTACTTTCATCTATCCTATCTGACCTCGCTTGGTCAACTCTTGTTCTTTTCCGACTCCGACGGTATTAGAGCACTCGAGGTCTAGGGAGTTTTTAATTTTCATGCCCTTCGTGGCCCTTGTCTTCCTTTGGCCTATAACTTCATTTTTCGAAGTGACGGATCCCTTCCATTTTTTCACTCCGTGTCAGCACCTCCCTCTCATCTTACTCGAGGATGCTTGCCTAGTTGCACTTCCTCTTAAAGCAATAATCATTACCACCACTACCAGTTGTAACAATGTTCTATGTTTAAAATTAATCCAACTACTATCGTATTTTAAGATATGGAATTTCATCTGAAAAAATGAACTGTTATCTTTCCGTGTCAGGATTTGAGACCGCAGCCGTTTCCAAACACAGACACAGGCATCTCTATCGAAGAAGCTTAACGCCTACGCAAGCAAGCAACTACAGAACAGTGAGACGTGCGAGGCCCCCGTTGAGTCTCATGTACTTCCACTAACTCGTGTAAGCACCTCCCTCTCATCTTACTCGACCAACCTCCCCTGTCAACACTTGTTCACCTCCAACTCCAGAAGTGTGAAGTTTATAAGGGGTCTGTCCGTCTTTCTCTTAGATAATCAGATTAGAGGCTGTTATGATCCTCAAGTGGCATCACCGAAGGTTATGCGGTTATAGGAGAACCGTAAAAGCCGATGGTGGTGCCAACATGAGGCGTATGAGGTCAGGAGCCATTACTTCGGGTCTTCTATGATTTATGTCCTTCCTTATAAATATACTGCGGTTCCTAGAGGGTACAAAAATAGTCCACATTAGGTTAATAATAAGAAGGGTATGTAATATCGATTATTTTCCCTCACAAAACGACAAGCACTACCACCATCAGTGAAATTAGTTTGTTTTAAGAGGAAGTAAATCTGGGCAACCATCTTATATTAAAACTAATCTGAGGAAAAGTGGTCCGACACTTCAAAAAATGAAGTTACCGGAAAAAGAAAGGAAAAAGGCCGCGAATGGTGTAAGCGTAACATCGTCGGGAACAGAAAAGAACGAGAGCTGACCAAAGGAGGTCTGATAGGAAAGATGAAAAATGGGGTACTGACAATATATTAATGAAATGAAATGGCGTATGGCTTTTAGTGCCGGGAGTGTCCGAGGACATGTTCGGCTCGCCAGATGCAGGTCTTTCAAGTTGACTCCCTTAGGTGACCTGCGCATCGTGGTGAGAATGAGATGATGATGATGACACATCACCCAGCCCCCATGCCAGAGAAATTAACCAATGATGGCTAAAATTCCCGATCTGCCGGGAATCGAACCCGGGGCTCCCGTCACCAAAGGCCAACACGCTAATCATTTAGCCATGGAAATACATCAATATATGCTGAGATCGGTTCTATTTGACACTTTTGGGATGTCAAAATACGACGACTCTGTGTCGTTAGCTTCGGGCAAGTTAAATAAATCCTGCTTAACAACATTCCGACACCTCGTATCTCTTGAAATATAAAGCAATCGAAGGGACGTCATTGTTTTCGCCATGCACTCTTTCAAATAGACGGTATTCAATACAGAGACACTCGTTCTGGAGTCTAGGGACAAACCACTGCGCCAGCGCGTTACTTCCACTCCCCCTCCAATTTTTCATATTTAATTCGAGAACTAAGGAACGTTAAAAATTCTCCCTAACTAGAACAAAAGGTATGAGGTATAATCAATTGAAACTGAAACCCGCCCAAGTTAATTTATTACTCCAAATCATTACAGCGAAATTGCAAAATAAATATAAACAACGATATTTAAGGACTAAAAACGAGGTAACGCCTGAGGAGAATTTTATTAGATATCCTGTACCTGTAGATTGACACACACACTTCGCACTGCTTCATTAAGTGGTGGATACCGCCCACGAAGAAGTATCATGTTTTCTGCTTATACTATTTCCACTCCGCAACCTTCAGTTCATCGTCGTTGTAGAACTGTTCAGTCCTCAGAAATTTCTTGAGAGGACTGTACTAATTGAAATCACCAGACGACAGGTCAGGTCTGTATTATGGGTGATTAACAATTACTCACTGTTTCTTCAATAAAGTCTATCACACAATCTTCGCAACATGTGGACGCACGTGGTCGTGAAGATCGAACAACAATGTATCGAGACGATTCCTCCCAGTGGTTTCATACACGGTGATGCTTGCAGGCACTGCTTTTGCATATCTGTTTTATTTTGAATTTATTTCTCACTGCTGTTGCTGTTTGATTTTACTTTGTAGCTTATCTGTGTTTTGCTTGTAAAAAACAAATGGGCCCGGGATGATTTCAGATGATCTTGCATTATATTTAATACTGACCGTCTTCGCACTGCATTCCACTAAGGGAAATATATTATGCTTGAGTATTCTCAAACATACAGTTGCTCCAATCTGCCGGACCAGAAATCAGCATAACATGCAGAAGATATACCGATTATGAATAAATAATATAAAATAATGTTAAGGAAAAATAATCAGCCATGGCGGCCGAAAAACAAAAATCGAATGAAAACTTTTGTGCAATAAGCACAACACTTAACATCTGGTACATTATCCTGTCAGATTTTTGTGGGAATTAGTAAGATAGATTATTTCTTTTATTTACTTGTCTATTTCCACTTAACTGTCATTAGTTTCATATCTGTAATGTACGATTAAATGCGATTTCTGAACGTAATCATATCAACTGAATTGAACGAAATCCAAAGCGCGAATATCATGAAAAATCTCTCTGGAATGCTCCCCTTTTTATAGAATGCCTGCATTTTTCTATGGTGTGGTAGCCAAGTAGTATCATCATTGGCTTCTGATCAATATATCCACGGTTCGACGTAAACCTGGAAATCCCGCGATTATGATCACGATATCAACAGTAATGTAAAACTCATGTTTGCTACGTTTGAATGATACATGCTTTTTAATAATAATGATACTTGTAACCGTGATCCCGTGGATCACAGAGGAATAGGAAGCGCCTGGACTGAATGGCTGGATAGAGGATCACTTAGAGTAAACACTTACCTTAAGAAAATTGGAAAATTTTATTTCTTTTCTTTCTTAAAATTCAGAGAGTGTAATTTAATGACATGGAACAGTTGAAACTAGCTTGAGCGTATTTACATTAACAACGAGTTCTTCAGCTCCAACAATGCATTGGACTTAATCAGGTACAAAATTAATTGGGAGAATTCACAGTCGTTAACTTACACATGAAAGAGCATAATTGCTCCTGACAGGTACAATTTTACGAAAGAGCATAGTTGCTCCGAGCAGGTCTCAGCTCCAAGATACAATGGATACTAGCCTTAATCATCAACCAGTTGCAGTTTACAATCTCAGTTAAACTCAGTAATCCCTAGGGTGATCCCACTTCATAGTGATCATACACTGATCGCCACATGGTGGGCTTATCTACTACAAGGTTACACAATCATTTTTAAGTATTGTTACCCGGTTACCCGAAGAACCATAAAGAATATACAGGGGCATAATTACCCATACTACAAGGCCTTAAGAGTAAAAATAAAAGGTTATACAAAAGAGGCCGTAAACAAAAGGCAAGGAGACGAAACACCAGCACTCCTTAACGAACATTCGGGAAGAGACAAGAACCTAAGTGGGCTAAGGTCCCATGAAGCAGAGACTAATACATTACTAAAGAGGGATGACTAAAGGGTAGATGGGAATTTAAAAGCCGAGGCACAATTTTCAAAATTTGGCACCAAGTTGAAGGGGCGAGATTCAAGGGTCACCACTTGTGCTCCCTTAGAGTAAATGTTTTCCAGTAGGGAATATAAATAGAGTTCAAAGACTGCGCAGAAGGTCCTACATTTCATCCCAAAAAGAGAAGACTTTATTAGACTTTAAGAACACTGCTAAAACATTCCCCTCGAAATACCCGCCGGCACAATCACATGTTTAGGTAAATTCTGCCATTACCTTATAGCAGTCGCACCCTGCCTCCTGGTCCTCTCTAGCCTCCGTCAAGTCACAATCTCAGTAATCGGAGCAAATCACACAAGACGGCCCTAAAGTGCTCTCCTTAAATAATTCCGTAGAGGAAAGTTTCAGATTAAGGGAGCACTGATAGGCTAAATTTCCATACACACCTCCGGCTTTAATTGGCTAGAGAACATACAGTAGTTACAGGCATGTGATAGGCAGATTTCATTAGAGGAGGAACCAGGTGACGTGTTGACAACTTCGGCACATTGCAAAAACACTATCAGAAGAAAAGTTTACCAACTAAAACAGCAAAAATATATTTAGCAATAATTTTGTGTTTAGCCATTAGAGGTCGCTAGAAAATAGATGGCAGAGCCATATAACGGTTGGAGAAGAGAGTTTTTGAAAGTTTTTAAAGTTCGTGTTAACTGACATAGATGGCCATAGAGAAGGCGCGTAGTTTAAGTAGCCACAGAAGGTGTACTCCTGGTACAATAATAATAATAATAATAATAATAATAATAATAATAATAATAATAATAATAATAATAATAATAATAATAATAATAACACATTTCTACATTAGAATATACCTTAAACTGTTTTCCTTCTACTAATAATTTATTTCTTTACGTTCCACTAACTAATTTTTCGGTTTTCAGAGACGCCGAGGTGCCGGGATTTTGTTTCACAGGAGTTCTTTCATACGGCAGTAAATATACAGACATGAGACTGACGTATTTGAGCACCTTCAAATGCCACCGGACTGAGCCAGGATCGAAGCTACCAAGTTGGGCTCAGAAGGCTATCACCTCAACCGTCTGAGCCACTCAGCCCTGATCTTCTACTTCTAACCATTCATGTAGAGTAACATAATGTGTGAAAACTACAGGGCCTTACTGCACGATTATATTCGTCGCTCAGAGGGAACGAGAAAATGTATACAAACATGGCTCCAGAAATGCGTACTTTCTTGGCCTCCACGATCACCTGATCTAAACCTGTTAGAATTCTTTGTGTGGAGTTTTGAAAAGTGTTTGGTGTACGCGACTGCTGTGAAGGAAGAATCAACATTTTATGGCAGAATATTACGGTCCTTTCAAACAATACATACAACGCCGGGCATAATCGGCGCGTTCAAAACTACATGCGGCGACGAGTACAAGCCTGAAGTATGGCAGGAGGAGGGCATTTTGAACACCTCTTGTAACGAATTGACCGAGGAAAATCAGAACATGGAAGATAACCCACAACGATTCTAGTTCACGAGGGAGACTGATATCTCGGAAAGTATGCATTTCCACATTCGTGCTATATGCACTACTGTTCCTTCTCTATGTGTGAGAAATCCGACTTTGAAATTATACCGTGTATTTTTGGAATACCCTGCATATTGTCAGGTTCAGAATTTCCTTAAAGCTGTACTTATTTTGACTATTTAGCAAATAACTACAGAAATAAATAATGACAGTAGAATTGTATAAATATAAAACAAAACTTATTCATAGGATTTCATAACCTATAAATAGAACAGAACTTCCTGCATGGAAAAATATAACTTTATATTTACATTTGAATTCTTCTGGCCACAGTGCTTCAATATCTCCACTGTCGGATTCGCCAAAATTACATAGTTACGTACAAGTTATTGTGCGGTCTGTGGTCATATGTATTATTTAAGATGTTTAAGTGCACGATTATGGTCAATTTGTATAAAAACAAGTGCATGTAAGTGCAATAAAATAAAAGTATCAATATGTCACTACTGATCTGCATTTAGGGCAGTCGCCCAGGTGGCAGATTCCCTATCTGTTGTTTTCCTAGCCTTTTCTTAAATGATCGCAAAGAAATTGGAAATTGATTGAATATCTTCCTTGGTAAGTTATTCCAAATCCTAACTCCCCTTCCTATAAACGAATATGTGCCCCAATTTGTCCTCTAGAATTTCAACTTTTTCTTCTTATTGTGATCTTTCCAACTTTTAATAAACACCGCTCAAACTTATTGGTCTACTGTTGTCATTCCACGCCATCTCTCCACTGACAGCTCGGAACATACCACTTAGTCGAGCAGCCCGTGCCCTTTATCCCAAGTCTTCCCAGCCCAAACTTTGCAACGTTTTTTAAACGCTATTCTTTTGTCGGAAATCACCCAGAACAAATCGAGCTTCTCTTTGGATTTTTTCCAGTTCTTGAATTAAGTAATCCTGGTGCGGGTCCCATACGCTGGAACCATACTTACAGTGATCCCCAAAAGCAACTTTCACCCCATCAACGCAGTAATTAAAACTGAGATAAATTTTCCTATTTGTGAAACTCACAACGTGTTTTAACCCCGTTTATCATCACGACGTATTAACCTTAACATATAAGGCCAAACTAACGGATTGAAATTGTATTCTCAACATTGATGCAGTATTACAATGCATTGTTACTTGGAACGAAGCCGTAATGTTGCTTCCTCCTACAAATGGGGCTTCTTGTTCATTAAAACGATAAATTCCATCAATTTCTTAGATTTATATAGAGTAGAACTCTATTTCAAGATCCTCTCCCACCGCGCGAGTTGGCCATGCTGTTAGGGGCGCACAGCTGTGTGCTTGCATCCGGGAGGTAGTGGGTTCGAGCCCCGTTGTCGGCAGCCCTGAAGAGGGTTTTCCGTGGTTTCCCAGTTTCACACCAGGCAAATGCTGGGGCCATACCTTAATTAAGCCCACGACCGCTTCCTTCCCACTCCTATACCTTTCCTATCCCATCGTCGCCATAAGACCTAACTGTGTCGGTGTGACGTAAACCAAGTTGTTAAATATAAAATCTTCTTCATATTCCAGAAACCTTTTTGGTGGAGGGAAATGAGGTAACGTGTTTCATTTCGATGCTTAAACTTGGCAGAAGAACTGTCAGTGTCAAAATCAGACGATGTAAGTAGAAACGAGTGTACTAGGTACGTTATGATAAATCGACCACTAAGACATCTCTCATAAGATGTAACATTCTGCCTAATTTATCTGCCTTATCCTTCCCTAATACTTATGAATATCTACATTGCTTACCAGTTACGATTCTAGTACACTGCAAGCATGCACGAGATCTGTAGCTGAATTGTCATACTGTACTTATAATCAATGAGTTAAAGATCATAATGTATTAACCCTCCGTGCAACAACCAATTTGCATATTCAAATTTTGCACTGTTGATATACTACACGTATTCTCCACGTACAATAGAACATTCACATAATAAAAAAATTCCAAGAGTTGATGAAAGAAAGAGATCTTAAACACCCAACTTGATTTTAATAAATGGGTCTATGACCTCAATGATTGCTCCGCTGAAACAAAAATCTACGAACTGAGTATCCAAGACGGTATAACGATGGTCTTTTGAGCTCAAGTTGGCGGGTTCAATCGCGGCTCAGTTCGGTGGTATTTCAAAGTGAAAAAATAAGCAACCTCGTGTTGGTAGATTTACTAGCACGTCAAAGGAGTCCTGCGGAACAAAATTCTGGCACCTCAACGTGTCGGTGAACTTTAGGAATTAGTTACTGGGACGTAAAACCAAATAACATTATAAATGTATCGTTTCCAAACTGCTCTTAATCAGAGTGGAAAATCAGACAGACGGCCAGGTTGATGAATACCAAGCAGGGTTTAGAAAGGGCATATCATGCGTCGAACAGATATGCATCCTCAAGTCCATCATCAAAATGCGAAAAATGAGCAACAAACGATCGTGATCTTTGTTGATATCTGGAAGGCTGTGACTCGATAGAGCGACAAACATTGCTTGACATACTGGATGAATTGGACGTAGACCAAAAGACGAGAGCTTAGATACAAGAAACGCTCACACAGTAAAGCTGAAGTAAGGTGTCGAGGAAGTATCAGAACCATTCGAGATTAGAACAGAAGTAAGATACAGTGACTGCCTCTGCTAAATATTATTTAACTAAGCTCTCGAAAAAGTCATTATAGTATGGAGAAGAAAATGACAAGAACAAGGCATAACTGGCATAAGGCTGGGTTACAGGAAGTACAACCTGAACGTAGATCCATCAGAACGAAATTAAGACACTGCAGCACAGTGATAAGGCCAGCAGCATTATACGAATACGAATTTCAACACGAGGAAAACACAAGCCGAGATGATAAGAAAGATATTAGGCCATAAAAACAGGCAGAATCTGGTATAAAAGGAATAATTGTACATAACGATCAATGTATCGACTGGCAAAATGAGAAAGAACTGTCTGAAAATGTCTTGGCTCATCCATCGGATTACACTAGAAAATGCAAGAACACAACGACCTGGATGAAAAAAGTAAACTAAGACCTATTTCAACTAGGCCTAAACGCTGAACGCAATGGTGGATAGAAGCACATTCAAAAGGATGGTCAACACACAGGAAGTTCCAGAAAGCCAAGCAGTAAAACCTGACAGACCGATAGAGGGAGGCTAGAAGCCAAAACTTGAAGTAGTTTTGTGAGCGAAAGAAGCAGGAAGCAGAAATGCATAAGCTAAACGATTTCCATAAATGGCCCAAACGGATTTAATAATAAACATAATAATAATCTGCACATTTCTGTTGTCATAAAAATCCTACCCTTGATATACTCTCCAGTCATTGCGCTGCACGTTTGTCACAGAAATGATCATAAAAATATGTTCTATTATCTTTTCTCCTTTGTCTGTTGTTTTTTCATAAAGTAATAAAATAATAAGTAAAATAATTTCCTGCCTCATATTTTTCTTCATGTTTTTCCAAATTGATATGAATTTGGCCCCCTTTTACGGCCAGATGTCATCCCCTCAAGGCAGAAACAAGTATTATTTATTTTGCTATTTGTTTTACGTTGGACCAACACAGACCGGTCATATGGTGACGATGGGGTAGGAAAGGGCTAGGATTGGGAAGGAAGTGACCGTGGTCTTAATCAAGGTACATTCCCAGCATTTTCCTGGAATGAAGACGGGAAACTACGGAAAACCATGAGGCTCTAACCCACTATTTTGGAAATGCAACCTCACAACCCCGTGACCCAAATTAGATACATAATTCACTCGGTTAAGAGCAATATAAATAATCGATATTTAATTTTGAGTTAATTCGTACAGTTTCATTTAAATTTATGATAACTTTGATGAACTGAAAATGCATATTGCCTAACTCCGGTCACACTTTTGTGTTGTAATGAATTCAATTATTCTATATTACCCATCAAATTATCCAGTACAAGCGCATAGCCCCTGGATGTAACAGCATAGTTTCCACTCATCGCCGTCACCTGTCTCTCGATACCATGGCATCACGGACATGTTAGTTGAAAGCTATTGCTGCTCCTGAAATTTAGACTGTTATTTGACATGAAATGTGGTAGATGTGCCACACAGTTCCATCGTCTGCCAACTAAATAGGGGTATATGACCGAAGTTTCTTCGACTGGAGGGCCTAGAACCTACGGGGTAATTTGTCTCTTTGTAGAACTAGGTGAACCTCTGCGAAATTGTGTTGCATTTGTGGCGTCCCGGGTAGCCTTAATTTTAATATAAGTAAATACTCGCCCATTTCCCTCTCTATACGCAATATCTCTTGGGTGCCACCCTTCGAACTTATGGCTTGAAGACAATAGTTAGTAATTAATAGTAATAAGTAATGAGACTCTAGATACTTCCAGAGGTGGGGTGACAGAACACTAACCATCAAGTACACTCAAACTAAGAAACTAAGGGTCTTTAATAGGAATTTATGAAACTACCAATTAAAATAACGATTTATTAGGATGATAAACGTGACGGCATATTTACGAAAACTGAACTTACGGAAACAAAAGAAAAATAGAATGAAATAGAATTTAATAAAATGAACTGTTACGCAGAGACTTGCAGTAATTTATGCCATTAGCTCACCATTTGTAGATTCTGGTAACTGGACACCTTCAATGTAGGAGCTGTTGTTTGATGGTCCACTTGTACTGCCGTTGTCATATCTCGTAGTAAATACCAGTCCTATTTCCGATTCATGCATTGCCCACTAACTGGACAATGACTTTCCTGGCATTAACACTTCCTATAATACTCATTACATAATGTGGTAATGAGCCCTAGTTTCAAAATCAAAACCACTTTGGGTTACGTTCATGGAGAGAATGCACTTTTATTCTCCCGTATTACAGAAATGTAGCGTAACCAAAGATAAAAGTAAATTATCTCCTGTTCCAGACAAGTCAAAACCGATCTCTCGTTAACTTTATCTCTTGTCATTGAGATAGCCAGTTTTCAATGACAGTAACTTTGAGCAGTGCTCTACTCAGATGGAAAGTGGACTTGTAAACTAAACGGAGAACCTCCTCTTGTTATCCTCCCTGTCTTCTCTCGTATCATAAGAACGATGAGAAAGACCTTCTTCCTCTATCATCATGACGTTCAAATGCTAAATTCCTCAGAGGCTCTGATGTTAAATTCTGATATTAAGACCTTCTGGAGCTCTTGTCGTTGAAGTATATCAGCCCAAATCTCCCTCCATCTACAATATCATATTGCCCAGTGATATGGACTATTATTATTATTATTATTATTATTATTATTATTATTATTATTATTTCGTTTCAATCAGCTATGCACCACGCTATTTTGCCTTGAGCTTTAACATTCGCTCAGTATTCCCACATCCTTATTTGCAGGCATTCACTAAATGTTCAAACTAAACAAAATTCGGGTTCCAGATAATATCTAGATAAATTCTGGAGCTCTCGTTATGTTACTACAGAAAAGCTCTTACTTACGGTCACCTATATCGAATGTTTAACACCAGAATATCACTGAGTATTCTCGATCATCTGATGAAATGGAAATGTACCACCACACGGTTAATTGCTCTAAAGAAGCATCTGGCCGTTGGCTCTACAGCACAACCTCTAGTGAAGTAAATTCTGGACCCGGGTATACGAGCCGGAAAGAATGAAAAGAACTGGAGAAAATTGGTATGAAGAGTGTGTTACTGTACATATCGCATTAACAATCATATTTAAGTAATTTTATAACTTATTTGTGTTTTAACTTAACATTATTGTGGTATTTTATTTATATTTGTTGAAATTGTGTATAGAGGGCAGCACTTTGCTTCCGGGACTGCTTTCTGGCGCAAATGACTGGCTAGAGACGCAAGGAGAAGCGCGTCAGACATACCGCGAGTAACATGTGGAGACAACAGTCTCATAAAATAATGTAATTGCACAACAGTGCTAACATTTCAAGTGCAGCCAAACCATTGGCACAATAACAAATTACGTCTTCAAGTGTAAAGAATATTTCTAGTGTTTTTAGTGTCAGTGCGTACCTCATGTGTAAATATATAATTGTATATGTACAAGAAGTACTTACAGTACTAGTGTGTTTTTTAGTTCACGTACAACTGAATAAATAAATGACTTGTGTGCTCTTCATGTTTTACATACTGTATTTTCTTAATATCATTTAAGTGGTCCTCCGAAAGTACTTTATTATGTGGTTATCATATGCGACCACCAGAGGTAAGGTTGGATCGGAAACAAAACAACAGTTTTCATCTCGGTCAAACAGAGTGAATAACTTCATTATCCACCAAGATGGAGTACTGAACGTCCAGAAATGACAAAAAGTTTTAACTGTGGTCCTATGTGGCCGGAACAACTTGTAAAATTTGAAGTAAAGGGAAATAGTCCGACACAAACTGTGGACAATTGATTCCCACTATTCTGTCGCCTTCCTGCTGCTGTGTTATTTTCATATGAAAATTCCAATCTGCAATCTATCGGAATTCGAATCTCGTCGTACGAGTGGAATGTTAACACCTAATCCACTACAATAACCATGTCCCGCATGTACTTGCAGAACTACAGCAGCTTCTTACAAGGTATCTCAGCTCTGGTCCGCCGTGAACTGGCCTGCGTAGGCAAGCTGTTAGCTTTCCCTCCATTGCGGGATATCTAATCCGTTAGGGGCAGACATAAGTCTGTATTTTACCCTCTTCAGCAACGACGAGCTTCTGATAAATTATTGTCAGTGCTATACTTCAGATAGTCACGTACGCTATTAATAATTAATTAATTAATTAATTAATTAATAAACTTAACGATAAAAAATTCACAAAAGTGCCGAAAAAATATCAGCAGTAAAATACTGTTTTACAGCAATGGGTATAAGAAATAACGATATTCTCCATAATGTACCATTGTTTTGAGGGGACATACAACCAATTAGGGATCATAAACTCATTTTCCATGTAAAATCACCATCACAACGTGTGCTGCAGCAACACTTGCGCGTATGCATTGTGATTTAGTATGTTAAGTAATTATCAAGATAGCTGGGCGGATTCCCTACAGTACCAAAATCATCTGTCATAGAAAGAGTGGGGTACAACTAGGGTAATGAGGAGCGCGGGAGTACGGACTGTTCATTTTTAAGGAAGATTTGTGGACTGTTTTTGTAGCCGAGTTGCTATAAAAGCCGGGCGCTTTAGGGACATATTGTCATCTTCATCGCTCCGGTCTAAGTGTGCGTATGGCGTAAAATGAGGCAGGGGCAGCCTTGCCGTCGTCGGAAGGCACAACAACTCAAGGTAATGGCAAACATATCTTAACATGTGATAGCTCCAGGTAGTTAACTTGAGGGGAAGGTTTCAAACCTCTTTCTTAATGTAAAATTCTAAAGTTTAATATCATCTTTCAAATGTAAATTTCCGGACAAGTCTGAAGACATTGTTTAAATCCCTGCTGGGAAATATGTAACTTAGGGAATAAAGGGTGTTCACCCTCTATTAATTCCCATTCAACTTGGTATGTGGGGTGACTATGATTTTCTAAAATTCTAAATTCTTCACTCTACTTTGGAACTTAATACTTCGCTCCTAATCACTCCTCTGTAGTATCGGCTTAGCCTGTGTAACTTCGAGCCACAAACCCATGTAGGATTTAGGTGTCTTTCAAAAGGAGTGCAAATGTTTCGCCTCCTAGCACTTTGTTCATGGCCGATCGTCTTAAACATTTTTTTTGTACATTTAGGCCATTTAGAATTGGCGATCATCGCCCCTATTTAAATTGTCATTGTAAGAGACGGTCGAGCAGAAATGACAGTAAATACAGTTTTTGATTTTTTTCTTGCTATTTGTTTCAAGTCGCACCAATACAGATAGGTATTATGGAGACGATGGGATAGGAAAGGCCTATGAATGGGAAGGAAGCGGCCGTGGCCTTAGTTAAGGTACAGCCCCAGCATTTGCCTAGTGTGAAAATGGGAAGGTTTGGTTATTATTATTATTATTATTATTATTATTATTATTATTATTATTATTATTATTATCATCATATTCTAGTTTCGTGCTGTACTACATTTGAATAAATCACATGCAGTATATTAAAAGGAGTATTTTAATGGAGTTTTGTACTAAGAGATTCGAAAGCAACTAAGAAACCAATGTTAGACGAAATGAAATACAGGAAATAAGAAAGCCCGTCCTACATTTTCTACTCTAGAGGTATTTGTTTTCTCAATTGAATGCACGTAGGAAGCAGCTGGACCACTGAGCCGGCCATTAATATGGATTTAAACAATACACAAAATACTGCTGACTGTGTGTCTAGACGGACTACTGTATAAACGTACGTCTTACCGTAAAATTGCAAGGCTAAGAATACACTCGACCTTTGCGTGGGAGTATGAACAAACAGAACTGTTTGAACTCACTAGAGTAATCGGGATTAGAGTAGACTATCTTGGAACATATCTAAGATTCTTTTCACTGTTCTTCGGAGAACTTGGCGTTTTCGAAAACTGCGGAACTGGTATATAAAGCCAGCAACATAGTTATTAATAATCCAGCGAACATAAATTATTCTAATTACCATCAGAGATTAGGGGGTGGTACAATACATTCCCGGTATCCTCTGCTTGCAGTAAGAGGCGACAAAAAGAGATAAACTTAAGGGATCTCAATTTGGGAGAGTGGCTGGCGACCACGCTGTAGTTAGCCGAGTCTAACATTATTTCTTATTTTTGCCAGGTCACTAACTTTAATCGTTCCTTCCTGACCTTTCTTTATCAACTCTTGTTATCTTCCGGCTCCGATGGCATTAGATTTTTTTTTTTTTTGCTATTTGCTTTACGTCGCACCGACGCAGGTAGGTCTTATGGCGACAATGGGATAGAACAGGCCTAGGAAGTGGAAGAAAGTGGCCGTGGCCTTAATTAAGGTACAGCCCCGGCATTTGCCTGGTATGAAAACCATCTTCAGGACTGCCGACAGTGGGGCTCGAACCCACTCTCTCCCTATTACTGGACACTGGCCGCACTTAAGCGATAGCAGTCATCGAGCTCGGTGCATTAGGTTTTTGAGGCCTAAGGTGATATTTTTTGGGGCTTTCGTTTGATTTAATTAATTTTCAACAATATGAGTGATATCCCCACTAAGAAAGTGAAAGGGACAAATTTTTAATTGAATGATAGCACCCTCTTACTTAGTATAGTTGAGGGATACTTGCATATGATTGAAAATAATAAAAAACCGGATGATGTGTGGACAAAACAGAAAGAGACAGCTTGGAAGAAAATTGCTTCTGATTTAAACAACTGACGAACAGACCACGATACACTGCATGATCGGATACGGCACAGTGCGAAAAATTACCAAAGGGTAAACAAGCTTGCTGCGGATAGGTTGAAGTTTTGCCACGTTGGCTTATTAATTCTAAAAAGTCTGGGTTTACATGGATATTAATATGCCAGAGATAAGTATTTATTTTAAGATTTGGTTTATATAAATTAACTCGTTCCATGTTCAATATTGAGGTTATATATGTTAGAATAATGACTATGGAAAACAAAATAGTACGTCACTTAAATAGCACTTTCTACATGAATTTGAATTCATTTATCATTGAAACCATTAATCAGATGTATTTAATGAAATAAAATCATCCTTGAGTTTAAAGGCTGCAAGCACTGATTGGAGAATCAGTACTTGATCAACATGAATTTACTGGTCAAATATGATGGGATATTGTTCGTCGATCAAACAATGATTTCTGTTTCTGCAACTCACATATCGTCGCTGCCGGGGCAAAACCTCCTATGTTAGAACTTTGGCCGGTAAGGTTCTGTTATCTAAGGTGGAATATTGCGTCCATATTGTCAAGGCATTCTCGCTCTTCATAATGTATGTGCTGCGGGTCAGTATATCTCCAAAATATTATCACATAGGAGGTTTTGTCCCGGCAACGACGATATGGTGATTGCCAATCAAACTCACACTGATTTCAAATCAAACTCCCGTCAAACTTTGATTGCTTTTCTGCAACCGGGCATTAATCGTCCAGCGTAGGAAACTAACATATCCATGAGGTCGGCCCACAAACTGACCAGACTACAGAAATTCCAACCATATAAAATAAGGTGTCCGCCTCTGTGGTGTAGTAGTTAGTTCACGGCTCTGTCAAGAAATTTTAAAAAAAGTGGTACGAGGGCTGGAACGGGGTCCACTCAGCCTCGGGAGGTCAACTGGGTAGAGGGGGATTCGATTCCCTTCTCAGCCACCCTCGAAGTGGTTTTCCGTGGTTTCCCACTTCTCCTCAAGGCAAATGCCGAGATGGTACCTAACTTAAGGCCACGGCCTCTTGATTCCCTCTTACTTTTCTGTACCTTCCAATCTCCCCATCCCCCAACAAGGCCCCTGTTCAGCATAGCAGGTGAGGCCGCATGGGCAAGGTACTGGTTATTCTCCCCAGTTGTATCCCCCGTTCTATAAGTTTCACGATCCAGGACAATGTCCTTGAGGCGGTAGAGGTGGGATCTTTCGCTGAGTCCGAGGGAAAAACCGACCCTGGAGGGTAAACAGATTAAGACGAAGAATAAGAAGAATGAAATAAGGTTTGTGCAGGAACTTCACCAGACAGGCTTCGTCGCAAGAATAAAGTTCTAAATTGGTCTCGTGAAAATGTTTATAATAGAAATGTATATTTGTAACACCTTGAAATAATGTTTATCCTTTTTGCCAATGTTTTGATGATGATGATGATGATGATGATGATGATGATGATGACGATCATGATCATGATGTTTGTTGTTTAAATGGGCCTAACATCAAAGGTCACCCGCCCTGTCAGTGTTTTAACGTCGCAGTAACACATACAAGGTTTTCTACGACACAAGGATTGGAAAGGGTTGGGATTGTTATGGCAGTGGCCGTGGCGTTAATTAAAGTAGAGCTCCAGCATTTATCTGGTGAGAAAATGGAAAACATGTTCATGGTTGCCGATGGCGGGATTTATAATGTTATTGTTTTTACGTCCCACTAACTACTTTGATGGTTTTCGGAGGATGGCGGGATTCGAACCGACCATCTCTCAAATGCAAACTCACAGCTATGCGATCTGAACCGCGTAGCTAGCTCGCTGGATAAATAATATTTAACTTAGGGAAAATAAATGGCGTTACAGGCATAAGCAAACTGACCGCAGAGGGCTTGCATAATGTCCAATTCTACGAGAAACTTATAAAATAAAATTCTATGAAGTCCGTTGTCTACAATGTCATTTATTTCGCCAGATTTCGATATTTGTATCCGTTTTAGATCAATTCAAGACCGTATCGGTAGTTTTGAGCTCTCGTGCTGTTTTTTTGTTCCACCATCACGGGTAAACGGCTGAATAGATCTCAACCAAACTTCACATTTAGAGTCTACTCATCCAAGCGCAGGTTTTGTCACTAAAAAAATCACTGAATAGGCTGGGAGTTTATTGGCATGACATGAAAGGTTTCTCAATTTTCTCTTACACTATCGATTAATGCAAAATCTGTAGAGTACATGTGAAATGCCCGTTCATTTTAAATATTTTTTGTTATAAATGTACTTTGGCTTACTCTTCAAATGACGGAAAAAATTAAATTTTTTTACGAGCTTCACTTTCTGCAGCCAGTTATGGACACTCTCGCAGATGTACAGTTATGTGAATGATTCCTAACATGAGAAAATCAGAGGATTCATAATATTTCTCTCGGATTGAAAATTAAGCTCACTTAATGTATCTGAACATGTATTTATTGTATCTGTAAAGCTATACGCTAAATAAATACACCGAGGTAACGTGAGGTAGAATTTTCTCTTTGGTTTCTGTCTGTTTGCATGTTCCTAAAAGTGAAAAACTGCTGGACATATTTCAATCAAACTACGTATTTGTATTCTACTCACTCAGGTTTGTGTTATCAGGTGCATATGATATCATGGTAATCACAGTGAGTTGGTATTTATGGGAAGATTATTCTCAAATAATTTCGTTAACATTAGGTCTATGAGAAGACTCTATACAACAAACGTTTAAGAATATGTGATTTCCGTTCCTTTATGTCATGTACATGTATTTATTGTACGACGGATAATAACGCAGATGATTACGAAAATTTGGATTTTTTCGTCCAAGTCCCGTGGAATATGTCGTTCATGTCACTTCAAGGTGGGCAATGGGAAAAACTATAGAGCCATTTTTACTCTTTTCGATAGGACAGATATTAAGGGAGGTATCATCATTGTCAGAGCGCCACGCCGGTGGTCAGAGATGCAACATGCAACCTGAGAACCATGGAGAATTTTACACAACTTCGCGCTGGGAACTGTACTCTACAATGAATTCGGAAATCGCCATCATTCTCTCTCGACTTTGTTCAGCTTCGTCCTATTTCAAGTTACTGTCACGCGCTTTCGTACGAACATATAATTATAACATGTCGCATTTAACCTGTGAATAGCGCCATGTTACTTCACATAAATTCCTGAAGGTAACATGTAATTCACTGCAAATTCCTGTGCGAGGGACGGGTACAAATGCTAGTGTTAGTAATCATAATTTTATTTATTTTAATTCTCGTTCGATCCAGCCAGACGGTAGAGTGTTACAATATTGCCATACACGTATTTTCCTAAAGGAGTTTCATACCTGAATGCAAGCACACCACACGGGGTTGTCACATTCGAGGAAACTGACTTCGGCAAGTCCAATAAGCGAGTAATTTTGTTTTACTTTGTGTGTGTTGTGTTTGAGCCATCAGTCCATAGACTGGTTTGATGCAGCTATCCATGCCACCTTATCCTTTGCTAATCTTTTCATATCTACGTAACTACGTAACTAATTCATATTCATAACATATTCATACCTTGGTCTACCACTACCGTTATTACCACCCACACTTCCTTAAAAACCAACTGAACAAGTCCTGGGTTTCTTAAGATGTGTCCTACCATTCTATCTCTTCTTCTCGTCAAATTTAGCCAAATCAATCTCCTCTCGCCAATTCGATTCAGTATCTCATCATTTGTGATTCGATCTATCCATCTCACCTTCAGCATTCTTCTGTAACACCACATTTCAAAAGCTTCTATTCTCTTTCTTTCTGAGCTAGTTGTCGTCCATGTTTCACTTCCATACAATGCCACGCTCCACGCGAAAGTATTGAAAAATATATTTCTAATTCCTATATCAATGTTTGAAGCGAGCTAATTTCTTTTCTTACGAAAGCTCTTCCTTGCTTGCGCTAATCTGCATTTTATGTCCTCATTACTTCTGTCACCGTTAGTTATTTTACTACACAAGTAACAATATTCATCTACTTCCTTTAAGACTTCATTTCCTAATTTAATATTTCCTACATCACCTGCCTTCATTCGACTGGACTTATTTATTTTCATCTTGTACTGCTTACCCAAGACTTCGTCCATAGCATTCAGCAGCTTCTCGAGATCTTCCGCAGTCTTAGATAAAATAACAGTATCATCGGCAAATCTCAAGATTTTGATTTCCTCTCCTTGGATTGTGATTCCCTTTCTAAATTCCTCTTTGATTTCCTTTACTGCCTGTTCTTTGTAAACATTGAAGAGGAGGGGGACAAACTGCAGCCTTGCCCTACTCCTTTCTGGATTGCTGCTTCTTTTTCAAAGCCCTCGATTCTTATCACTGCAGACTGATTTTTATACAGATTGTAGATAATTCTCCGTTCTCGGTATCTGATCCCAATCACTTCCAAAATCTTCAATAGCTTGGTCCAATCAACATTATCGAATGCCTTTTCTAGATCTACGAATGCAATATACGTGGACTTGTCCTTCTTGATTCGGTCCTCTAAGATCAGACGTAAAGTCAGGATTGCTTCACGTGTTCCTACATTTCTTGTGAATCCAAACTGATCTTCTCCCAACTCAGCTTCAAATTGTTTTTCCATTCTTCTGTAAACAATAGTGTTAAAATTTTGCAGGCATGAGATACTAAACTAATGGTGCGATAGTTTTCACACCTATCAGCACCGGCTTTCTTGGGAATAGGTATAACAACATTCTGCCGAAAATCGGATGGGACTTCTCCTGTCTAATATATCTTACACACTAAATAGAATAACACTGCCATGCTGGTTTCTCCTAAGGCAGTCAGTAATTCAGAGGGAATATCATCAATTCCAGGTGCCTTGTTCCTATTTAGGTCGCTCACAGCTCTGTCAAACTCTGGCCTCAAAATTGGGTCTCCCATTTCATCAGCATCGACAGTCTCTTCTTGTTCCAGAACCAAATTATCTACATCTTCACCTTGATACAACTGTTGGAAATGTCCCTGCCACCTTTCTGCTTTGTCTTCTTTCCCTAGAAGTGGCTTTCCATTTGAGATCTTAACATTCATACACCCAGATTTCCTTTATCCAAAGGTTTCCTTGCTTTTCCTGTATGCAGCATCTAGCTTTCCTAGGACCATACAACCCTCAACATCCTTGCATTTCTCCTTTAGCCAGTCTTCCTTAGCCACCTCGCACTTTCTATCCACTTCATTCTTTAATCGCCTGTATTCTTTTCTGCCCTCTTCATTTCTAGCATTCTTGTATTCTAACATTCTTGTATTTTCGTCATCTAGTATCTCCTGAGTTATCCACTGATTCTTACTTGATCTTTTCTTCCTTCCTAACATTTCTTCAGCAGCCCTGCTGGCTTCATTTTTCGTGACTGTCCACTCTTCCTCTCTTGTGTTTCCTTCAGCCTTTTCGTTCAGCCCTTTTGCATAATGTTCCTTGAAATAATCCCTCACACTCTTTCCTTTCAAGTTGTCTAGATCTCATCTTTTTGCATTCTTTCCTTTCCTTTCCTTTCTTCAATTTCTTCAGCTTCAGATGGTATTTCATGACCAACAAGGTGTGGTCAGAGTCCACGTCTTCTCCTGGGAGAGTTTTGCAATCCAAATTCTGGTTTCTGAATCTCTGCCTAATCACAATGAAGTCTATTTGATACCTTCCATTGTCTCCAGGTCTCGTCTACGTATAAAGCCGTCGTTTGTGGTGTTTGAACCAAGTATTGGCAAGGACTAAATGCAGAATTCAACCAGCCGACTTCCTCTTTCGTTCCTTTGTCCCAATCCGAATTCTCCTACTGTATTACCTTCTCTTCCTTGGCCTACCACTGCATTTCAGTCTCCCATCACAATTAGATTCTCGTCACCTTTTATATATTGCATTAAATCTTCTCTCTCTTCATATGTTCTTTCGATTTCCTCATCATCCGTTGAACTAGTAGGCATATAGACCTGCACTATTGTGGTGGGCATTTGTTTGGTGTCTATCTTGACGACAATAATTCCTTCACTATGCTAGTCGCAGTAGCTTACCCGCTGTCCTATTTTCTTATTCATTATTAAACCAACTCCTGCATTTCCTCTGTTTGATTTTGTGTTGATAATTCGGTAGTCGCCTGACCAAAAATCCTGTTCTTCCTGCCAACGTACTTCACTTATACCAACTACATCTAACTTTAGTCTATCCATCTCCCTTTTCAGATTCCCTAATCTACCACAACGATTCAAAATTCTAACATCCCGCGCTCCGACTCGCAGAATGTCAGTATCCATCTTCCTGATGATCGCCCCCTGTCGTGTAGTCCCTACCCGGATATCCGAATGGGCGACTAGTTTACCTCCGGAATATTTTACCCGGGAGGAAGCCATCATCAGTACACCATTCATACAGAGAGAACTGCATGTCCTCGGGAGTCAGTTAAGGCTGTATTTTCCCGTTGCTTTCAGCCGTGTAACAGTATCAACACAGCTAAGCCATGTTGAGTATTATTACAAGACCATATCAGCATATCAGTCAATCATCCAGACTGCCGTCCTTGCAAGTTCCGAAAGGCTGCTATCCCCGTTTTGATGAACCATTACTTAGTCTGGTCTCTCAACAGATACCCATCCGATATGGTTGCACCTGCGGCTCGGGTATCTGCTTCATTGTGGCACGCAAGCCTCCCCAGCGCGGCAAGGTCACATGGTTCGCAGGGGAGGTTGTTTACTTTATTATTTTTTATTTATTATCTATTATTTGTTGCTAGTTCTTTGACGTTGCATCAAAACAAGGTTTTCGGCGACTCAACAATGGTCAGGGGATGGGAAGGAAGCAGGCGTAGCCTTATATCCTCGCGTGTTCACAAACCACATATGAGGTTCCTAAATATGTCTTAATCAATGTTCTCTTCGGTTCTTCACTTTACGAATGAAGACAAATGACTCCACACTTCACTTTAGACCCCATATAAGGTGCGTAACTAGTTCCACCTAAATCCAAGAGACAGAAGGGTGAAACAAAGTCGAGGTCTCTCGACTGTTTTTTTTTTTTTACATGATCACACATGCTAACTTACCGAAGTGAGCTCCCATTATGTAATTGTAATGAATGAGTACAAATATTTTCTGTGCCGGAAATATACGTCATTTCCGATGAAACTACTATTTTATCGTACACATAAAATGGAACTGTAATATATTTTTGAAAGTGCGATTTTATTTTGCAATATTTTAATAATTAATATAACATTGAGAAAAAATAGTGTTTGCTTAGACACGAAAACGCGTGCGCTAGAGTGTTATGTACTTTTTTGTAGTGTGAAAATTGGAAATCAGGAAATAAAATCGGCAGCAATAAGTAAAATGAGTTCAGTTGTACGGTAGATTTATTCATATATCATGTATTTCGTGATAGAACGTCCGTCATTTCGGTTAATCACAACACACACCAAAACACAAAACAAAACACGTACAGTTTAACTCCCAAATCGCCACAGGTACTCCCTCTTCTTGATACAAACCAAAAATAAAGCATAAACATCGAAAAAAATCTATTCATCCAATTAGTCTAAACAATAACCTTAGATATGCTGGAAGTACTGTATCTAAATGTGTTTAACATGTTATTCAATTGTCTTGCATCTAATAAAATACATAATTTGATTGATTTTCTAAAGTGTACAAGCGTTTCGACAACGATTGCTCTGCTTTCTTCCACTTCGACCAATGGTTAGGGACATCTTTGGACATGACAAAATGCCTTTGGGGATCAATGTATAATTAATTTATTAGCCATTTTCAGCTATTGTCAAAATATCCACATAAACCCTGAGATGGACGGATGTCAGGGCGAATATTTGGGAGAGAAAGAGTTATGTGTTACCGTAGATACGTCCGGCTGCATAGATAATGATTAGCGTGTTGGCCTTTGGTTCATGGGGACATGGGTTCGATTCCTGGCCGCGTGGTGGAGCTTAACCTTAATTTAATTCTTTGGCTCGGGGACAAGATGTGTGTGAAGTCTTCAACATTAGAATTCACCATAGATAGCGCCTCATCCTCCCCGACGCGTAGGTCGCCTAAAGGGGTCAGTTAGAAATAACTTCACCACGTCTCTCCAGAGACCATACGCTGTGCTGTTGTTGTAATTATTACTTGTTTGTATTGTGCCCTTTTGATGGCGCCTTATGGGTGCAGTATTGACCTGCAAAGTACCAAGTTATTTCAGCTGTCGTCTCTGCTTTCATATTTGCCCAGTGTTCCTTCATTCGTTGCCGGTGTTGCTTTTTACTTTCCTCCATCCACGTCTTTCCCGTCTTCAACTTCGGTCCTTCTTGAAAACCCTGGTTGTCGTTTAGTTTCCTCCTGAGTGGGTCACGTTCTTATATATTTTCATAAGCGATCCCCATCTCTTGTAGGTCCCTTTCCACCCTTGAACCAAGTTGGCTGGGTCCTCTTATCTTTAAAATAGGTAAAGATCTGGTTCGATAATCATGTTGGTTTCATTCTTAGCAAGTAGCCATAAAATGCAATTCTCTTCTCCGCATGACATCAGAGATCTTTCGGACTTGAATATACAGCTCATGGTCATGCCGACATCCATATTCATCTTTGTCTTTAATTGGACCAAGAAGATAATCGTATGGCCTCAGCTACCGTGTGCAGACACTTCCAATTGACGCCATCTGGCTGTCTGATCGTCAGTTTCGACGTTCCGTTTTACTCTAGACCTACTAGATGGCAGAGTAAACCGAATCTCTCTTGGGCGTCTGTGGCTGAGATTTTCATGAATTTTGTCGAGTGAACGCCAAAAATGTCACCAGAAGTCTTTTACATGTCGACATCGTACGACATGGTGTGTCGAACGGACATTTTTCCGCCCTTCAAATATTCAACTATCTCTGCCGGGTTTGAACCCGCTATTTTGATATCCGGAGGCCAACCATTTATCACTGATCCACAGAGGCGGCTATTATTGTTATTATACTGTATATACCACAGACAGAAGACGCTCATATTACTATACAATCTTAAGGTGATAGCAATAACAGCGAGAGTGGTAAGTGTAGTGTGATTAAGTGTCGTGTGATTGGAGTGCGTGGTTAACGAACTTGAAACGTATCACCGAAATAAGATCTGGCTACGACGCTTCAGTTGCTTTTAATTATCTCCGCCAGACGGCGTTCAATTACATGCAATTAGTAGTGGCACGCAGCGCACAAGCACATGTGGCACACGTAGAACATACCCACAAGCGAACCCGCTTGGCTCAGCTCAGTTAAATCAGGTCAGTTCATGCCATTGTCAGATATGTCAGTCACCCAAGGTTAGAAGATTTAGAATTAAAATTCATACTTTTCTATCAACAGTCCGCTTGGTTCTGTTTTAATTCTCAACTCAGCCACAAATTTAACACAGAACGAGTTGGATTAAACTTCGTCTGTTAAGTCTTCAGCCTGGAGGCAGATTGGATCCTCATATAGCACCACTAAAGTCTATGTAGTAATATAGAAACTGCAAAAATCGAAGGTGACGCCACAATGAGGCGAACGAGGAATGATGATGAGTGAGCCAGTTTTCTCTTAATTTCATTAGTAATTTCTCAGCATCACCCATGCGTCAACGGCTTTTATATTTTAACAACCGTAAATGAGTCGTTTATTTCCCAACGGATTGTTGATTTTGGACCAACACCACAATTCAATTCTGCAAGGGGTCTCTTATAAACTGAAAAAATGGTGTATGCCATAGTTCGAAGAATACTCATATTGGCGTGGTGAAGGAATTATTTCAACTCGTCGTGACCCAGTGGTTTACGTCCATCACATGTAGTCCTCATTCTATTTGAAACATAGCAGACTTTTTTTAATATTTAAAAACTTACAAATATCTTTCGCTCTTTCATTAAAAATAAATCCAGTTTGATATTCTATAATTTTATTGATGACTACTCTTGTAGCCTTATTTAAAATGTAAATAAGAAAAAGCGAAGTCATCTCCGTACAGGTCATAAAGGCCTTTGGAGGGGGGAAGGTAAAGGCTTCCATTATCCGTAATCACGCCACTGGATGGGGTAGAGTGGTTAGCTCTACGCCCGGCCAAGTTTGTCCCCAGGAATTAACATGGTACTCATTTTTGGTGTAGGGTGAGTGAACCTCAGGGACATGTGCACATCTGGAATATTGTAAATGTGTCCGACTGAAAATATAATAAAAATGGAAGAAATATTAAAATAGGATTCCAAAATGATTTAGTCAATGATTAGGAGTACAAAAGTAAAAAAAATACTTGCTTCGAAGTTTTGTTATAGCAATATTAGCTTGCTTTTGAATAGTTTTCCAAGTTATAAAGCAATACATTGCACATAAATTCATACTTTTTTTCATTGGACATGAAAATCTGACAAATTTTGTGTCCAAAAGCATTATGCACGTTTGTCTATACGATTTCTAGAATATACTGTGAGATCAAACGCAAACCTTTAAATATCTTAAAACTGCAAATATGGACTTGCACCAATTGGAAATTAACCGCTCCAATGAGACCACAGAAAATATCTTGCTCGGGGCAGTGATAAGATGCAGATGCAAAAATACTGCAAGCGTTCAGGATTCAAATTTACAGTAGGTAAAAGAGAACTGCGCAGAAAAGAAGTAGACGTACATCTTTCTCTTCAGTAAAAAGCCCCAGTAAAATACACTACACTCTGCAGTACAGATATTCCACATAAACAGATTTTCACTGACTAGCAAAAATAAACCTCTCTCACAAAATTTCTAGCGCTTTAGTTAGAGATGTCTTATAAAGACCCAAATGGTAGTGATGTTGGATATGATATTGGATTCGATTCCTGGACGGGTCTGCGTATGGTTAATTCCTCTAACTCGGGGACAGGATATTTGTGCGTGTCTCAAACAAATGAGGCACCCGGAAGAAACCAAGACGAGATCTTCAAGATGAACCACCACATTCTCTTACATGGTGTTCAAGATTAATAGGCAACTTCCACAATAAAGATATGAGAAACTTGTTTGTTGCTGTTGTAGTGTAAGATATTTGTCTTCAGTTTCGACTTACAATTAGTTAATTTGTAACCGCAAGGTTCTTCCGTTTGTCCAAGCGAATTCAGTATAACAAATTTAGAAATACCTGAGAATGAAAACATTATTTTATTAACAGATTATACATGAAAATATATAACAATAATTAATGAGAAATTGACTTATTAAGACGGTTAGTCAAAATTGGTCGCGCATATTTCCATAGAGGTCTTGAATGCCCGTGGAGATAAAGAATTATATTATCCGTAACATCCGCACTAAGTCCAAGATCAAGATGTGTAAGAACAGAAAAACACCTTGTCTAGCCAACATTCTTATAGAGCAAATTAAGCATTTTGGAAATGCTACCAAAGAATGGATACTCCAACTCTTCAATAACTGCCTGGAGCGCTGTCACATTCCCAAAATCTGGAGGAAGGCCAGAGTAGTTGCTATCCTTAAACCCGGCAAGGACCCTAAGGACCCTAAGAACTTTCGACCGATCTCCTTTTTTGTGTCACCTCTACAAGGTCTTCGAAATAATGCTTCTTAACCGTCTTGCACCATCTGTGTAGCCTTTGTTAATCCCACAGCAAGCTGGTTTTAGGCCAGGCATGAACTGTACTGCACAAGTAGTAAACCTAACACAGTCTATAGAAGATGGTTTTTAATCCCGAAAAACCACAGGATTAGCATTTGTAGACCATTCTTGTGCCTATGACACCGTACAACATCAAATCATGTTACAAAAACTGTACAGCCTTACAAAGGATTTCAAGCTTACCAAAATTGTTGCTGCCCTTTTAGAGAACCGACGATTCTTTGTTGACTTTCAGGGTCAGCGAAGTCGATGGAAAACACAAAAGAATGGTCTTCCTCAAGGAAGTGTACTAGCTCCGTTACTTTTCAATATATATATACCAACGACCAGCCACATCCACTTTATACTAAAAGCTTCCTATACGCCGATGATCTGGTCTAGGCTACTCAGAGTGAATGTTTTGAAAGAGTAGAAAACAATCTCACTTCAGCATTGGATATTTTGTCTCACTGCTATGAGACCAATAATCTCAAACCAAACCCATCAAAAACTCAAGCATGTGCTTTTCATCTGAAGAACAAACAAGCCTCAAGGAAGCTGCAAGTGAAGTGAAAGGACAAAGCTCTAGAACATAATTACACACCGAAATACTTGGGTGTTACTTTGGATCGCTCTCTAACTTACAGGAAGCACTGTTCAAACATCAAGGCAAAGGTCTCCGCCAGGAACTCCCTGCTCCGTAAAGTGACAGGTTCAAAGTGGGGCGCCCACCCTCATACGGTAAGGACAACAGCCTTAGCACTTTGTTACTCAGCAGGGGAGTATGCTAGTCCCGTTTGGTATAAATCTACACATGCCAGAAAGGTCGATGTCGCCCTGAATGAAACATGCAGACATATTACAGGATGTCTGAAACCAACACGAAGAGACAAACTGTACTCCCTTGCAGGAATAGACCCTCCTGAGATCAGACGCGAAGTAGCTGCAAATGTGGAGAGGTTAAGGGCTTCTACCAGCTCAGCCCACCCCCTACATGGACACAAACTACCACCAACTCGAATGAAGTCCAGGAACAGTTTTATGCACTCCTCTCCCTCCGCTAGTGCAGATGCAAGGAAGACCAGACTTAAACTATGGAATCAGAATATCCCTTTTCATCCAGAACCCTTAAAATTGGAGAAAAAGCTTCCCCCTGGTCATGAAGAAACCTGGTTTACATGGAAGGCACTGAACAGACTAAGAGCAGACGTTGGAAGATCAAAGGCCAATATGAAGAAATGGGTCCTCCTGAAGGGCGATCAGACCCTATGTGAATGCGGCGTGGTATAAACAATTGCCCTATGTGCCCTGTTAAATGCACAGAACTTGATCTGGCACAAGCCATTATCAGTGCTGTTAACGTGGCCAAATTCTGTTTAATTTTATGTAATATTGTAATTTCATATATTTTATCTAATTTTCATCTATAATCTATATTGTGGTACTGACACAAATAAAAAGGTAGTTAACTGGATGCCCGACCATCTTTGACCCCGGGAGTTAACCTGGCACATATTTTTGGTGTAGGATAAGTGAATATCAGGGTCGTGTGCTGCTCCAGAAAAGGAGATGTCGTTTCTTAAATTGTTCGACTTTTTGACGGGGAATCGAACCCATGTCCCACCGGGTGAACCGGGCAAACCTTTACCGCCTCAAGGAGCTATAATTGTTAAGGATTATATGTAGTCTCTCCAACTTATACCAGATGTATGCATGCGTCTTTGCCAGTTTTTGTGGTAAAGAAAGCACGTCATTTTCAAGGGAAATTCATTTTGTATTTATTCAAAACTAGCAAATGTGCCCGTGCTTCGCTACGGTATTCTACATTGCAAACGAATATCGAAGTAAATGCTGTATATGCAGTAAATAAGATTGTTTTAAAATTGCATGTCTCTTAGAGTTATCCAAGAAACAGCATGGGGAGGTCCCCATACGCTCTTTCCAATGTAAAGTGTTTGTTACGGATTTGTGATATAACAGCAGGCTCACTTGCCTACTGCCATTCACAATCGAGTTGGAAAGTTTACATTATAATTGCAGGCCCCATTGCCTATTAAGCGGTCCCATATGATTTGGGGAGTTTTCGTTACAATGGCAGCCCCTTTCGTACTTCCAGACAGATAACAGTTGAGGAGTGTTCATTATAATGGCAGGCAACAACCCTAATATCAGTCGAAATTGAGCTGTGCAGTTATCAATATAATGTCAGGCCCCTTTTCCTACTGCCAGCTAGCTTACTGCCAGTCACACCAAGTTGGTGAGTTTCCATCAAAATAGCAAGCCACTATGCCTAATGCCAGTCACATTTTAGATGAGGATATTTGTTTATAATTGCAGGCACCCTTGCCTACTGCCAAACACAATCGGGTAGGGAAGTTTTAAATAAAACTGCATGCTCCCTTGCCTTTTGCAAGTTAAATCGATAAGTGAACTATTCATTACAATGGTAGACCTTCCTTACTAATGCCAGTTACACAGGAGTGGAGAAGGACCCCATTCCTACTGTCAGTCAGAGTCGGTGTGGGGAGTACCGATTACAATAGCATACACACCTTTTCTGATCGCTACAAATCGACATCAGTGGATAAATATATAGATCGACATACGAAAGTATATGCGTGTTTACAATATTGCAGACCTTAATTTAGAGATTAACTGCTGCTAAACGTACGCCATATCGACAAAGGATTGTTTCATTAGACACCGGATTTGGTGGCCTAAATGGCTGGTCCTATGATATCTCATCTATTCTTGGGTCAGATTGGGTTAGAAACGTTGAACAGGGTAAAGCTTTTTTAAGATTATCTCACACTGCATTACTTTTCGGATAATTATGTGGCAATTACATACATAGTATTTGGCTTATATATAGCTACTGGGTGGGCCAATTTTCGTGAAGAGTTTGATGATTCTATATTTCCTATAGGTGATTGAAAGTATGAATTATGCATGTGAAAAGTCCAAATTTACTTAACATCGAGAAATATACAAAAATCAAACGTAAAAAGGATACAGATATGACAAAAAGTCATAAGACCAAGGTTGTAGATCATTCCAAATTGAACGGAGATTGTGCAATCCGTTATGTGACAGGACTTCCCGAACGTCTGCACCATCATTAAAATTGCCTCCATATTTCGATATTCTTCGGAGATAAAAAGTGAAAAATTTAAAGATCTTGGAAGTTTTCCGTCCGTTACAGGCTAAAACGTAATTTTTTCAAATTTCCATTTTCTTTTTCGTTTGGCAGATTATGCTGCAATCTGGATTTGGGGCGAGGCGGGTAAAAATTAGGACTTTCAGGAAACTAAACCAAAAGAATATGCAGATGGTCATTATTACCCCTTAAACGGGTAGCTGTGCGAAAATTTCGCCAAAATAGTCAATGTAGAGGCACACAGTCGTTACGATTTTATTTATATAGATAGATAAGTAATCTGCTCCACATACAACACCTTCTGGGCTATGTCCGCTGGACTTAACCTGCAAAACTGACCATTCATGTTATCTCACTTATTAATCCTCCTGACGAAAAAATGCACATGAAAAAAGTTTTAGAGATGGAATTCCATCACATTTGGTCGATTTCCAGTCAGGTTTGTCTTGTTCTGTATATATTGTGGAAGAGTAAAATCACAGTTTCGGTTCCCTATAAACCACCAGTCCATTCCGGAAACATGAAATGTTGTTGAGCTTTAAAATCTACCTTTGGACAGGTGGATGCTAAATATAAAGTTTGGTCGAATATCTTCAGTAGTTTTCAAGTTGTAAGAAATACGCTTTAAAAGCACCCGCTCTTGAGTTAAGTCCGATGGGACTTGTACGAAAAACGGTCCGTTAATGATATCTCCCTTATTAATCCTCGTATCGAAATTATGCACATGAGAAAAAAGGTTTAGAAATTAATTTCCATTAAGGCAGGTAGATTTCCATTAAGTTTGGTTGTGTATATTTTGTGGGAGTGCAGAATCACGGTTTCGTATAAACCCACAGTCAGTTCAGGGATTCAGAAACAATATTTGTCCTAAAACCTACTCAAGGACAGGTGGATTCTAAATATGAAGTTTGGTGGAAATATATCCAGTAGATTCTAGCACTCGCGTACATACGGAGTAATTAAGGAAGACAATAATACAGTTAAGAAAATGGATTATAACTGAGGACAGCCAGATAACGATAAATATGTAAATGCCAAGTGAATATATTGTAAAATCAAATGCCCCTCAATAAATTATGCTGGTGTGAGTTATGGATATAATAAAGCGGTAAATGAGGATAAATTTAGGCGCAGTGATTCTTAGGTAAACAGATAAGAAGATGACTAATGGTGTTATTACTTAATCTATTCGAGGGCGGTTATAACCTTCAACGATATTCCACCCATATCCCGCAGATAGGCCTACTGACGCCTCTCGTGCCTTCTACCCAAGAAATAACCACGAATTTAAAAGCATGATGAGGAAAATGGCAATACATTACTTCCCTGCTGGCAAGCAGTCAGAGACGTTGCCATGGTAACCTGTAGGTTCGTTGTCGGTCTGTCGGTCACTCAATGCAGAACATGAGATCCGCAGAAAATAGTAAATTTCTCCGTCATGTCAAGAGTAAGGTAAATTATGAACATAACGAAAGTTGTTTATAATGAAGAGACGTTTCACGTACGGTCGACGGAGTTTACAGAAAATCAATAGTATAAGAGAAAATGGAGGAAAACCGTTCTCGTTTTGAGATCTATCCAGCCGTTTCGACGTGATGGTGGAACAGACAAACAGACAGACACGAAAAGTAAAAACCACAGATACGGTCTTGAGTTGACCTAAAACGGATAAATATCTGAAAAATGGGCAAAACAAAAGAAATTACAGACAGCGGACCCCCTACAACTTTATTTATATAGATATTGACCATCGGCTTCTACACACTTCGCCCATCTTTGAGGTAAGTTACGGATACCATTCCAGAAAAACTGCTTGTCTTTTGCGGCAAACCGTTCCTTGACCCATTTCCCAACTTTCTCGAAATTGCTGAAGTGCTTCTTTGCGAGCGCGTGGCCCATTGATGCGAAGAGCTGATAGTCAGTCGGGATAGATGTCGGGAGAGTACGGTGGGTGCGGCGGATATCCCATCCAAGCGATTTCAAGGTGTCTTTCACTGGATTTTCTGTGTGAGACGGCATATTGTCGTGTAACAAAATTACTTTGCCATGTCCGCCTCCGTAGCTTAACGGTTAGTGTTATTAGCTGCCGTCCTTGGAGGCCTGGGTTCGATTCCCTGTACTGCCAAAAATTTAAGAGTGGCAGAAGGGCTGGTATGTGGTTGAAATTGTACATGCAGCTCACCTCGGGATGAGGATACGAGTTTACTTTTTACTTTGCCATGTCTTCTGGCTTAATCCGGTCGTCTTTTGATCACTGCGTGATTTAAATTAATAATTTGTTGGTGATAGCGTTGTGCATTAACGGTTTCGCCGGACTTCAAGAGTTCATAATACCACTCTGATCCCACCAGACACAAAGCATGGTCTTCTTGCCGAAACGATTTTGCCTTGGTGTTAAAGGACCGGTTTCGCCAGGTGACGGACACGATTTTCTCCGCTTCGGGTTTTCAAAATAAATCCATTTTTCGTCACACGTTACAGTTAGGTACAGAAATTATTTTCTTTCGTGGCGTTGAAGCAGTATTTTACAAGTGACTTTGCGATTTTCCATTTGTAGTTCATTCAAATCGTATGGGACCCATTTACCGAGTTTATTGACCTTCCTCATTGCTAATAAACGTCTGCTGATTTTTTTTTTTTTGTGACACATTTAGTGCTTTTGCCAATTGAAGACATGGATGGAAGAAGGGCTTAAGTCAGGTTGTGGCGTTATTCGGTAAATTGCATATATACGTTCCTTGGAGGCTCTTCTAGATACTACCTAAATGGCTTATCGGTAGTGTCAATAGATGGCGTGTGATGTGCTATATTGAGTTGCGCCGTTCTTCCAAATATTACTCATGTCTGACTTAAAATACGCTCCAATGCTGACTTAGGGCGAGCCAGCAATCATCACTCATCAGACTCGAAACAGCTGACGCAGGAGTAATGTCAGGAGGAGAAACATCTGATATTTCAGCAGATGAGAGTGTATATTTACCAAATGAAACCTCAGATGATTCGGATACTAAATCCTTACTATCAGAAAGATCTGCCGTTCTCAGCCCATTGTCATTTCCAACACCACAAACAAAAGGACTTCAGTTTTCAATTCCAAAGTACGGTATGTCATATTATGTCACTCTCCTGAAGGAACTGTATCAGGAAGCCAGAATTATAATATTACGTTTCATGACAAGTTCCAGTTATTGAAGGATATATGGTCTGTAAGATAATTTGGATAGCTTTCCAGTCCCTCGTGTAGGTATTGAACCCAGAAAATTAAAAGTTGTTAAAGATTTAGTAAGCTTTCTATGCGCAGGTGCACGTGCATGGTTTGAAAATATTTTCCGGGGAGCTGAATCTGTGGGAGTAGGAAATTCTCGATATAGTGACTCCCCTAATAATATGTTGTGCCCTGTCAAATGTTCTAACCTGTAAAACTTGTCTACAGGCTTCCAACAATGTAAAAAACATTAATTTTCAATGAAAATGTTTCTTGAAAATGGAATAAGGGCGTAACTCCAAAATACAAAATTGACAACAAACCAAAAAATGTATAAATATTTTTGGTGTACATATTATGAAATAATCAAGAATGTAGTTAAGTATAATATACCACAATTTTGTATTTCTGAGAAAAGTGTTTGATGTTGTAATTCTTTAAACTCATTTATCTCAAAAGAGTGTTTTTTGAGTTACGCCCTTCTTCCATCCATGTCTTCAATTGCTGTTGAGTTTGAGTCCAGAACGTGCACTGTCTTTCACATTGAAATCACCATGTTTAAATTGCGGAAACCATATCTCACATGTTCCAATCGCTGGAGCCTGTTCACCATATGTTTCTACCAGCAAACGATGACTTTCCACGCCTTTTTTCGTTTGATTAAATAAGAAAAGCAATGCGTGCCGCAAATGTTCTTTTTCAGACACAAACTTCGTCATGATCACTGAACGATACAACACAGACGCTAGTGTTTGGCGGACTCAACTTGTGTGTGTTAGTAGGTCAATGTCAGTCGAACAATCTGACGTATGTGTCAAATTCAAATGCTGCGTACTATCCACTGGCGCCACCTCTTAGTGAAACAGGAAAATACTTATGCATACACCTAGTATAACGCCAGCAGATGTCAGACTTGACAGCCTTTTCAACTTCGGGTGAGTAAAAATTATGTCAATTGTGTATTTTATCTAGTAAACAATGGGAGGTGTAAGATAGGCACCATGGTTCCACCCACAAGATAGCAAATAAGATGTAAGTGTTCAAAGTAGGCTCAACGAAATGAGCATCCCTTGCCCAGTTGAGCCACAGTAAACATAAAACCATATACGGTATGTGGCAAAACGTACGATACTGAAATTATTTCTCATCTTCTCTCCATGTTTGCCTAGCAAGAAATTATTTTATTGTGTATAACAGGTTTACATATTCTGAATTCAGTATTGTATTGATTTCCGCAAATATAATTCTCACAACAGAGGAGGCGTACATCGTGGAACATTATTTCTGGTCGTACACAGTGAGGCGTCAGAATGGCCTAAGTTTGCTTGACGGTTAAGAACAGTACAAGGAGCGGTTAAATAAAACCAAACCAAACCCCATGGCGCAACTGCCCGGAAGGGCCATGACCGCTGCTCAGCCAGAAGATCTGCAGATTATGAGGTGTCGTGTGGTCAGCACGACGGATCCTATCAGCCGTTATTCTTTGCTTTCTGGACCGGGGCCGCCATGTCGTTGTCAGATAGCTCCTCAATTGTAATCACATAGGCAGTGTGGACCTCGAACCAGCCCTCAGATCCAGGTAAATATCCCTGACCTGACGGGGTTCAAACCCGGACCCTCAGGGTAAGAGGCAGACGCGCTACACCTATATCGGAGGGCGATTGAATGACCCATTGCCACACCGAGCGAGTAGTTGCGCGGTTTGGGTCACATAATTGTCAGCCTGCATTCGGGAGATAGTGGGTTCGAACCCTACTGTCGGCAGCCCTGAAGTTGATTATGCGTGGTTTCCTATTTTCACACGAGACTGCACATTAACTAAGGCCACGGTCGCTTCCTTCCATCGTCGCCTTACGACCTATCTGTTTCTGTGCGACGTAAGGCAAATTGTAACAGAAATCACTAAACAGTGCGCGGGTTACGATTTGGTGCGCCGTCTCCAGTCGTGGAATATTGGCCCCTTATTTCAATGTCGTTTGTTTTGCCGCATACGGTAGAAGGCACTTGCTATGTCAATCGTTTGCACGTCTATGGCATTAAGAAGTATGATCGTTTGTCTGACTCTATTTGACAACACATTGTTTCAATTCAGCACTGGAAACTCTTCCGGAGGACAATTCTGACCATCTGATAATCCTTAAAGTTTGCTGGTACCATTGGCAAGTTGCTATACCACGAACAACGATATGTGTAGAGGATATTTTTACGAATGATAACTGTCAATTTTATCGATTTAATTTAATGTAACTGAACACATGACCTTTGTGCCCTATGAATATTATGTATTACGTTGTCAATTGGATTAAGAAGTTCGATACTTAATAGCACGGAGATAACACGTGGCGAGGGGGTGGCTGCCTTCTGTCCCACGCTCTGGGATACGTGACGTCATTCGCACGTGTCGACGGCGGAAGAATCTTAAGTCATTTTGGGGGCTATTTCAAAAGAGCACGTGTGTATGGCATACCCATGGCATACCCAAGCCACGTCGACAAAATATAGTGCCTATCAAATGAGGTCATTTATCCAGCTAATTTAATATGTATAAATTTTGAATGTCCATGAACACTACCGCCAGAAATGTAGCAAGTATGTAGTCAACTTCAAAACTCTTGTAATTACATTTTAGTTAAGTCGGAAAAGTTACAGAAATTTTCTTGGTGGCAAAGGGAGTTGCCCGGAGAGAGGGGGAAATTTCTACAAATAAGAAGTGACGCCATGATGAAGCCCCTGCATTTTGTATCACGAGGCTGAAGACAGAGGGTAGAGCTGCTCTTTAAAATCGAACGACAAAAGTAGACTAAGTCCAACCAGCAGATTTTAGCCGTTGTGGCTGGGGTCTTGACTCCATGTGGAGATAGTTTTCTTGAGTGAAAATAATTGTGCCAAATAGGACGGTCAAGGTACCGAATAAATTTGGAGTTGATAAAGAAAGTAATTCGTGTACGGAAATAATTACAGTCCATCGTGTGCGCTCAACAAGAACAAGTGAAGGGCATTTTCTTTTTTTTTATGCTTTATTTCCAGGAAACCGAAAGAATAAAATTATCTGTACAGCCAGAAATGTAAAAATGGCTAAATAAAAATGCCAGGGTCGCAGGTGAGCCCTATGATGAACGCTGGCGTGACTTAAGGTATGTGACTTACCATCTTACCACCTATTATATCTTGTTTCATGATGTCTAAATTACATGTATTTGAAGGGGGTATATACGACGCAGTTGGTCGTCCCTATGTGGTTTTTGTAAATGTCAGAATACGACGAAAAAGGGTCATTTGTTTTATTTTCCACTTGGATAAATTTTCGAAGTCTTGCGAGTGCCGTATGATGTAAAAAGTTATTAAATAGAGTTTCGAAGTGTTATCACGTCGAATGTAGATCGTCATTTCCGTGTGTTTAGTGCCTATGTTTTGTCATGTCAAATTAAGATGTGCATTCGACGTAAAATTTTCTGTCTGAATTTTTGACGTAAATAATATAAGAAATCCTTAGTTACCCATTTTCAATCGAGTGGAAGCGCTGTCGGGTGAGAGTATAGAGTGATGAATTTGGTCACGGAGTGAAACGTTTTTCTAGGCCCATTTAAACTGTGTTTGACTGACAATCAAAAAAGGATTTAGTAGAATTTTTCAGTCATTTTCGTGAAAATCCAGTTATTAAAATACGATATCATTTTATGCGAAGTTATTCATTATGGAAGCACTGTGCGTTATTAGACGTCGTGGATTCTAGTAGGATTTTATTCCAGTTCTTTTATCAGTGATAGTCGTGAGTTTGGGAAACAGAGGTTAGTTTTATCGTGTGAGTCGAGATGAGATTTATGAATCAGGTGTTGGAGACCTGTCAATGAAGCCGGGACTTGTGTAAGCCCGAGGAAGATTTTATAATGTTGGAAATGGAAAGCAGTATACAAGAATCCGCACCGGTATTAATTTGCGATGTGTACAATTATTGTGGGCATTTTGAAGTAAATCTATGTGCATTTTGTTGGTTAGAATATCGTATTTGTGTAATTATGTCGGCAGAGTTTAAAGGTTGCATTCTGAGAGGCCAGCCAGGTAGAACGACCAGATGTCTCATATCACTGCCAAGCGAGGGTTGGGGCGAAATGCCGTCAGCTGATAGGGGTTCACCGCCCGGATAACGGAACATGCAGAGTGTGTTACGCATTGAATTGAGATTGCATTTCTCGGCAGAGGATAACGTTAAATGTTGGATTTAGTTGGAATTTTCATCCGGGAATAACGTGTGTGTTATTAGACACGGTAAATTTGTTTAATTGCTAACGTAATGCGCATTTGAGACCACGAACTTAGAGTATAATGAGCAAGATTAGCCAATTCAGGGTTGTTCAAAATATAGAGCGATGGTAGTGATGATTGTTTTGTCTGTGAGGGGTGCGCAAACTTTATGGAATGTTATGACGAGATATGACATCGTAATTGACTTACTTATACGGTTAATTACTTTGGTTTGTACGTAAATTATTAGGGTTATCCAAGTGTTAATAATGGCTAGGGTTAGATTAGTGTGAGGTCATGAAACAAGATATAAACTGGACATGAATGATGTAATAGTTCTTTTCCAGCTACTGGAATCAACGATAGACATCCGACATGATTAAATTAAATTATGTCAAGACTTGTGCAGGGACATGTGAAAGAAACCATTAGTCCACGGAGATAGAATTTGTTGTTCATTAAGATTTCATTAAATCATTTAAATTTATTTAATTATTAAATTCAGTGAAAACCGTATTTTGAAATAACTTTAAATCAAGCGAATAACTTGGAGATGCATTCTGGAAATCTTAGTTTGTTTTCTGGGGAATGTGTAAATGTTAACGTAACGATTAAGGGGACATATCCGAAGGTAATCGATTTTACTGCCACAAAGTATTGTGAACATTGCCATTGTTGTATTATTTAACTTTGATTGATTGAGCAGCGAATGTGCTGGGGATAGTAAAGTGGAAACTTTGGTCATCAACCGATGTAACTTAAGTGTTTAGCCTTCGGCTTAGAAACTTGGATGGTCAGGGGGTCATCAACCTCAGTGACTTAGATTAGGGCCATATGCCACTGTAGCATCATTTCCCTTGCGGTCATCATCCACAATGACTTTAAAGTAACTTAGAAGTTTAGATGTCGGTCCATGACAGAGTCGCAGGTCACATCGATTCAATTAAGGGTCCATGCCGTATAACCACTGCGTGGCACACACCGATTGGACTGCCTTAATTATACCCAGAGTCCAGAGTTCGTGTTACGAGGGCTGGACGATAAAGAATCTCTATGATGGTACATGTAGTCTCACATGGAAGCCGAATTTAAGGATTTCCAGACTTTCCTTTCTTTAATTAATAATTGAGACAATGGTTTCTAGTAAGGATGCCCATCAGGCAGTTACGTCAAAGGCTCACACCAGTGTTCTGATCCTCTATGTAAAAATAATTGTGGTGTCCAATGGACACGATTGAGTTAAATGATACCGTTGATAAATCAGAAATGCTTCATATATACTTGAATAAATAGGAACATTTTTTAAACAAACCTTTCATTTGAGTAGATAGATTAGAATTACTGAACCCTACCTTTACCTCAGCAAGTGACGAAGAACCCGATACGACCCAAGAGACAGATCTCATGAACTTTGCTGATAGGTAAGAAAGGTAGGTATCCTTCAGTATGGACCAAAAGGTTCAGTAATGTACCCTAATTAGTATGTATTACTAAGTCTCATGTCTTCCTCACAGCAGATCGCCAGCTGCAGTATTTACCTGGAACGACGGGCTCTTCTATAATCTTGATTGTCATTTCACCTTTCACTTGGCTTCGCACGCTCAGACATTGTTAAACAGCTTCACGTACACAGGTTCGAACATAAGGCTGTTGACAATCACAACACACGACTGCTGATCACTGAAGTCCGATGACTCACACAATCAAGGTGACTGTTCCACACATTGAGCTACTCAACAGTATCACTAAACAACGCCAACAGTGCACGCCAGCACTCCTCTCCAATACGAGGACAACCAACACTGCCAACACAACAACTCGGCCGACACTGGCCACTAAACAGCGACCACACAACAACATTACTCTTCGTCGTACTCTTTCAAGTCACTCAGGGACAACCACTAGTACTGCTCACTCGCTCCAACAACTCTGGCGACAGCCAATACTGCTGCTGTCCAACTCCTCAACATAACGACAACAGCAGCACTCTGACACTGACCCTGCTTTTATACTACAGCTGATGAAATACTAAAATATTCGGGCTGCAGCAAGAGAAGGAATATTCTCGTTTCGCGCTCCAGATAGCATACGGGAAACCAGACGGAAGCACAATACAATGGGAGGCCGTGGCAGGTTCTCAGGCCGGCTGGGAGTTCCCCGGTCTGACTCACTCATCCCTTCCAGGAAATATGGAAGGGGCTGGCAGTGGCCTGAACACGTAATAATATGCTGAGCAGCCTGCAGTGTGATCACTGACCTCGCTACACAGGTAAGTCTATCCGTAATTATTGGCCCCCTTACATCAAATTAACAGCAGCCCACAAATAGAAACATGTGATCCAGGAAATGAGGAAAATAATACAATACTGAATGACACGCTACTTGTATTTAACGTTTCGCAGTGGCTTAGCTGTTGGTTATCTGCCCAGACGGCCGAGGTCCGAGTCCCACTCGTTCCTGGGTTAGGTTTTTTTTCCGGAAAAATCACATGGGATCAGGAAAGCCATCCGGTCTTAAACCCATGGCAAAATCTAAAATGAGCCTTGATGGTTTCAGCGACCCCAAAAATATATTTGATTAGGTGAACGAAGTTGCAAGTCGGAAGAAACATGCGATTAAGGAAATCCTGGACAAATATAGTATTGGCCATGAAACGTCTGCACATAGACAATAATAATAATAATAATAATAATAATAATAATAATAATAATAATAATAATAATAATAATAATAATAATAATAATAATAATAATAATAATAATAATAATAAACATATCACCTTAACTACCGTGAGTAGACATTTTGATATGACACATTTAGACTGTCTGCAAATCAAGTTCGACGTTCCGTTCAACTCAACCAGATGGAGAAAGCCAGACCGATTGATGAGTTTTAATTAATTAATTAATGTGTCACCACAGAATTCGGAGTGACAAATGGGCACATTTACACTCTTTTGTAATTCGGATTTCTCTGCCGAGAATGATCCCTGATGTTGGGATGTAGGGTGCGACACTCTATCAGTGATCATTAATGTAGAGAGACGTGATTCAGAAAATCAGGAAAAGATAAACTACCCGTTAATGACGGCGCCAGATTTTCATGTTCAGTAATCTTTTAATCCTTTGATACCATGGACAACATATGGTTGTTTTCGGAGCGTTGCTAGGTAAGAAGACTGCAAAAGAGATAAGAGAAGGGAGGGGCTATTCAAACGTCGGTATAATTGAGTTGAACGTCAAGACTAATCACGCAGTCTGTCATGTCCTCACACTAATTATGGAGTTGCTGCTCGGTTTGGTTGTGGTTACATTCAACGGCGAGAGAGGCTAAGCTTTCATAGACCCAAAGAGGATTGTGAGAACACGTTACAGAGCATGTCTGTCACTGGAGGCTATTTAATTCACTGAAGGACTCGAGTGATATTCAGGAATGGGATTTATATGTAAACTAGCAAATGCGCCCAGCTTCGCTACGGTATTCTATCATGTATACGGATTTCTACGTAAATTACTGTATGCGCAATGAGAAAAATATGTTAAATGGCTTGTCTCTATCCGAGAAAGAGAACAGGGAGGACTCCATACGTTGTTTCCGATGTAAGGTGGACATTGGGGAAGTTTTGATGATAATCGCAGGCCACATTACCTACGGCCATTCACAATCGTGTTCAGGATTTCCTACTGTAACAGCAAGCCCACTTACCAACTGTTATTCACAATAGAGATATTGACTTTCCATTATAAAAAAGACCCCATTCCCTAATGACAATCACAATCGAGTTGCAGAGATTTGTTTATAATCGAGGAATGCAGCGCCATCTAACGTATAAAGGATCGAGATACGACTGAAAGTTATAGACTCAAAGCTGAAGATCTCTAAAAGTGAATGGTGATTAGGTAAACTGTTCCGTGATACGACTTACCGTTTAGCCAGCAGCTGCCCTGAAATGCAGGTCAGCAAACGTAATTAAAATTGCCTCCACATTTCGATATTTTCCGGGACCAAAAAGTTATAGGATACATTTGAACAGCTTGGAATTTTTCCTCAAAGGAAAGAGTGTCCAGGTTTAGGGGTTATCACTCACATATATACGGAGTAAGGAAGAAAGTAATACAGTTAAGAAAGTCGAAAATAATAGAAAATAGGATTAAAACTGAGGGCAGCCGGCTAGGACAAATATGCAAACACCAAATAGATGTACTGGGAAATGAAATGCCCGTCACTAAAATGTGAAGATATGAGTTACGGATATAAGAAGGTGGTAACAGAGGAGAAATTTAGGCACAGGGATTCTTAGGTAAACAGATGAGAAGCTTAAAGAGGCAAAGAGGAGGCAAAAAATTAAAGCGGAAAACAGCAGAGAAGAGAAATACATGAAGTTTATAGCAAATGACAGAAAACACCTTTCTGTGTGAAATAATGGGTTTTCTGTTTACCGAGCTCGATAGCTGCTGTCGCTTAAGTGCGGTCAGTATCCACTATTCGGTAGATAGTGAGTTCGAACCCCACTGTTGGCAGCCATGAAGATGATTTTCCGTGGTTTCGCATTTTTACACCAAGCAAATGTTGGGGCTGTACTTTAATTAAGGCCATGGACGTTTCCTACCTACTCCTAGCTCTTTCCTGTCCCATCGTCGCCATAAGACCTATATGTGTCGGTGCGACGTAAAGCAACTTGCAATAATAATTGTACCGGGCGGTACACCTCCACGCCGCTAATTTAAAATTTGCGCCAGTTGAAACTCCTCTGGTGGAGGAAGTCTGAACTTTATTTAAGGTGTTAATTTTCAAGTTTCTCAGAAGATGTCACTACTTGGAAATTTTGTAGTTTCTGAACTGGGTCGTTTTCGACGTATTTTTGTTTTTCCGATAGTAAGAAGTGTGAACTTTCTCTTCTAGAGGACACTACTGAAGATCTACAATGGTGCACCCTAGTGCGAAATGAAAGAACTGTTTTTTGGAGAAAATTTGATTTCAAAAGTTTGTTTCTTGTTAAATTTATTTCTGTTATTGTTTAAGTTGGCTGTATAACCCTTTCTTTCCCCTTGTTTTGAATTTAGCCAATCCCGAATTTCTTTAATTAATTTATAACCAATCAGATGTATCTTCTCCAATTTGAATATCTTGCTTAACCCTAGCCAATAAAGTTTTTGTGGGCGGGTGTTCTCATTTCCGAAACGCCTCGAACCTTCCACGAGAGTATATAAACTGCTGATTTTTGGGTCTCCGGGCCACTTCAGTTCCATCTTTCAGTGTGTAAAGTACCTAGCAGGGGGCGGGAAGTGCCTCTTTCTTCGGGCAGCAGTTCAACAACCAGGTAATGGCCGGTTAATAGCTTCTTTTCTTGCTAGCTCAGCAGTTTAACTCTCGGGGCGGGTCCGAAGCGTTTCCACCACGTAACTTTTCCCTAAAATGTAACGACTCTTAGCATCTATTCTCTTTTAAAGTTACATATTGGGATAGAGAGTGCTTAACCCTCTCGAGCTCCCACTCATATTGTTTTGAGGTGAACTTATTTTTCTTAACCAATTCTTCCTTAATGTAATGTAATTTGTTTCATTCTAAAGTCACCTCTTTAGTATGGGATTAGCCCTTGCGTTTGCGGCCTAGTGCCAGATTAGGTTTTAAACAAGTGTATTAGGAGTGCAGATCGCCTCCTCTCAAATTGTTATTTTAGAGGTCATGTAATTAACCTTTTTCTCACTTAATAGGCCTCAGTAGGTTGGGTATTTTACCCCTGTGTCTATGTCCTTAGAGGACAACTTGAAGGTGGAGTTTGGTGTGGCCTTTGATAGGCTTAAAGTTGAGAGCGAGTGGCTCTTTCTCGAAAATTGAGTGTTGTATGCCTCGAGGAGGCTTTACTGTGTAATTGGGAGCAAGTGCTCCTGGGCATGATTGAGGTCTTCTGCCCCTTTGTTGAATTTCTGTATATCGTAAGATTGGGCTAATTGTTCAAGTATTGTGGGTTTGGCTCTCGGGGCCCATCCTGTAACTCTGTAATTGTACATTCTCGAATAGTGGCTTTGCTACTCTGTACCTGCCATGCTTGTTATTTCTTGATTTTACAAAGAAAATATAACCTTGTTAAATTTTAAATTAACTTTAATTTCGTAGCCTGAGACCTGTTCACCCCCGCACCTTCTTTCACCTCTAACTACCACGGAAATCTCCGTAACAAGTGGTAGCAGAGCGTGGTTGAATGGGTCTCAATTTAGCCCCTTTTGACGGCTAAACATTGCCTTATTTTCGAACTCCAACAATTTTCTCAGTTTTTAATTTTTTCCTTTTTCAAAATTGTTCTGTCATCATGCTCGGCCCTCGCGATGTTCTCCATCTTAACTATTTGCGCAAGGAGGAGTTGATCTATGAGTTAACTATTAGAAATGTGCAATCTGGAGGCACGGTTGCAGTAGACACAAACAAGCTTAGAGAGTCCCTTGATTTGCCCAATTCCATCCTCACTTTGGGAGAGAAAGAAATTGACGATTCTCTTTCCACGATCACTGATAATACTATTGAGCTAGCATCTGTAGTTAGTTTTTTTTGAAGAAAATGATCCTTCTCCTAATCAAATTAAGCGTGTGCAAGCCAGGCTATTTCATTTTTCAAATAGAGTTAACGATCTATTGTCTCTGAAGTTGAATGACGTTCAGAGGAAGGAAGCTAGTATGGTTCTCGAAAATCTTTCTGAATTGTCCAGTAAAGTTACCCAATTGTTAACTGGGGAAGTTCCTCCGAAAACTGATCAACCCGTCACGGTGAATGTAGGTAGCGAGGAAGAGCCTTCTAAGGGAGATGTCAATAGGAAAACCGTTGCAGCCCAAACAACCTCTGCCCCATTGGACAACGAGTCTGAACGTCGTTGAATAATGTACGTTCTCAATTAACGTCTTTGCCACTTAAAACTTTACCTACTATGTCATCTGGGTTCAGTAGCTTGCCTCATCCATTAGCAATGTTGCTCAAAGGTATCTCTAAGTTTTCTGTTAATACCACCAGTGAAGTTATTTCTTTTTTAAGGTTTTTAGTTGAGTTCCAGGATCATGCCCTTGTTTTTTCTCTTTCTCCATGTCATATTTTGCAAATCATCGATCCCTATGCAATTGGTATTCTCTCAGACAAAATAGTAAGAGCCATTGCCGAGCAATCATCTATCGAGGATTTCCACGCCCACTTGCTAGCTAACTTCATCCCGGCTAGGGCAAGGTCCTCCCTTATTCAGAAGTACTATTATCGCGTACAGCGGTTGGATGAAAACTTGGCAGATTTCACCCAAGATATTAAATTCTATACTAGGGTGTTTGCTCTTCACTTTCTGGAGGATCAGATTGTACAAGCTATTGTGGAAGGTATCTCACCATCCTATAGGTCATACTTGTGTTTCGCGGCGTGCCCGCAAACCTTCTCCGAACTTGAAGCATTGGCAGTCCCAGCGGAAGGAGTTAGGTACGCCGATTCCTTGCGTGTCGCGAGAGAACCCCCACCTTCTTTTGGTAATCCTCGGCCTCCACCTCGCCGACCAGTCACACCCCGTAAATGTTATCCTTGCGGGTCGCCCGACCATCTTCGGAACAAGTGCCCATTGATCAAATCTAGTAGGGCAAATAATGGAGCTGGCTCATCACAAGGCTGTTTTAAATGTGGGGCTTTCTCACATATCGCCAAGAATTGCCCAAATTCAAATAGCACCCCCTCCTGCTCAACTTCTGGTGCAAATTCCACCAATGCCAATAATAAAAAATGACTAGTGGCTTCGGCTGAGTCGACTAATCCCTCTTCCCGAGGCTCAGCCCCTGGTAAACAGGTCGAAAATTCTGGGAACGTTCAATCTTCAAATTCATCTTTTGAATGCCCCAAAGAATGTCTTAGGATTGCGGCGGATACCCCCGCACCTGTTCCTTTTCTTAAAATTGAGTTTAATAATGAGCCTATAACAGCTCTATTAGATTCAGGCAGTGTTTGTTCAATTATTTCGGATCAATGGTATTCAAAATTGAAATCTGTTTGTAAACTACCTGACTATGGCTCATCTCCTGTTCAATATGTTTCGGCTAATTCATCTCCATTAGAAATTCTAGGTTCTGTAAATGTCAAGATCCGTATTTTTAAATTTACATGGAAAAATCCGTAACAATAATAATAATAATAATAATAATAATAATAATAATAATAATAATAATAATAATAATAATAATAATAATGGGCTACACTCCACGGTACTGTTAAAATATTAACAATCCAACTTAGTGTTATTCGAGGACGATTGTAACCTCCGACGATAATCCGCAAATATCCCGCAGAATGGCAGCTCAACGTCTGTCTCACTTTCTACCCAAGGAACAACCAAGAGTTTACAGGAATGATGACGAAAATAGCATTCTTTAGTTCCCTGCTAGCAACCAGCCATAGACGTTGCTATGGTAACCGTTTCTGTCGGTCACTCAATGCAGAGCATGAAAGTCGAAGAAAATAGTAATTTTCTCCGGCGTTTGAAGAGTACGCGAAATTATGTACATAACAAAACTAGTTTAAAATGGAAGGGACGCTTCACATTTAGTCCACGGATTTTATAAAATTTCAATAGTATAAGAGAAAATGGAAGAAAACTGTTCTGGTTTTCCTATAAACCCCCAGTCCATTCAGCGATTTTTAAATCAAATGCATGTCTAAACCTTCTTCTGGATAAGATACTCTAAAAATTAAGTTCAGTCGAGATCCATCCAGCCGTTTCGCCGTGATGGTGAAACAAACAGACACGAAAAATAAAAACCACTGATACGGTCTTGAGTTAACCTAAAACGGATAAATATCTTAAAACTTGTCAAAACAAACGAAATTACATACAGCGGATCTCCTACAACTTTATTTAGGTAGATAAATGCATAAAAATACAGAGTGACGGACTGGAAGATCTAATGACTTTAGGAGATGGAAGAAAATGATTGTTTCGTCGACTGGTAAACATTCCTTAATTGCGAGCAGCAAGGAGTTAATTAAAATTGTATCTACCTCCGTGTTTTATGGATTATCGCGACATAGTATCAGCCCGATGGACTTGATTTCGACTTCCTGAACTGGAACAAGGTGCACTCAGTATCAAGTAATACACTTGAGATGGTAACTATAACAATAAAATAATAATGCTTTTGCTTTACGTCCCACCAACTACGTTTATGTTTTTGGAGACGCCAAGGTGCCGGAATTTAGTCCCACAGGAGTTCTTTTACGTGCCAGTAAATCTATCGACAAGGGGCTGACGTATTTGAGCACCTTCAAATACCACTGGACTGAGTCAGGATCGAACCTGCAAGTTGGGGTCAGAAGGCCAGCACCTCAACCGTGTGAACCACTCAGCCCGGCGAGATGATAAGTGCAGATTGATTCAGGATAGGTATTTTTATAAACTGGACGTAACGGACATGAAAGTGGTGAATAGGATTTTGGGTGCAAATAGGTGGAAACAATTCCATGAGGGCATTCGGAATGAGGAAATGAAGGATAATTAGGGAATGAATTCGATGGATGAGGCTGTTCGTGCGAATCAGCTTCAGTAGTGTGGTCATGTGTGACGAACGGAGAAGGTTAGGTTAAATAGGAGGAACATGGGCTTGGATAAAGGAAGCCGAGAGGGAGGCCAATGTACAAAAGGTAAGACACAGATTTTATTGATTTCAAGGTAAGAGGTGGGGAAATAAACGAGGTCACTGAGCTAGTATAAATAGACGATTCAGTGTCATGGGTTTGAAGTCTGAACGCTAAACGTTGCAACGATATCCACTGAAGATAATAATAATAATAATAATAATAATAATAATAATAATAATAATAATAATAATAATAATAAAGCCATTGTTGCTTTCACGGCCCGTACTTATAGACATGATACTGTATAGGCTTTTGGGCTTATGCCGTGTCAAGAAAATAAGGTGAAATTCTTCACGTTTCGCAGAGAACTGTGCTCTGCGTCATCAGAAGAAAATCTCGACTCTCCACAAGAAAGGCTTCTTAAACAATTACTTTTTGAAATTTAGACGTTATAATAGAAGTGGAAATTGTACGTCCATTCATCACCAGATGGCTCCCCGGATGTGGTACAGCGCTAGCGTTCGAAGTGGAAGCTGACCAAACCATCAGAATCAGTTTAAGAAGGTCACGTAACATGTGTACGTAACATACGATATTGGTAGGTGTATGTCATTGACACAAGCCTTGTCATTCTGGTTGCCAGCCATTAATAATTTACATATCAATCAATCAATCAATCAATCAATCAATCAATCAATCAATCAATCAATCAATCAATCAATCAATCAATCAATCAATCAATCAATCAATACGGATCTGCATTTAGGGCAGTCGCCCAGGTGGCAGGTGGCTTCCCCGTCCCTTCACTATTGTTATTTCGTCTCGGTGTTTTCCAAATTCGTACGTTCCTCATCGCCAGATGTTTCATTCCAGTCTTGTGCCAATGTCATACAGCTGTCAATGTCATATGGAACGTACACATGTTATGTGATCCTCTTTAACTGATGCTGATGGTTCGGTCAGTTTCCGTTTCGAACACTAGCGCTGTGCCACGTCCGGGGAGCCATCTGGTGACGAATGAACGTACCATTTCCACTTCTATTATAACGTCTAAATTTCAAAATGTCATTAAGGAGCCTTTCTCGTGGACAGTCGAGATTTTCTTCTGATGACGCAAAGTACAGTTCTCTGCGTAACGTAAAGAATTTCACCTTATTTTCTTGACACGGCATAAGCCCAAAAGTCTATACAGTACCATGTCGTCAATAATAATAATAATAATAATAATAATAATAATAATAATAATAATAATAATAATAATAATAATAATAATGCTTGCATCCGGGAGATAGTGGGTTCGAATCCCACTGTCGGCAGCGCTGAAGATCGTTTTCCGTAGTTTCGCATTTTCACACCAGGAAAATGCTGGGGCTGTACCTTAATTAAGGCCACAGCCGCTTCCTTCCTACTCCTAGGCCCTTCCTATCCCATTGTCGCCATGAGACCTTATCTGTGGCGGTGCGACGTAAAGCAAGTAGCATCCAAAAAAGCAATCACTCCTTGGAAGATACCAAGATTCCGTTCGAGTAGTAGTGGTAATATTATTAAGTAATTATGAATTGACTTGATGAATTGCACTTATACATTTAAGACGCACACAAACACCCAGTCCCCGAGCCAGATAAATTAACCAGACCACCAACGACGCTCGCGGCGTGGCTTCTATTAGCGATATTTTTAGCTCCTATGATACGACTGGTGATCAGATAATGCTGTTATGAAAGCTGTCACAACATCACGCCGTGAACCACAAGCACGACAGACTGCAATTAATATTTACGAGATCAATTCGAAATAACCGCAATGTACACGCTATTGCGGTTATCTTAAAACGCTATCTGGGTACGGGAACATGCTCTTCAGCATGGTGAAATCTACCAAAGTATAGTCACCAAGACTCAGAAATTATGTCAATGACAGTGCTGCAGTGAATTAGTACTAACTAATAGTCTCGACCGCACGTACGTTTCATAATGATGTTATACAGTAGATTTAACATCCCACTAAGTACTTTAACGGTTTTCGGAGACACTGAAGTACCTGAGTTTTGTCCCTCAGGAGTTCTTTTACGGATCGGTAGATTTACCGGTGTATTTGAGTAACTTCAAATGCCACCGGACTGAGCCGTGATCGAGCCCGGCTACATGAGCTCAGGAGACTAGCACTACCATCTGAGCTATTCATCCCGCCACGTAATTTTCATTTCCCGTCACTAGGTTATACCACCGGAGTCTTTTTTTTTCCTTGTTTTTTTCTTTTTTTTTTTCCTGTCAGCCCTGCTTGTAACGGACCGACAACTTGTGAAGTCCCCTTGCTCACGCCAACTTCTTCTTCCCCCTCACCGGGAACCCACAGCTTTGGAGTGTGCGTTAGCAACTGTGGTATCTCTTAGCTAAGAATTCCGCTGCTTCGCATTGTACAGGCTACACACGATCATCTTTAGTAACCGATCTCCCTTAATCCCACAATCCCCATCCCCAATGGCGGGTCGGCGGACACATATTGGGTCTGGGCCTACAAGTGGCCACAGCTGGTCCGTGATCCGACAGCTCTGCACCCCGGCCGACCAACCGAGCAGAGGAGGGGTGGCCACGGCTCTACCATGACTCTACGCCTCTGTATACAGGAGACAGAGAGGGGTTGGTCCCCACCGTCGACTATTCTGAGAATGGCTTTCCGTAGTTTTCCATTCTAAGGCGAATGCCTGCACAGTTCCTAGTATAGGGCCACGGCCGCCAACCCTCTCACCTTCTCCGCACATCTCCTTCTCCGATACGAATCTCCTGGCCTGAGAGACGGCGTCACCGTCTAGGGGGCCCGCCTCCCACTTCAGGTGAGGAATGAAAATATTTTGTAGTAGTAGTCTCCAATGGTACATACCAATGATCAATTACTCCATAGGAGACTGGCATACATTCATTTACTCCCCCATATCCTTCGCCTCAGAATCAAGTATTCCCACCACTCTGCACCCCCATCCCAAATCCGGCTGAATCCCCGATTCGTCCACTTACAGAAACTCTTCCACTTCCACTTCCGTGAATTCATGACCATCCGAGATCCTTACTTCCTTCGCCTACATCGCCAAACTTTACGAACCATCCACAATTACCTAGCTGTCCACTACCGTCGCACCTGAGCCCCAAGCATGCACCCGCTCCTTCCATAGCCACGCGTGCAAATTCTGGTGCAAAATCAACAGTCTCCTTGTTTCAAACTCCACACCCTGATACCCTATTATCCAACATGGCGTCGCTCCAGCCAACAACACGGAAACACTGGAGATCTCCGTCCGCCATTTCCATCGCCGATTCAACACCCATGGTGATCCTCACTTAAACAAAACACCTCACACCCAAAGTTACCAAAACCTAGCATCCTCCATCTCTCACTTCATCCAATACCCACATCCTCTCCAACCACCCCATCGACACTCCCATCAGCACATCCAAAATTCAATTAGTCCTATCCAACTCATGCATCACAACTCCCGGACCCGACAAAACCCGATACGTGCATTACAATATGCCCCAATAGCCCACCTAATAATTTATTCTGGTTCAACGTTACACCTTTATCCTTTGCAGCGGATTCTACCCTCTCCGCTGGGAAACGCACCAGACTGCTCCTAATCCCCAATTCCGGAAAACCACTTTCCAAACTAGACTCATATCGTCCCATAATTCTCATCACAGACTAGTCAAAATCCTCGACAAAATCTTCGTCCACGATCTCCACACCTAGCTTCTACTACCCTACCAGTTTGGTTTCCACCCCGAACTTTCGACCAACTTCTTCGCCTTGTCCGGACTACCTCCAAGAGCTTCAAGTTCCTTCCCTATTAATCACCTTCCATTTTAGCTTGCTTTTGATTCCGTCCGATATCCCGTCCTCCTCTTCAAACTCAGATTTTCACACTTCCGCTCTACTACATCCGGCTCATATCCTCATACGTAACTAACCACTCTACCCATATCTCTATCAACCAACAACTATCACCCTCTTTCCCCTTACTCTATCCCTCCCTTACTCATCATACTCTTCGTTACCGGCACCCCAGAACACCCACAATCCATCCAACTCCTTCAATTCGCTGATGACGCCGCCATCCTTGCTCCCTTCTATACCGATCAGTCCAGCAACTGTACCGTCCAGCTCTCCCTCTTCTGGTGTAACTGCTGGAATCTCAAACTCGACCCCACCTACACTCAATCTGTGCTCTTCCATCGTAAACGAGGAATAAACAGTATAACCCAAAACCCAGACCAGCTCAAACTCCAGATCCGAATCATCTCGATCAGCACCCTACCCAACCTGAAATACCTCGGTATTCTCTTCGGCCAACACCTAACTTTCCGTCCCCATTTCCTTAATCTGTAAGCCAACTCGTGCCCGATTGGTTCGTCGCCTAGCCGGCAGCCGGAGGGGTCTTAACTCTCCCATCCTTCACCTCACCTACACGACCTTCGTCCGACTCCCTATTACCTATTACCTACTACCTGGGCAGCCATAGCCCACTCCAACTCCAAACTCTACCGCCTTCTCCTCTCCATAGAAAGCCGTACCGTACGCCATGCCCTCCGGGTCCCAACCCGCTACCATACTTCTGACTTGTATGATATCGTTTCCTTCCCAAAAACACGAATCCTATGTCCTAATCTGTTTTCAACGTGCCTTCCTCCGAGCCGAGACCACCACTCCATGAACCAACTTCTACGTAATCCACATTCCTCTTCCCCACACATTATCCAAACTCCTCTACGTCTCTGCCGGTCCTTTCCCCCACCCTAAAGTGATGGTCAACTGTGATCTGTGACGGAACCCCACCAACTCTCTTATCCTCCCAACTCATGCCAAAAATTTTTGACAGTTTTAAGTGATTCCACAAAATCAGTACGACCAAAAAATTATGGACGCACCAGTGAGCCGTCCTCAACGATATACTGCTCCCAGGGAGGGAGAAAAAGGAAAAGAAAATACATTGTAAACAGGAGTATACGATACTGTAATTGCAAAGTTTTATAATGGTCAATTGTATGGTAAATCCATAGAACATAAATTTTCTGTATTTCATCCACCCTTCTTGATATTAAACATAACATATAGGTTCTCAAATAATTATATATGTAACACTTGATATTAAAATAGAAAAAATCAGCCCAGAGGTTGAAATTCCCCTTCCAGATCTCCCTACTCTACACTCCACACATTCCCACCTTCATAATCCTTTACATCTCCCAACTCCCTGACTCTCCTGGCAAGAGAGAAGGCGTTACCTTCCAGGAGGCCCGTTCCATCCCTTCAGGGAGAGGAATGATCATATTTAGATGATGATGATTTCTTATCAAAGCTGATTCACGCACAGCTGAATGGCCCTCACTTCATCCAATCCTCTCTCCTCTTCTATTAATCACTTCCCCGGCCTAAGATTTTTTCCAGAAGCACAAATCATTAACAATAATTGCTAATTTGTATACTAAACATTATAATTTGTATGGATGTGTAATTTAGTTAAAAAGGCAAAAACAAGCCTCTGATATTAAAACGATATACAACTTCTTATATAAACAACACAACTAAGCTCACCGGACAAAAAATTTAGCATCCTATTGCGCGCGTACAGATGGATCGATAAGCCTGTACATGTGGTGCAGCGAACTAGTCCCGTGCTCAACCGCACGGGCACTGCCTCTACGTGAGCAGAAGGCAGTAGCAATCAGTGAGACATTGATGTTTCAAGCGGACAGTGCACGTCAAGACGGGTAGATGTGAGGATGTGACAGAGTGGCAAACAGGGGCAATCGAGTTTGGCCGTGTCTATGGCCATACGGTGCGTGAAGTTGTTGGATTTGTTGGTGTTTCGCAGCGGACTGTTCAGCGTGTCTACAAGCAGTGGTGTACTACACATGGCCACGAAACACGACGTCAGGACTGTGGTCGGAAAAAGATCCTGACTGAGAGACCGGAGACGCGTTTGACAGATTGTGAATCAAAATCGCTTCCAAACTCGACAGGAATTGCTGTACTTATTGAAAGAAGGTCCTTCCTAACCTGTTAGCGAGAGAACATTGTGACGGGAACTGCATGCAAAGGACATTTGGAGTCGATCACCTTGCAAGAGGCCATTGCTCACACAGACATATAACGCTGCGAGTCTTTAATGGGCCAAAAATCATCGAACGCGGATAGCACTTAACTGGCGGAACGTAATGTCGTCTGACGAATGACGTTTTTGCCTGTATTCCAATGATGGTGTAGGGGTGGTGTGCAAGCCTCTCGCCGGGAGGCCCCGGGTTGGATTCCCGGCCAGGTCAGGGATTTTTCTCTCGACCTGAGGGCTGGTTCGAGGTCCACTGTTCCTACGTGATTAGAATTGAGGAGCTATCTGACTGAGATGGCGGCCTCGGTCTCGAAAGCCCAGAATAACGGCCGAGAGAATGCGTCGTGCTGACCACACGACCCCTCGTAGTCTGCAGGCCTTCGGGCTGAGCAACGCTCGCTGAGCAGGCCAGAGCCCTTTCAAGGGCGTTAGGTGCCGTGGGAGGGATTCCAAAGAGGTTCACTCAGCCTACATGATTAGAATTGAGGATCTATCTGACAGTGAGATAGCGGCCCCGGTCTTGAAAGCCCAGAATAACGGCCTAGATGATCCATCGTGCTGACCACACGACCCCTCGTAATCTGCAGGCCTTCGGGATGAGCAGCGGTCGCTGGGCAGGCCAAGGCCCTTTCAAGGGCGTTAGGTGCCGTCGGAGGGATTCCAAAGAGGTTCACTCAGCCTACATGATTAGAATTGAGGATCTATCTGACAGTGAGATAGCGGCCCCTGTCTTGAAAGCCCAGAATAACGGCCTAGATGATCCATCGTGCTGACCACACGACCCCTCGTAATCTGCAGGCCTTCGGGCTGAGCAGCGGTCGCTGGGCAGGCCAAGGCCCTTTCAAGGGCGTTAAGTGCCGTGGGGGGGAGGGGGATTCCATGATGCACCAAAGACCAAATGAAGCATTTCATCGGGGGTGTGTACAAGGTCAGGTTCAAGCCGAAGGTGCGTCTGTGATGTTTTGGGGGTGTTTTTCGTATCGTGGATTGGGTCCGCTCACTGAAATGACCACTAACATCAACCAGTGTGTTTATTTAAACATTCTGGTTGATCACGTGTTACCTTTCAGTCAACATCTGTATGATGGTATGCTATTGATATCCCGATTTTTCTAGATGACAACAGCGAAGTTCATCGGGCTGGACGCATATGCGACTAGTTTTATGAACACTCCCATTCCCTATTACATCTCGATTGACCTGCAAAATCACCTGACTTGAACCCTATTGAAAATCTGTGGGACATGTTGGAACAGCGGGAAAAACGCCGACATCAGCACCCCCGCAATTTGGTGGAATTGCGCGATCAAATCCTCAGCGAGTGGGTTAACCTGGATGGGATGTACCTGCACAATGTGTAATGATTTCTCCAGGGGTGACTAAATTTTTTGTCCGGTGAGCTTATATACATGTATAATTGTACCTAAGTACACTCTAGTAATAAAAATATATCTCTTTACCCGACGAGCCCCTTTCCCCACTGCACTCAATACCGTGCACATCATCTTCAGCCATTTTGTTCTATTTAACACCCTTTCTAAGTCCGGCTCCGTGGCTGAAAAATTAGCGTGCTAGTTTTTCGTCCAGAGGGTCTCGGGTTCGGTTCCCGGCCGATGGATCGGGAGCTGGGTGTGTGTGACGTCTTCAGCATTAGAATTCATCTTAGGTAGGGCCCCATCCTCATAGACGCGCAGGTAGCCTGTACGGCGTCAGCTCGAAAGACCTTCACTACGCCTCTTAGCAGACGACACGCCATTATACTACCCCTTCTATAACAATCCCGTAACCTCTGGCCAGAAAGAGTGGTATTGCCAGTCAGCTGGTTTGTTCCGACCTCTCAGGGAGCAGAATAATATTTTGTTTGTTCGCTCATCCGACCCCGCTGGTATTCGATTTATGGTCACTCGGGATTCCTTCATTTTCACAACTTCAACCTTTTTTTTTTTTTTTTTTTTTTTTTTTTTTTTTTTTTTTTTTGCAAGTTGCTTTACGTCGCACCCACACAGATAGGTTTATGGCGATGATGGGAGAGGAAGAAGCTAGGAGTGGGAAGGAGGCGGGCATGGCCTTAATTAAGGTACAGCCCCAGCATTTGCCTGGTGTGAAAATGGGAAACCACGGAAAACTATCTTCAGGGCTGCCGACAGTGGGGTTCGAACCTACTATCTCCCGAATACTGGATACTGGCCGCAATTAAGCGACTGCAGCTATCCAGCTCGGTAACTTCAACTTTCATGGCTCTTCCATTTCGTTGGCCGATACCGTCATTCTGTGAAGAACCGGACCGCTTCCCCCTATCATTCCAGTAAAGAGGAGATGATTACCTCGTTATTCTTCCCCTTACAACAATAACTAGCACGACCACTTTTCTCAACTGCAAATCTTCCGTCGAAGGGTTTCATGAAATATTTGATAAACAAATTAGACTTTACTTGAAGCGAGCAGTATGTACATGATAAAACACCTCCACTGAAAACTAATGTCGAGACTGTCGTGCTATATGTTGGTTAATCTTACTACAAATGACCCCACTAAATCATCACTAAGCTCTTATTTGATCTCGCTGTTCACAATTGTATGTATTGTATTTCTGGTGTTACAAATGTAGACAATAATAATAATAATAATAATAATAATAATAATAATAATAATAATAATAATAATAATAATAATAATAATAATTGTACCGGGAAGTACACCCCTTCGCACTTTTAAATCTTGCGCCAATAAAACCTCCTCTACAGGAGAAACACTGAACTTAAAACTAGACCTCCTTGCACTTTTGCTCAGAAGATGTCACTACCTTGATTTTGTGATTATGAAGTTGCCAGTACTGGGTGAATTTCAACTTGTTTTGTTTTCCGTTCTTCAAGAAGTGTGGACATTCTCTCATAGATGTCTCTACTAAAACAACTATGATCATGCACCCTGGTGCGAAGTGAAGGAACTCTTTGATGAAGTTTTATCTTTACTAAAATTATTTCATTCTTTTGTGGGTTGGCAATATTTAGTTTTTCCTTCCGCCAGTTTTGAATTTAGCCAATCCAGAATTTCTGTAATTAATTTCCTACCCAATCACAGGCTGCTTCTTCGATTTGGTGTGTAACTTTAAGCTAACCAATAAAAGTAAGAGGGTGTGGCTTGATTATTCATGAAAGGTCTCGAACATTCCCCGAGGGTTTATAAACTGCTGATTTTTACGTCTCTTGGCCACTTGATCAACATCTAACTAAGTGTGTGTACGTGAAGCAGGAGGCGGGAGGCTCCTCTTTCATCAGGCAGCAGGTCTTCAGCAAGGTAATGGCCGTTTACTTTATTTCTTGCAAGCTCAGCAGTTTAACCCACGGGAAAGGTCCGAAACCTTTACAACGTAACCTACTTTTCTAAACATGTAATTTTCTGCCGGTTTATGTAAAAACTTCGTAAAATCTGTAACTGTAATTCGGGGATAGAGAGTGATTTACCTTCTCGAGCTCCCCTTCATTTCGGTTTGAGGTGACTACGTCTTGGTAACTGATTTTCTTCTCTTCCTTTATGTTTTAAAATTTCTTTTTATACGGGTCACCTCCATAGTTTGAGAATAGCCCCTGTTTCATCGGCCTAGTGCATTTTAGGTTTTAAGAAGCTACATAGAGGAGTGCAAGCATTCGCCTCCTTTCATGTTTTTGTTCGGGCCATTTATTTAACTGTTATTTCTTTTACACGTAGGCCCTGTAGGTTGGGTACGAGATACCCCTGTTTCATTTTTGTGAGTTGTGCCTTGATGGCAAGTAATTGTAAGGTCTGATATTGCCTTAAATAGGCTTGAAAACTGAGAGCGTGTCAGCTTTTTTCAAGTTTTGGAAAAGTGCCTCTAGGAGGCTTGATATTGTAAATTAGGGAGCAAGTGCTCCAGGTATTAGGGGATTTCTGCCCTTTGTAAATTTATGCTCCTCTGTAAAGTTTGATCTGGAAGCTCAAAATTGTAAAACTACGGGCTTGTAGCCCAAGTGTGTTAACGATTTGAAATCTTGGATTTTTCTAAGTCTTGTTTTTAAACTGCTATGTTATTGTTATCTCATTAAGTGAGAAATTGTTAACTTGTTGCTTAGAGAAAATATAACCTTCCATTTCAGTTTAAATTCTTTCTTGACAAAGTAGTTAGACCCATTCGCCCCGGCACGTTCTTTCACCTCTGTTGATCCACCAACCACGGTAATAATCATCATCATCATCATCATCATCATCATCATTCCTTAACGTCCCACAAACTACGTTTACGGTATTTAGATCGATGCTTTCACGGCTCGTAATTGTAAATATGATAACAAGCTTTTGGGCTTTTGTCGTGGCTGGAAACAAGGTGAAATTCTTTACGTTTCGCAGAGAACTTTGCTGCACGTCTCCAGAAGGAAATCTCGATTGTTTACGAGCAAGACTTCTCTAATAACAATGAAGTTTCAAATTTAAGGAATGCTTTACCGTTGGTCTATATTAAGTGGTACTGACGTTCGTCACTAGATGGCTCACTGTGTTCTAGCCTTCCGAGCTTCAGTTAAGGGGAGTCATGACTAAAATTTGGAACTTTTACAATTTGCCACTTGCCAGAACAAAACTTGTAACATTAGCATATATTAATAAGATACAGCACCACACAAAATTTCAAGTTGATTCGTTAATTTGTTGCAAAGTTATTAACAAATAAATTTTATTTATTTATATGGCATGGTAAAGCATAGTTTTCATAATTTTGGGTTTATAATTTGAAAGACTTGTTAAAATACTTATATACTTAATAGCAACTCTGGGTTTTGCAGTCAGGTACATACTATTAGACATATAAGTTCTTAGTTTTTCATTATTTGTACATTAAGCAAAACTCTAGTTTACCGGGCAAGTTGGCCGTGCGGTTAGGGCTGCGCAGCTGTGAGCTTGCATCCGAGAAACAGTGGGTTCGAACCCCAATATCGGTCATGAATATGGTTTTCCGTGGTTTCCCATTTTCACTCCAAGCAAATGCTGGGGCTGTGCCTTAATTAAAGCCACATCCGCTTCCTTCCCACTACTCGGCCTTTCCTATCCCATCGTCGCCAAAACAACTATCTATGTCGGTGTGACATAAAGCAAATTGTAAAAAAACTCTAGTTTGTTGCTATTTTAGGAACACAAATATCCAGGTAATACTCAACTAATAATGAAATGCGGAACTACTTTTAATTCCTGTACATATTGGTACTTTATCAAAAGAATTCAGGTGAATCCGATAAATTTGTTGCAAGGACATTTTATACAGGGCAATGGGCCGATAACATTTTAAGCTAGGAAAATGCGATTGAAAATTTGAAAAAATATACTTGCATTAAAACTCCCTCAGACTTCTGTCTCCTCTTATCCATAGCTTAGGCCTACTACAATCCTGGAGGATTACTGAAATGATAGTTCGGAAGAACTTTGAAGCCAATATTGTCTAACAACGTGAGAGAATGGGGTGTATGCTTTCTCTATATACGGTGTGCTACTAACCTAAATCTGGCGTTTAGAGCTTTAAAAATGACCAATTTTCAATTTTAAGTTTAAAAATCCCCCATTTCTTCCTCTTCCGAATCCCGTTATCACTTTTCCACTAGCTGCCACATTGCAGTCATGACTCCCCGAAAGATGTTCCTTTTTCCGTCGTCTGTGAGTGCGCATTAAATAGCGAGATCTTCAGAGGAATCAGGGACGAATGTGGTAGAATAAATAATAAATAAAAATAAAATAATATGAAAAAATAAAGTACAACGAAAGACTAACAGGATTGAAGAATAAAACAGGGATGAAGATGAAAAGAAAAGTGTGTAACAGAAAAAAGGAAAAGATTGTGAGTCAGGCGGGGGTCGGGGCGTAAAAATGAGCGAAGTTCTCAGCGAAACGTAAAAAATTTCACCTTGTTTTCTGACAAGGAAAAAGTCTAAGCGCTTATTATCATGTCTATTTGTACGGTTTTTTGAACACGCTGTGGTGCCGAAATTTTAACCCGCATGAGTTCTTTCGTATGAAAGTAGATCTGCCAACATGAGCACTCACTTTCAAGTATTATAGGATTAAGGCGGAAATGAACTTGCCCACTTAGGCTAAGAAGGTCAGTCAGTCCTGCTGTCGTCTGAGCCACTCAATCCGGCTGTGTGTATGTGCGTGTGTGCGGTTCCACTATAACACCGCGGTACGTGTTATGCGATGTACCTAATTTCTGCTTCTTCTCCTTCTTCTGTCACTTTTCCCAGATATGTTGGGTCGCGGGTGCGAACTGTGTAAGACACGTGAATTTGGCCCTGTTTAAGGCCGGATGCCCTTCCTAACGCAACCCTAGATAGATAGATAGATAGATAGAGAGAGAGATGTAGCCACTGTTCCTGAGATAATGGGTTAGAACCCCACTGCCGGCAGCCCTAAACGTAGGTTTCGGTGGTGATTGGTAGTGTAGTATAGTGCATTGTCCGAATATGAGAAGGAAACTGTTGGGACAAACACAAACAACCAGTCCCCGGGTCAGAAGAATTAATCAGACGCGATTAAAATCCCCGACCCAGCCGAGAATTGAACCTGGGACACTCTGAACCGAAGGCCTCAAAGCTGACCATTCATCCAAGGAGGCGGTTGCGATGGACCTAATTTATCATGATGATATTTTGATTAAATGCTTATAGGGCAATGTCTATTCTATTCCTTTTCGGTAGATGCTGTGAATACAATCGAGCTTGGCAGGATGGGAGGAGATCTTATCACCGATGTCGTCATTCCAGAACTCTGCCCAACACACACAGACAGCAATGCCGATCTTGAACAGAGATACAGACTTCAGGGAGTGCGGTCTATCTAGAAAGTAAATGAAATGAGACATATTTTTTATTTCCTTTTCTCGAGGACTATTATTGATCACAGAACTTTGTTCACGTGTTCTTGTAATATAAAGGAGTGGCATCATTTGATATTATGGTTGATATCATCGCTCTCCTAATGGTATTTCACCTGAAGTATCCTGGAAGTAAATTGAATGACAGAAAATTGAGGTAATATATTTTTACTTAATCATAGAAGTGAAGATAATTTTGAGAAAGCATTCAAAAGTCTCTCCTAAACTGAAGTCTCGTTGGTTTAGGTTCAACAATATTCACAACACTTGCCGAATAACCTTATTTCAACTACGTGGAATAAAAGCAGAGTTGGTCAGTGGTTCAGGGCTGCTGACGGTGGGGTTCAAACCTAACTATCTCTGGAATGCAAGCTGACAGCTACGTGAACAAACCGCGCGGCCAAACGCTCAGTACCCTGTACTTAACTTTCTGGTGATGGAATCGTCGAGGTACGACAAGAGAGGGAATAATTTCGACTTCCAGAAGGCCTGCGGAGAAATCGGACTAAAACAATACAATACAATGTGAGGCTGGCCATGTCACAGGAAAGTCACGAACCTACTCACTCATCCCTTCCAGGAAATACCGAAGTGGGTTTCAAGGGGGCTGGCAGTGCCTGAGCACGGAACAGTACTTAGGTTTTTTTTGTTACAAGTTGTTTTACGTTGCACCGACACAGATAGGTCTTATGGCGACGATGGGATAGGAAAGACCTAGGAGTTGAGAGGAAGCGGCCGTGGCCTTAATTAAGGTACAGACCCCAGCATTTTCTTGGTGTGAAAATGGGAAACCACGGAAAATCATCTTCAGGGCTGACGACAGTGGGATTCGAACCCACTATCTCCCGGATCCAAGCTCACGGTCGCGCGCCTTTAATCACACGGCCAGCTCGCCCGGTAGGGGAAGGAAACGGCCGTGGCCTTAATTAAAGTACAGTCCCAGCATTTGCTGGTGTGAAAATGGGAAACCACGGAAAACTATCTTCAGGGCTGCCGGCAGTGGGGTTTGAACCCACTATCTCCCAAATACTGGAGACTGGCCGCGGTTAAGCGACTGTAGCTATCGAGCTCGGTGATTTCGATAATAATATGAGGAAAGATCTTTACCGGAGTAACCACATAAACGAGATTGTTAATAATGGTTACTTCATATGATGTCCGGCTCCATGGCTAAATGGTTAGCATGACGGCCTTTGGTCACAGAGGTCCCAATCCCGGCACGGTCGGGAATTTTAACCATCATTGGTTACTTTATCTGGCACGGGGGCTGGGTGTATGTGTCGTCTTCATCATTATTTCATCCTCATCGTTACGCGCAGGTCGCTTACGGGTGTCAAATCGATAGATCTGCACCTGGCGAGCCGAACATGTCCTCGGACACTCCCGGCACTAAAGGCCATACGCTATTTCATTTTACTTCATATGATGATTAGGGTATTTAGGGTTTGTACTAAGGATGTAAAGGAGAAGGCGTGTAAGTCTCTGGCAAGACCCCAAGTAGAGCGCGGTTCGAGTGTACACGATGCTCACCAGAATGACTCCATACGAGACCTGGAAATGATCCAGAGGGAAGCAGCAAGACTAATTTTCGGCAAAAGAGTAGTGTTACGTAAATATTACATATTTTGGGCTATAAAGGCTTGAGAGAGAAAGTTGACGAGCTGCTCGACTAAGCGTTGTGTCAGTAGAATGATGGCGTGGAATGACGTTAGTAGACAAAACAGCTTGAGTGGAGCTTTTAAAGGTAGAAACATAATATGAAGGTAGAGTTGGAGTTCAAGAAGACAAATTGGGGTAAATAATAATAAATTATATATATATGTTTTCAAAATTCACATGGAGCAATGTACTTAGTAAACCTTGAAGTGCATGGAGACAAAGTATGAAAATAAGCACATTAGACCAACTGACCGCTGGCAGGCTTTCTATATGCATTAAATCCTACTTTCTGCTTTTAAATACACCCTTCTTCCACTTATGGTGCCTTTCAGCTTACAAATGTTGTGCCTTTGTGCTCTTTTATCGTTATTCAAATGGTGAGAGGCGGAAAAGGTTATCGGCGTGCCCTTTATATCTTCCTCCTCCCTGCAGAATGAGAGCCTCTCGGGGCTAAATATCATTCTCGAAGGTGCGCGGCAGGTGGCTGATTACATTTTCACAAAGGCAACATTTCCTTAATGACTTTCTTTTCAAATCTCTAACTCTTTTTATTTTGTTCGTAACTCAGGAAAATATCTCTTGCTCGATCAATGACAGAAGAACGGAAGATGTATTGAACACGAGGTTCAGTCTGAGACCCCGACGATAGTTTTAATAGTTAGCAAGAGTTCAATGCCTTGCCGCTCCTCTACAAGCGAACATCCCGCAGTCACCCACCTAAGTACAGCCCACGCCCATTGTTGCTTAGATATAGATGCTCGTTGTTCCGGTGAACTAACGAATCACTGATACTCGTGGTGGTGGTGATAATTATTGATTTCATAAGAAGTACAACTGGGCAGCCATCCTCTATTAACACTAATTACCGGGCGAGTTGACCGTGCGGTTAGGGGCGCGCGGCTGTGAGCTTGCATCCGGGAGGTAGTGGCTTCGAATCCCACTGTCGGCAGCCCTGAAGATGATTTTCCGTGGTTTCCTATTTTTACACCAGACGAATGTCCGGCTCCATGGCTAAATGGTTAGCGTGCTGGCCTTTGGTCACAGGGGTCCCAGGTTCGATTCCCGGCAGGGTCGGAAATGTTAACCATCATTGGTTAATTTCACTGGCACGGGGGCTGGGTTTATGTGTTGTCTTCATCATCATTTCATCCTCATCACGACGTGCAGGTCGCCTACGGGAGTCAAATCAAAAGACCTGGATCTGGCGAGCCGAACCCATCCTGGGATCTCCCGGCACTAAAAGCCATACGCCATTTCATTTCATCAGGCGAATGCTGGGGCTGTACCTTAATTAAGGCCACGGCCGCTTCCCTCCAACACCTAGGCCTTTCCTATCCCATCGTCGCCATAAGACCTATCTGTGTCGATGCGACGTGAAGCCACGAGCAAAAAAGAACATTAATCACAGGGAATACATGAAAGGAATCCGACACTTCGAACAATGACGATATCGGCCAAAGAAAGACACGGGCCAGAAGGGGCGTGAGAAAAACATCTCCCGGGTATTCAGCTAACTGTAAGGCAACACATTCACAAAAAACCGAAAGAGAGGGATGATCTAATTCAGTGAAACATTTACTGGTGACATAGAAGAGTACTTTTAAATATAGATGTTTCTAAAACACAGTGCAATGTTTATTTGTTAATATAATAACACAGCTATTGGTTTTATATCCCACTAATTAATTTTTATGGTTCCCGGAGACGCTGAGGTGCCATAATTTTGTCCCGCGCCAATATTTTTACGTGCCAATATTTTTACGTGCCAGTAAATCTACTGACACGAGGCTGGAGTATCTGAGCACCTTCAAATACCACTGGAGCGAGGGACCGAACCCGCCAACTCGAGCTCAGAATGTCAGCGTTCTATCGTCTTATCTGCTCGGCCCGGCTTTTTATTTGTTAGACCAGTTAAATTTTACTTGTAGTGTAATGTGATTGCTGACTCATACTCTTACGTGCTAGGCCTGTTGTAGTCCCCTTCAGAGGTTCCTGGAAGACAAGCCAGTTCAAAAATCTCCCAGCCCGCCCAAGGACATGCCGCGGCCTCTCCTCTACTGTTCCATTAGTCTCGTTTTCCCCCGCACTTTCTGCAGGTTGCAACGAGTATGTTCCATCTGTAGCCGAGCTTCGAAATTTCTGGTACTCAATCATGAGGATATAAAAAGGAGGCCAGCCGCGAACAGTCAATCACTGTAGGATTTCAGTAGGTGGACGGGGGCAGCAGTGCGTACGAGTGGAGTACTCTCTGTGTACTGCCTTGAAGTACTGTGTGTATACTTACGCTACTTTAAGTCGCACCAACAGTGATAGATACTGTGGCGACGATGGGATAAGAAAGAGCTAAGAGTGGGAAAGGAGCGGCCGTGGCCTTAAAAAATGTACAGCCCCAGTAGCTGCCTGGTGTGAAAATGGAGAACCCACGGAAAATCATCTTCAGGGCTGATCAACCGAATACCGGTGTGTAATAATACCGAGGACAGTAGACAATCGTGTAGTCAGCGTTTGGAACAGCTGGGGTGATTAGAAATGGAGCAGTGTTAAATGTCGTTGCTGTGAGGAGTATTATAGTGCTGGTTAGTACTGTTGCGTTCTTGCTGTTTTGTGAGCGCTGTTTAGTTGTCACTCTTTCGTAGTTCACCGTATTTCGACGTGAAAGTGGTGGACTTTCTCTGCATTCGAATCAAAGAACAGTCGACGTATGTTGTGAGAGTCAGATGGCACTGTGTTCACGAATTGAATTTTCAGTTTTGATTTTCACAAGTTGGTACCATGTTTACATGTTTTATAGGTTTCATAGATTGGTAACGCAGCCGGAAACCTTCCGACTGTTTTCAGTGTCAGACTATCAGTTCTATATAATAATAATAATAATAATAATAATATGTAAATGGCTTTACGTCCCACTAACTACTTTTACGATTTTTGGAGACGCTGAGGTGCCGGAGTTTAGTCCAGGAGGAGTTCTTTTACGTGCCAGTAAATTTACCGACACGAATACGACGTATTTGAGCACGTTCAAATACCACCGGACTGAGCCGGGATCGAACCTGCCAAGTTGAGTTCTAGCTCCTGGGATATGTGTCATCAGATCATCTCAAATTCTTGATCATCTTTCCCACCACCGAACTTCCTCCTTTCCAGTTCTCCTAGACTTTAGTCATGTGCTCGATGTATATGTTGAAAAGGATCGGGGAAAATTACATCCCTACCTCATACCAGTTTGTATTTCTAGTTTGTTGAAAGTTGTCTAATTCACTCTAACTGTTGCTGTATTGTTTTCGTACAGATTGCTCACAAACTTTACAAGGTGCTGCGGCACGTCCATTTCCAGCAGATTAGTCTAAAATGGTGATCACTTCACGGAGGCAAACGACATACAGTTGATATGAAATCCTGGACATTCTCCACAATCCGGCGTACGTTTAGAATTTTCTTTCCAGTGCCTTTGCCAGGAATGAAGTCCCACAGTTCTTCGGCTACTTTAGGGATTGAGTTCTTGAGCTGAAATAACTTGTAGGCATGAGGAATGAGCGCTTCCGTCCTGTAGTTCGAGCAGTCAGTGGAAGGCTCGTTTGCATATGGGGATGAAGAAACGAACAGCATTGACCTCACTCTTGTTCTCTAGATGTTGTTAATGAGCCATTCCACAGTACCCTAATATATACCACAAGGTGAAACATTAATGTGAAACAGTTGAAAAGAACTGCCTTGTATCATTAGTAGAATCTTATAATTTGTTATTCAATAAAAAATCAATTTTTCCCTCATTATAGACTTCTTCTGTAATGGAATATTGGCTGGAATGCTAATTTGAATGCATTATAATCATATTTGGCAACAATTGTTTGGCTGAACTTCCTGTGTGTATGTTTTGTGTGGAAGCATTGTTGATGCAGAGGAACTGTTATTACATCTTTCCACAAAAGCAGGATTTTCTAGGTTAGTTCGTACTTTCATTTGTGTTTAGAAATAATGCTACTCTGTGTCACATCCGTTGCACGAAATAGCTAAAAGTGTATATGAAATTACCATAACGCTTCACAAATCGTTGATGGTTTGTGAAAGTAAGGTTGAGTGCTTACTTGTTAATACTCTTTTTTTTTCTTTGCGTTTAGGCCATCTGTGGACCACGGTGCTTGTGTTCTAGCTGTGTTTTTGTCGTCGTCTGCCCCTTTTGGCGTACTAGATTGTGTTCTTAGTGGCCTCTTTGAGCCTTCCTGTTGGCCCAGTATTCCTTCATTTTCTCGCTAAATTCTTTCCTGCGCTCCCCTGACCAATTCCCGGCTCCTTTGTGACTAGCTGATGTAAGGGATGTTAGGAAAGGTTTAGTTTTGACCATTAAACGGTATACATTCCTGTCAGTTACGGCGGCTTGATTAATATTAAGCTCTGCAAGATCTTTGTCCACTTGCTTGGTCCAGCGGTTCCATTAGCTTTGCCTTTGTTAGCAACCTTGAGGATCTTGTGGGATAATATATTAGGATCCATTCTGTGAAGGTGTCCATAGAAAGTCAGACGTTTTCTTCTGATGGCATCTATGAGGTTTTCTTGATGCTGGTTTGTTGGGTTTGTACCACCGCCTTCCATCTGGTAGGATCCTTGGCCCTATCATTCTTCTCAGGAATTTCCGTTTTTGCACTTCCAGGGCTGTCAGTGGGGTCTTTTTAGTTAGGGATAAGCATTATGCTGCGTAGAGGACTGATGGCCTGACTACTGCATTACAGTGTCTCAGTTTTACATTTTTGATAAATTCTTTGAGGCATACAGTTTTCTGCAGGCATGGTAGGCCTTGTCTAATTTGATTTTCCTTTGTTCAAGAGCCATCGTTTCACTTAGGTCCTCCGATATCCACTCTCCGAGGTACTTCACATTTTTATCTCTCTTGTTTATGCTTTGTATCACTGACTCCCATTGTTGTAGGGGCTTCTTTGATGTTGGTGATAAACTCGGTCTTTCCAATGTTGATCAAGAGACTCGCTTTAGCTGCTATAGAGTGCAGTGTTTGAAGCTGCATAGTGGCCTCATGCATGTAATTTGCTAATAAAGTAAGATCATCAGCAAAGGCCAGACATGGAATCCTCAAGTTGTCTGCTTTAAACTCCATCCTTAATCCGGTGTTCTCAGGTAATGACCTGGTCCATTCTCTTATGATCTTTTCCAGGACACAGTTAAATAATATGGATGAGATATCATCTCCTTGCCTCATCCCTGTTTTGATAGTGAAGCTCTAAACTTAACTTTGGAAGTGGTGTTGTGCAGGATGTCTTGCACCTATCTATTAATTTTTTCGTTTAGTCCCAATTCTCTTAAGGTTTTGAAGAGTGTGATTCTACCCACGGAGTCATGTGCCTTCTGAAAGTCAACAAAGATAGCTACCCACTGTCGGTATATTTTCTTGCTATATTGAAGGATGGTCTTCAGATTTTGTATCTGTATTTAATGTTAAAAAATTACTGAAATTAAATTTGCCCGGCTGCGTGGCTCAGACGGTTGAGGCGCTGGACTTCTGACCCTAACTTCGCAGGTTCGATCCTAGCTCAGTCGGGTAGTATTCAAAGGTGCTCAAATACGTCAACCTCGTGTCGGTAGATTTACTGGTACGTAAAAGAACTCCTGCGGGACAAAATTACGGCAGCTCCGCATCTCCGAAAACCGAGAAAGTAGTTAGCGGGACGTAAATCCAATAACATTATTCTAAATTAGATTCGATATTCCGTTCACAAACGTTATGGCTATCTTATGTTATTTTCATTTTTATTCTCCAGAAAACACAAACATCATAGTAATAATGTATCACAAATGTAGCATAACTTTCCTCAAAAGTAAAATTAATGTTAACCTTCAAATGTAACATTTATGAAATATGTATTTAATATTAACGTCATGTGTGTCCTTGTAGGGCCCATGGCTATGAGGTCTTCTGCCCTTATGTCACCTGTTCCAAGTGCCTATCCATTCTTCAGTTACCTAGTGGCTTTCTCTATCTTCTCTATCTTCTATCGTATGATGGGGGTGGGGGGCTCCAGTTCACTTCAGTCCTTTGTTCCTCCCTGCTAATTTATATTTGAGGTATCTGTAAGAAAATTTTAATTTTTTCTGGATACTCCAAAGTATTGCCTCATAACTAGTTTTACCCCACATCAGTATACAGAAGTCGAAAATACTGTAGGTTCGGTTAAACTTTTGTCCGTATACTTGTTTGTTTGTTTGTTTCTTTGTTTGTTGAGACGTCACGTGAGAACGGCTGAACAGAATTTCTCGAAACTCGTATTTAAGTTTAGGAATAGCCGGAATGTGTAATAGGCTGTAAAGTATTTGATTAGTATACGGTAGTGTTCTAGTATTAAGGGGACCATGGCAAGATATGTCAAATTTCTTCATTAAAATTAGCTGTATCGAAAAATTGTACATAACAAATGTTACGATGTTTTAAATTTTTGTGTCATGAAATGATCAACTTTTGTTTAAAAGTAATTGAAAAGGTTCTAATTATCTTTAGGATTTAATAAAAGGTCACCTCCAAAATGAAATTTCTAAAATCGCATTTTCCATATGTATAAGATACATCCCTGTTACTTTCTTGAGTCTTGTCAAACTTTCTTCAAACACCTCAAATTTTTAGACTTGATAGAATATTCTGGATGTTTGTAAAACTCTCTGGAGCCTTCTAGGGCAGTACTTAACTGTCTATAATTTAACAAAAGTGTCCAGATATTTCTAGAACAGTAACTAATTTTAAAGAATATAACTAAGTAAGCTTGTGATTTTCAGAATAATTGTGTAGTATAGTAAATCACTTAATGCCACATGAAATTTCCAAGCAATATTAGCTCTTTTGTCATTTATTCCTTTAAAGAAGAACCTCACTACTCACAGTTTGTCGATTTGCCTCTTACAGTTGGGCAGACCAATGGTATAGGCCTACTGATCAAACGTATAGTGCAGATGATTATCAGAAGCTATGCAGCACTTTGCATGGTCATGAAAGACCATTAAAATAGCGTGAAAAGGTTTTGGAATCAGAAATTCCTAGATCAAATCAAAACGGGTGGTCAAGTGTGTAAAATCTTTATAACATTTGTTAAAGAAATGATAAGCTACAGTTTAGATTCGTTTTGTCTAACAAAAAATAATTACCTTACGCTGTTATTATGCTAAATACTCATTTTCAGATTTTACAGCTTAATACAGCTGTTAGTGCTTATAGAAACGATATGCAAGTTACGTTTGTGGTTTTGCGATTCTTTCTAATTTTGTGTATAACGATCAGTTCTGAATTACTTCAAAACTACATGTTATACAAATATATCATAATATATCACAGCTAAAAACATTATTTTTATGTTGTTACCTTATACGAGTATCTGTAGATGGTGAAACCAATTTTGGTTTGGGTAGGGAGGGCTGTGTGACCTTTTTCAAAAATTAACTAGAAGGAAATTGATAGGAGTGAGAGGGAAGAGACCACGGCCATAATTAAGGTACAGCCCCAGCATTTGTCTGGTGTGAAAATTGGAAAGCACAGAAAACCATCTTTAGGGCTGGAGACGGAAGGCTAAGGTTCGAACCCAGTATCTCCCGAATGCAAGGTGATAGCTACATGAATTAAACCGCACAGCCACTTGATCGGTAAGCAAAATGTAATTCCCGATCTTTCATACATGTTTGTTCAAGTAAATATCTAATTGAACAACTTTGTCTATTTTAATACTTGATCCCCTTTACTTGTCGACTAACTTGAATGACTATTCTGCCAGCCTTAGATGCAATATACTACGCACTTCATGCGTCCAGGATGGGTGACGTAAAAGAAATTCCGACCAGTCTCTAAGGGTTCATTGTTCTCATCTTCATAAATATATTTATTTTTAACTTGGGATCAAGACAACACTGATACGCAATATAGTTCTATCATTAGGATTGATGGACGTCTCCACCTGATGTGTCACTGGGCCGCAAGAAAATCGATAATCCAACAGCTTAAATCTGTCTTACATTACTACAGAAAATTTAAATAATATCTCATATAAACTTTAACTACCATTATTTATTCAAGAAATAAACAAGTTGATAAAAGAAAATGAAATTGTAGAATTTAATTCAGAAATTGATGTTTGATCTGCTGGTTTAAAATAATCGTCAATGATCATTATTACCTGCGTCGATCATTTTAACATCACAATTGAAATAAGCTATTAGTTCACTTTCATAAAATATTCCCAGTGAAAAGTGGTAAAAATGCACATCTGCGTGAGAAATTATTGGTTACGTTAATATAATAAAATTATATTTCTCTTTATACACATCAGTTTTTAATACCCTCACTTAGGATAAGCGCTATTCATCTTGTTTTGTAGTATCTCAAGGTAAGCTTCCGAAAAAGCGTTTCTTATTTAACTGCAATAATCTGCTTCCAACCATACTGAAGTTCCTATAATAATTGACATTATGTCTAATATTAATTCACTTTTCAACGTAAATCAATAATTGACTATAACAAGGTAATCCGATTCTCAAGTATGCCTAAATATATCACAACTTGACCTCGTGCGAATTATTTTAATATCTAGGGAAAATTATTCTCGAGGACGTTACGTGATATCTATTCAATTATGTTTATTATACAATGTGGTAGTAATTATCCATGTTAACCTGCGTATGCCATTATTGAAAATGGAAACCTACAACCTGTTTTCCAGTCAATGACCGGGTCAGGGATGTAGTGAATGAAGCAGATATAGGCTATTAGTACGATGGGGTCGCCACTCCCAAATTGATTTATTAACGAGTGATAGATGCTATGAAATGAGAATGGAGAGTGTTGCTGGAACGAAAGATGAGAGGGAAAACCGGAATATCCGGAGAAAGACCTATCACGCCTCCGCTTTGTCCAGCACAAATCTCACGTGGAGTGACTGGAATTTGAACCACGGTATCCAGCGGTGAGAGGCCGACGCGCTGCCGTCTGAGCCACGGAGGCTCTCCGTATGCCATTATTGTTTTAGGAAAATGTAATTTTAAAGTAGAAGTACCAAGTTAAAAATGCCTAAGTGAACAAATAAATAATCTTATATGGATTCCTTTTGATGATCTTACTATGCCATAATATTTTATAAATGTGAAACCACGTCATCATTATTGTAGGATATGGATTTTCGAACAAATACAATGTCATTGCATCATGAACATATACGATCCTAATTTGCGTCAATAATCTTTCCTTTCTCTGCAAATATTCCATTTTCATCTCATATTTCACCGTAACAATATCATTCAATATATTCTTCATTTCTTTCATGTAACACCTTAATATCATTACTCATTTTATATCATATCTATTCCTATTCTTTCAAATGTTTCGCGTTTATAACTTATTTGACGCACAAATAACTTTATTCTCGAATATTCATATAATCGGATCAATATCTTCTTAAATAACACTAACATGTCTTCTGTCTGCCGCCATATCCATATCTAACATTATTCTAATTCATTATGATGACGTATAACCTCTCTAACATATTACTTGGCATATTATCGAAGATCCTAGAAGTATTCTACTCACAAACTCTTCATAAATGATATAGCATAACATGTTGGAATTCTTTGGTTTGAATGAAATATCATTATCACATTACTACATTGCATTACCTAACTGGGGTTTGTCTTATATGTTAAGAAGACTACATATTCCATTATATCACCATGATAAATAATCACTCGCGAGAATCCAACACAATTTAGGTCATTCTGAAGACAGGCTTTAACTACAAATGGGTTACCTTTGTTACTATCTGCCAACATATATACACCTTACTGAAGAAACTTATCTTTATCCTTCGCTTCTGGAATTATGACATCGTTCATTCATCCCCCGCAGCTCTGGGTGATGGTCATCCTGCTTGGCTATGTGACCCAAACCGCGCGGGCACTTTCTCGGTTGTGCTGTATAGAGGAAATAAAACGGGACAAGGTAATTCTCTAAGTTCTCAGACACGATCCAGGTATCGCTCTGTTTTCAGACCTATTTTGGCGATGGCAACATTTAGTTTTTAATTATCTCAATGTAAAGGGTGTATAGGGACAGAAAGCCACACAAATAGTATTTCAGAGGCTTCCAGACCAAGCGCTGAGACACATTAAGTCTATATTGAGAATGTATGTATGATTTCTTTCCTCTTGGGACATGCAGTTTGTAAAAGGTTTGTTGCAAAAACAAGGTCTCCGGAGGTGCCGGAAATTAGTCCCACAGGAGTTCTTTTGCGTGCCAGTAAATCTACTGACACGGGGCTGACGTATTTGAGCACCTTCAAATACCACCGGACTGAGCCAGGATGGAACCTGCCTAGTTGGGGTCAGAAGGCCAGCGCCCCAACCGTCTAAGCCACTTGGTCAAGCTTAATCCTCATTCTTTGACGTAAAAGACCTAATCAATTTCCTTCAGTTAATATTATGAGCTGCCTGTGCTAGCGAGACCTGGTGTTTACTAAGTCTTACCTACGGTCGTGCAAGTATACTTGCGCCCTGCAATACGTACCCATGGCCAGTAGGCAATAATGTTCGGTCTTTGAATGTTAAAAGCTTAGCGTGAAATCTTGAAAAATCGTATATATACCCCGTTATGGCAATCCACATCACTAAATCTACTGACCTTCAAATACCACCGGACTGAGCCAGGATGGAACCTGCCAAGTTGGGGTCAGAAGGCCAGCGCCTCAACCGTCTAAGCCACTTGGTCAAGCTTAATCCTCATTCTTTGACGTAAAAGACCTAATCAATTTCCTTCAGTTAATATTATGAGCTGCCTTTGCTAGCGAGACCTGGTGTTTACTAAGTCTTCTAGTATGTTTCAGAACAACTTAGTTACTTTCACCGACTTGTCTCATTCTTATCCTTGTCTTTGATAAAGTGAAAGTGACTGAAGTATTAGCGACGCTGGAAGTGCCATTTTTTATGTAGCTAGTCCCTGTTATAAATGGTGTGAAGATGTCGTTCGTGGGGTTGTTGGGTGCGTATATTTCAGTCGGCTTTGACATACGTAAAAGCTACTACAATCTCACTCCTCATAAGAGCTAATGGTGGAGCTGTTGAGGATCCAATCAGACTTCGGGCTGAATATTGAACATAATGTACATATGAATATTTTGAAGTCAATTTCATTACATTTTCCTTCAAAAAAATTATCACTACCATAATTACCTTTACAAAGCGGCACATTAATGATAAATGAGGAGATTGATTAATATTCTCAGTGTTAACGAGTTGCACTTGTATATGGTCTCTGGCAGTATGATGCATAACACACTAAATAACAGAAAACTTGTTGCGTGTAAATTAGACTAATTAAATGTGTAGATTACGTTATACTATAATTTCTTACTGTCCAGACCGGACCTTGAGAATACTTCGGAATAATTTGCCACTGTGGGGTTATTGAGAACTTCAGGCTGTGACGTCGGCGCGGCTTAAATAGACATGGGAGTTCCGCTAGGTGCCTCTGGGAGTACCAAACCTTCAGGGAAATCAACCACGATGAGCCAAACACAAAATTCCTGCTTCGGTAACACACTACTAGGATCGTGACAGTTAAGGGGCTCGACATTGTTCAAAATCACTGCATTACAAGTAGACCAGAAGTTTTAGTTTTAAGACTGGGACTTCTTTTCTTCGGCTGTCATAGAAACTGTGCCTTTGCACACGCACGTTTGTAGATCTTTCCCTCGTTGTTTAACGTTGCACTAACACAACGAAGGTTTTCGGCGACGCAAGGTTGGGAAAGGGGTAGGATTGGAAAGGTAGTGGCCGTGGCATTAATTAAACATTCGTCTGGTGTGAAAATGGGAAACTACGGAAAACCATCTTCAGGGCTGCCGATAGTGGGGTTCGAACCTACCATCTCCCGAATACTGAATACTAGCCAAGACCAACTACAATACCTCAGACCTTAACCGACCTATCGAAACTGTCCAAAATGGCGGCAGCTGGAGTGCTATCATGCGTTAGTTTTGATGTGTGTAAGTTGTGTTGTCACCAAATATTTACGGAAATTTGAATATTATTAATCGTACATTATATTTATTTTTAGTCTTAAGAAGGTTATAGATCCTCTTTCAGTGCCGTAATAAGTTGTTTGTTCTTAAAGAGCTGATTTATTCTAACAATATCGCTGGTGATTAGGTTAATGTTGATTCTCGTGTTCTTCTCTGAAAGTATTTTCTTCATTTTTAGTTCCGTATGCAATACGTTTATAGTTTAATGTGCTGTGTGCCTGGATGTAAGTAAGAACTTCAGTGTTCCCGTTTCCAGAAGACCTAGTATTACGGCAAAATTGGGTTAAGAGAATTCGTAAGGAAAACTTCGATCCGAATCATGGGACTAATAATGTTGTGTACATTAATCATTTGATCATTTTTGAAATCAAATGTATTGTCAGGGAAGACATTATTTACCCATAGAAGGTGGTGATCTCATTCGAGTGCCGCGCAAACTTTCGAAGTTAAAACTAATGATGCCTATCCTAGCATTTGCCCTATCAGCCAACGTACCTTACTATAGAGAAAATTAAATCAGTCCCAGAAAGATCCGGAAAATCATGACCAAGATTTATGATTTAGAGACTAAATTAATCTTAAACGGTAGCGCAAGAATGATGTAATTAATTTTCAATGTTTTACAATGAACATGCGTAAACTAAACCTAACCCCATTTCCCGTGAGTGAACGTGAGGATTATGTTTTTTATATAAAATACAATTATGCCATCAATTCTGGTGAGTTTTAAGCTGACGAGTGTTTTAGATGGTCATTTGTGTCATACAAATATCGCTTGTACCTACTCAACAATACAGGTGGATTCTGGGAGGTTGAAATTTTATTAGAGAAATTAGTTTGCGTGTTTTACATAATGGGCTGTGGTTAATGGTAGTGTTACATAGTATTTCATGTAAGGTTAATAATGTTCTTTGTTGACATCTATATATCGTATTTGCTGACCGGAGATTCACATGTGAAATATTTTTATACTCTGTGTCTGTTTCAACCTGACGTTGACACAATTATTTTCCCCCCTGAAATTACATTTAGACTTACATTACGCTATAACGCTACTTTTGGTGTTTAATTATTCATATTTTGAGTTAGTGAGTTGCATTTCATGACGTTTGACTTGTGATATTTTCTTTAGGTGACTCGAAATAAACATGCATAACCTTCTCCACAACCTCTCTTATCGCACACCGATGTCCGCCGTGTTTCTTCTGGATTACGGTCTGATGTAATTGTAGTTGGTCGTGTACTGGCCTCACTCAAGCGACTGCAGCTATCGAGCTCGGTATCATAGAAACTACAATCGTCAGTTAGAAAACATTGTCATCACACAAACTTGAACATCAAGCATAATCCATATGACTGTGTTTAATTAAGTCCAGGCTCGTATTTACCATTACTCACATTTCTTGGCAAATTCTTCATCCCTTGATATCAGCTGATAAGGCTCGACAAGAAAAACTACAATTTATGTAAAACTTGTATAATCCTTCCACTGTTTCTATGTTCAGTCTGATTAATTGCCATTCAAAGGTTAGGTCTATGTAAAATTGTAAAAAATGTATCTGGAAATTCTGTGTAGTTCAGAGAACAATTTTGGTAATAATGTCACAACACAACAGTATAACAACCAACTCTACCTTGGTGTCTCCGAAACTTCCCAATCGGTAGTAGTTTGGCAACACTGGACCTTACAAGAAAACAACCGAAATGAAATACTTACCACGATGTCCAAAGAAGAAAAGGCATGAGAAACGGACACCGGTGCCAGAGGCTATGTGAATCAAACCCAAGAGAATGTACTAACTATAAGGGAAAGACAGATTAAAAACTTAAACCAACTTTAATGGATTTGGGCTTCAATTCTCGAATGACATTAATAACCTTCGAAACAATTCAATGATTAAATGAAAAGAAGAAATTATCATCAGACTAAAAGAAAAGATAATATAACTTGGGTCGACCCTTGAAAATATAAGAAATAAATCCTGGGATTACAATCCTTGAAAACAAAATTAATTAATCAATTTAATAGTAGACCAGTAGTGGAATAATTGAAGGTAAGTTGGGGCTTGTTTCTCGACACGTCTAGTATGATTCCATGAAATAACCGAAGTGGCAAATAAATGTTACCAAGTTTTAGGCAAAATAGAACCCAATCGTTATTAAATTAAACCATAGGAAAGGAAGACGTATTTCAACACTAGCAAATGTACCCGTGCTTCGCTACGGTATTCTGCATTGTATACGAATATTGAAGTAAATACTGTACATGCAGTAAATAAGATTGTTTTAAAATAGCATGTCTCTTAGCGTTATCCGAGAAACAATATGCAGAGGTCCCCATACGTTGTTTCCAGTGTAAAGTGCTTGTTACGGATTTGTGATGATAACGACAGGCTCACTTCCCTACTGCGATTCACAATCGAGTTGGGAAGTTTACATTATAATTGCAGGCCCCATTGCCTACTGCGCGGTCACAATCTATTTGGGGAGTTTCCGTTACAATTGCAGGCCCCCTTTCCTACCTCCAGACATATTACAAATTGAAGAGTTTTTATTATAATGGCAGGAAACTTCCCTACAACCAGTCAAAATTGAGTTGTGCAGTTATCATTATAATGATAGGCCCCTTTTCCAACTGCCAGCCAGCTTCCTGCCAGTCACACCAAGTTGATGAGTTTCCATCAAAATAGCAGGCCAGTATGCCTAATGCCAGTCACATTTTAGATGGGTACATCTGTTTATAACTGCGGGAACGCTTGCCTACAGCCAAAGACTGTATGCTGCATGCTCCCTTGCCTTCTGAAAGTCAAATCGAGAAGTGAATTATTCATTACAATGGTAGGCCTGCCTCATTAATGCCAGTTACACAGGAATTGGAGAAGGACTCCATTCCTACTGCCAGTCATAGTCGGTGTGCGGAGTACTGATTACAATAGCAGACACACCCTTTCTCGATCGCTACAAAATCGACATCAGTGAATATATATAGTTCGACATACGAAAGTATGTGCTTGTTTACAATATTGCAGACCTTCATTTACAGATTAACTGCTTCTAAACGGTACATCATATCGAGAAAAGATTGTACCATAAGACGCCGGATTTAGCGGCCTAAATTGCTGGTCATATGATATCTCATCTATTCATGGGTCAGATTGAGTTAGAAACTTGGGTAAAATTTGTGTAAGATTATCTCACATTGCATTGCTTTTCGGATAATTAAGTGACAGCTACATACATAGCATTTGGCTCACATATGGCTACTGGGTGGACCAATTTTCGTGTAGAGTATGATGATTCTATCTTTCCTCTAAGTGATGGAAGGTATGAATTATGTATGTGAAAAGTACTACTTTACTTAAGATCGAGAAATAGAGAAAAGTCAAACGTAAAATGGATATAAATACGACAAAAAGTCGTACGACCAAGGTTGTAGATCACTCCAAATTGAACGGGGATTGTGCCATCCGTTATGTGATGATACTTCCCCAAGGTCTGCACCATCATTAAAATTGCCTCCATATTTCGATATTCTTCGGGATAGAAAGGGAAAAATTTAAAGCTCTTGGAAGTTTTCCGCCCGTTACAGGCTAAGTCGTAAAATTTTGCCAAATTTCAGTTTTCTTTCTCGACTGGCAGATTATGCCGCAATCTGGGTTTTCAGTGAGAAGTGTAAAAAGTAGAACTTTCAAGATACTAAACCAAAAAATATGCAGATGATCATTATTACCCCTTAAGCGTGTAGCTGTACGAAAATTTCGACAAAATAGTCTATGTACAGGCACACAGTAGTTACGATTTTATTTACATAGATAAATAAGGAACCTGCTCCACGTACAACACCTTTTGGGCTATATCCGCTGGACTTAACCGGAAAAACGGACCGTTTATGATATCTCCCTTATTAATCCTCCTGTCGAAAAAATGCACATGAAAAAAAGTTTTAGAGATGGAATTCCATCATGTTTGGTCGATTTCCAGTCAGGTTGGTCTTGTACTGTATATATTCTGGAAGAGTAAAATCACCATTTCGGTTCCCTATAAACCGCCAGTCCATTCCGGGAACATGAAATGTTATTGACGATTAACACCTACCGTTGGACAGGTGGATGTTAATATAAAGTTTGACTCAAATATCTTCAGTAGTTTTCAAGTTGTAAAACATACGCTTTACACGCACCCGCTCTTGAGTTAAGTCCGGTGGGACTTGTACCGGAAAACGGTCCGTTAATGATATCTCCCTTATTAATCCTCGTATTGAAATGATGCACATGAGGAAAAAGGCCTAGAAATGAATTTCCATTACGGCAGCTAAATTTACATTAAGTTTGGTTGCAAAATGACGGTTTCGGTTTCGTATAATCCCCCAGTCAATTCAGGGATTCAGAAACAATACTTGCCCTAAAACCTACCAAAGGACAGATGGATTCTAAATATCAAGTTTGGTGGAAATATATCCAGTAGTTTCCAAGTTTTAGACAAACAGACAAACAAACAAACAGACAGACACCAAAACAGAATATATGCAGATGGTCATTATTACACCTGAAACGGATAACTGTACGGAAATTTCGCCAAAATTGTCAATGTACAGACATACTCTAGAAGTGTAGACCTTTATTTCGATAGTTACTGCTTTGCAACTGTACGACGTATCTACAAACGGACTTCACCATCAGACGCCCCTTTCAGTGCTCTACATGGTTGGTCCTATGACATCTTCTCGTATCTCCTTTATTTATGGGTTAGATTGAGTTAGAGTCATTGAATGGGGTGAAATATTGTACAGTTTTTGAATGCTACTTTATATTTTTGATTCTCATGTGACAGCTAGAATCATAAAATTTGGCTATAACATTGCCAATGGTCATGTCAATGTGCGTGCCGAATGTCATGATTCTACCTTTCCTATAAGTGTGCCAAATGATAACATATACGTGTAAAAGTACAAAATCAACTTGTGTTTAATGTATTAGGGATAGAAATACGACGAAAAGTCACAGGACAAAAGTTGTAGATCTCTCCAAAATGAAACGCAATTTGCTTTGTGACTTTTGATACGACTTACTGATTAGCCACCAATTACCCCGAAACGAAGGTCTGCACCGCCGTTAAAATTGCATCCATATTTCGGAATTTTCCTGGGCCAGAAGTTATACATTTGCATAGCTTAGAATATTTCCTCAAAGGAAAGAGTGTACAGAATTCGGGATTAGCACTCGCATACATACGTGGTAATTAAGGAAGAAAGTAATACAGTTTAGTAAGTTGAAATTAATAGAAAATAGATTATAACAGAGGACATCCGGATGACGACAAATATATAAATACCAAGTGAATGTATTGGAAAATCAAATGCTCCTCAATAAATTATGCCGGAGTGAGTTATGGATATAAGAAAGCGGTAATCGGAGAGAAATTTAGGCGCAGGGATTCTTAGGTAATCAGATAAGAAGATGAATATTTGTGTTATTACTTATGCTATTCGAGGACGGTTATAACCTCCAATGATATTCCGCCAATATCCCGCAGAATGGCCGATTGACGACTCTCTTGCTTTCTACCCAAGGAACAACCACGAATTTAAAGGAATGATGAGGAAAATGACAATACGTTACTTCCCTGCTGGCAAGCAGTCAGAGACGTTGCCATGGTAACCCATATATTCGTTATCGCTCTGTCGGTCCCTCAATGCCGAGCATGGTATCGGCAGAAAATAGTAAATTTCTCCGTCATTTGAAGAGTAAGGTAAATTATGAACACAACGAAAGTTGTTTGTGATGAAGAGACCTTTCACATACGGTCCACAGAGTTTGCAGAAAATCAATAGTATAAGAGAAAATGGAGGAAGACCGTTGTGGTTTTCCTATAGACCCCCGTCTTTTCAAAGATTTTAAAATGATATGCATATCGAAACCTTCCCCGGGGTGAGTATACTCTAAATATGAAGTTTGGTTGAGATCTATCCAGCCCTTTCGACGTGATGGTGGAACAAACAAACATTTTTATTCTTTTTATTTTGCTAGTTGCTTTACGTCGCACCGACACAGATAGGTCTTATGGCGACGATGGGACAGGGAAGGGATAGGAGTTGGAAGGAATCGACCGTGGCCTTAATTAAGGTACAGCCCCAGCATTTGCCTGGTGTGAAAATGGGAAACCACGGAAAACCATTTTCAGAGCTGCCGACAGTGGGGTTCGAACCTACTATCTCCCGAATACTGGATATTGGCCGCACTTAAGCCAAACAAACAAACAAACAAACAAACAAACAAACAAACAAACAAACAGACAAACAGAAACGAACAACTTTATTTATAAGATTATTTTTATACCACTCCCCTCGCCCCCTGCCAAAAGGGTGCTAGGGGTGTCTTACCCTCACGCGGTTTGTCTCCTGATACTAATTGATAAGTGTACCACGTTTGGTGAAATTGCTCCAGTGGTTTAGGAGGAGATGTGTCATATACACACCCACACCCACACACCCACGCACACACATACATCAATTTTTATATATAGTAAGAAGAAGAAGATAATATTTTTATATGTAGTTTTTCGATTAATTTTATATCTCACCCCCTTCGCTCCCCACTTGGATTTGCAAAAAATCCGGAGTAATACTATTCATCTCAGAGACCCTGAAATCTATGGATTCGAAACTGTTTTTAATTATTTCTATATCTCACCCCACCCCCCCACCCTTTGCTCCCAACCTAAAAGGGGGCTGGATTTTAAAAAAATTCTAGAGTATCACTTTTCAACTCAGCGACCCCGAAAACTATGAATTCGACACTATTCTCGATTATTATTGTAACTACCACCCCCCTGACCCTCTCCCTTAAGGGCGCTAGGGATGGCTTACCCCCCACAGTGATCGTCTCCCGATAGTAAGTGATTCGTGTACCAAGTTTGGTTGAAATTGCTCCAGTGGTTTAGTTGGAGATGTGTCATTTACACACACACTTCCATTTCTATATATAGTAAGATTTTTACACTCGTTCTTCACCCCCTTTCCATCCCCGCCCAAAGGAGTCCTATGAGTGCCTTACACAACAGTATATTTTTTTCCCAGATATTAAGTCTTATTTGTACCTATTTTGGTTGACAGCTATGCCCAAACGTACATGCATAATCTCACTGCTCTAGAATCCTGGAGCTGACGTTGCCATGGTTACGGCAGTTCATTTCTTTATCCGATTCCTAGAGCAGGGGTAGTGTGGTGCCAATATCTCCGTAACGGTTGGTTTTAGGGCCTTAAAACATGGTTTTCGGGCCCGTAGGGCTTACCGAGTTTTGTTCTTTGCGTCAAGAGCATTAAATTGAGCTTTGTCTCGTCCTTATACGACAAATTCGATACTTTGCCTATAATAGTATAAGAGAAAATGGAGGAAAACCGTTTTTCCTATAAAACCCCCGTCTTTTCAAAGATTTTAAAATGATATGCATATCGAAACCTTCCCCGGGGTCAGTATACTCTAAATATGAAGTTTGGTTGAGATCTATCCAGCCGTTTCGACGTGATGGTGGAACAGACAAACAGACAGACAAACAGACAAACAGAAACAATTTTATTTATATAGATTAGAATTAGTAAAATGGAGTACAATACGAGTCCATACACCGGATCAAAAATACAATCGACAGCTATCAGCTGTTTTTTCAACACAGGGAATCCATATTTGTTTACAACAGTTCCCATAGAAACGAATCACATGTCGCGATTAAAACATGGCTACCAAACATTATCAGATAGCCATCGACCAAACAACTCCAACTTACCGATTTTCATCTGTGATCCACCGAAATAATGCTTAACTATCTGTTACAAGAAGTTTCGAAATGAAAATTTACCAACACATAAGAATCTGAGTCCCGATTTTAACAATTTACATCTTATTAACGCCAGAGTAAAGGCTAACGCGTGATAAGGAAATTCCTCTTGATAACTGTAGTTTAAAACATACTCGCAATTCAGATTTTTTTACTTGTTCGGTCCAAACCAAAAATCTTGAGGATTGTGGAGATACCTCGGTGGGGAAGGGTATTCATGCAGATTTCATCATGCAGGGTACTTGCAATTTCTCGGAAACAAATATAAGTTGATAAACAAACCACAAATCCAACTAGAATTTGTGGCTGGTTGGCCACAAATTTAACCAGGGTCGAAAATCAGCCACATCTCGCCCGTCTTCATCTTTTGATCGGGTTTCTTTTAAAAAACCAAGTTTGTGCGACCAAGTTCCAACAGTTTGGCTTCAGAATCTCCAACAATAACTAGGAAAAAAATAACAACTACGCACATATTGTCGAACTCGATCGATAATCGGCAGAGCAGCGCTGAACTTCACGCTGTGCTCACAGATGGCAGTAGGATGCAGTTCAGATGAAACACTCAGTCTGATAGCTAACTTTTCTACTGGTAAGAACCCGCTTCTTATGAATCGTGTACAATTCCATCGGTCTTCGAATGACCTTTAAATTTTTTTTTTTAAGTCCATGCATTCTCGAAATGCGCGACATACATGCATACACCATAATAAAATATATTTATTTTTTATCTATCTTTCTTTATTTCTTTCTATTGCTTTATTGGTAGACTGGTACGTAAAAACATATCCTAACTTGGTGGAGAAATCAATAAGGAACTATTTTACTCCTAGTACGCATCTTCATTGTTTCCTAAGCTGAATTTGCAGACGATTCAGCCAGCCTTCGGTATGAGGACTCAACATATACACACTTATCTCTTTTTAAATTTTTCAGATAATAATAATAATAATAATAATAATAATAATAATAATAATAATAATAATAATAATAATAATAATAATAATAATAAACAATGGTTTGTGACCACCACAGAGGCTTGATGTAGGTCTTTCGAATTGACGCCATATAGGCAACATCCGCTTCTGTGAGGATGGCGCCCTGCCCAAGATGAATTCCGAACGCCAAAGACTGCACAAACACCCAGCACCTGACCCATAGGAATTAACTAATGAAAGTCGAAATCTCAGACCCTGCCGGATAGAACCGGGGACCCACTGGATTCAAGACCAGCATCCTTATCGTTTAGCCATGAAGCCGGACAGTTTTGGAGATGACACAAGTCGTTCTGGCTCCATCTTATTGCAGTTTGGAGAATAAGTACATACACCTTTTTCAGAGATGTATTTAGTTTATCATACCTTTTATCTGAGGGGGTCTTTCTTGATAGCCAGAAACAATATCTTTTGTCAAATTCTTGAGCATAATACCAGTATCATGCATAAGTATTGTAAGCGATAACCTAAAATAAGCGCTATATTATAAACACTGCGTAAATGCATTTATTGAAGAAATTAGCCCATTTTTTCATGTCAGTTTCTTCTCTTCCCTTCAGAACTGCAGTTGAACGGAAACGAAGGTCAAGACAATATTTGGTGTGTGCATATTTCAAAAGGGCTTTCCTCATCAAACCTATTCGCATCTCCAAGCTGATCAGTGCTTACAGTCCTTGAGGGAATACAGCTAAGTGCAGTGTTATGTAGGAATGATGTACGTTCTATTTGGTGATATTCCCACAAGTTCAAGTGTGCTTTAACTGTGAATACCGCAGTCAGAATAATTGAGAAGGAATTGCAAATGGATTACGTAATGAAAGGTCAGACGAAGGAGCGGGGTAAATGGGGGGGGGGTGTTGATAGCCGAGGGAGGCACATGTTGCTAGGGCTCACTCAGCCTACACCAAAAATGAGAACCAGGTTATTTTCTGGAGGTAAAGGCCACGACGCATAGAGCTAAACACTATTTTTTCACTAAGTATCGTATAGTGCAGGGATGGCGAACCTATGCCACGCGTGTCACGAGGTGACACGCGAACATGATTTTAGTGGCACACCACATGCACATTTTAATGTTTTTATGTACGTCTTGCACTAAAGACTATACATATCTCATGCATGGTATAGTTACAGTGTTTCAGGTTTAAGAAATAACTACTTCCATTCGGACGGACGTGCATTATGGCAACACTTCAACACTGATAGTTCTGGGAGTCAAGAGAAATAAATGTCAGATACGTCCGACGAACCATTCACTCAGCCGCATCAGTCAATTAGCAAAGTATAGATTGTGTGTGGTTGACAACATCGCGTAACTATTCGTAGTGTGTTACTGTTTACTGTTTCGAATTTTGTAAGACAAATAAATAGTTGTCAAGAGATTATACCAACTTCGAGATTTGCAGAATGGTTGGATACTGAGAGTTTAGAAATGGAGTTCACCTAATTTCAAAAAAGCAGTGCATCGGTGAACAAATTCCTACAACTTGGTGAAGAATTGGTGAAAATCGAGTGTGCTGTTGAGGGTGAATATTCTTTTCGGAAGCCAGAGAACTTGAACAGCGGAACAGCCTCCCACAAATATTTTCGGCCATGAAGAAACTTGCTACAGCGTTAGTTACTTTGTTTGAGTAATCATACGCCTGCGAACAGCTATTTTATGCAATGAACGTTGTGAAGTCAACTCTTATAAACCGTCTTAGTTCAGACCTAAGTGCTTCTTGTGTTTTATTGAAGACAACAAGTTAAGAACCTAACATAAATGACATGGCTACTAAGATTCAGCAAAAAGTTTCACACTAAAGTTGAGAACGACATTTCACTCAAAAAGTCCTTCGGCAACATTAGTATTTTCGATGTCTACACTCAATGACGAAGTGTGTTACAATGGGAGCTTATTATATTTAAACAAAAATAATGTTAGTTATTCTAAAAATTACATATTAAAATGCATTTTTGCTGTATTGGCAAAGTACGACAAAGGAACATGCAATGAAAGGTATGCTATTATTTCACGGTGTATATGTAATATATTATCAAACATAATTTGGAATTAAGGATGCTAGTGGCTTTACGTCGCACCGACTCAGATAGGTCTTATGGCGACGATGGGATAGGAAAGGCCTAGGAGTTGGAAGGAAGCGGCCGTGGCCTTAATTAAGGTACAGTCCCAGCATTTTCCTGGTGTGAAAATGGGAAAACCATCCTCAGGGATGCCGATAGTGGGATTCGAACCCACTATCTCCCGGATGCAAGCTCATAGCCGCGTACCCCTAACCGCACAGCCAACTCGCCCAGTGGAATTAGGGATGGAAGTCGGGGCTGCGTTAGGGGTGGTTGTAGCCATCCCAAAGGAAAATAAAAAGTCGCACAGTTTACAGTTCAGAAAAATAAATCAGACTTAAAATGGCACACTATTTGGAAAAGGTTCGCCATCCCTGGTATAGTGGAATCCATCATCTTCCACTTCGTCAATGTCGCGAAGCAATGGTTATGACTAGGGCCCGGATTCATATGTACTAAAAGCTCCAAAAATATGCATGCACATATGCACTTAAAATGTTGAAAATATGCACGGAAATATGCACTAAAAATACACTGACTGACAGAGCAAATGCAACACCAAGAAGGAGTGGTTCGAAAGGGATGAAAGTTGGGGAAAAAACAGAGACGGCACGGACGAATAATTGATGTTTGTTTCAAACCGATATGCAGGTTACACAATGCGCACGGCATCGACTCAGTAGGATGTAGGACCACCGCGAGCGGCGATGCACGCAGAAACACGTCGAGGTACAGAGTCAATAAGAGTGCGGATGGTGTCCTGAGGGATGGTTCTCCATTCTCTGTCAACCATTTGCCACAGTTGGTCGTCCGTACGAGGCTGGGGCAGAGTTTGCAAACGACGTCCAATGAGATCCCACACGTGTTCGATTGGTGAGAGATCCGGAGAGTACGCTGGCCACGGAAGCATCTGTACACCTCGTAGAGCCTGTTGGGAGATGCGAGCAGTGTGTGGGCGGGCATTATCCTGCTGAAACAGAGCAATGGGCAGCCCCTGAAGGTACGGGAGTGCCACCGGCCGCAGCACATGCTGCACGTAGCGGTGGGCATTTAACGTGCCTTGAATACGCACTAGAGGTGACGTGGAATCATACGCAATAGCGCCCCAAACCATGATGCCGCGTTGTCTAGCGGTAGGGCGCTCCACAGTTACTGCCGGATTTGACCTTTCTCCACGCCGACGCCACACTCCACACTCGTCTGCGGTGACTATCACTGACAGAACAGAAGCGTGACTCATCGAAGAACACGACGTTCCGCCATTCCCTCGTCCAAGTCGCTCTAGCCTGGCACCATGCCAGGCGTGCACGTCTATGCTGTGGAGTCAATTGTAGTCTTCTGAGCGGACGCCGGGAGTGCAGGCCTCCTTCAACCAATCGACGGGAAATTGTTCTGGTCGATATTGGAACAGCCAGGGTGTCTTGCACATGCTGAAGAATGGCGGTTGACGTGGCGTGCGGGGCTGCCACCGCTTGGCGGCGGATGCGCCGATCCTCGCGTGGTGACGTCACTCGGGCTGCGCCTGGACCCCTCGCACGTGCCACATGTCCCTGCGCCAACCATCTTCGCCACAGGCGCTGCACCGTGGACACATCCCTATGGGTATCGGCTGCGATTTGACGAAGCGACCAACCTGCCCTTCTCAGCCCGATCACCATACCCCTCGTAAAGTCGTCTGTCTGCTGGAAATGCCTCCGTTGACGGCGGCCTGGCATTCTTAGCTATACACGTGTCCTGTGGCACACGACAACACGTACTACAATGACTGTCGGCTGAGAAATCACGGTACGAAGTGGGCCATTCGCCAACGCCGTGTCCCATTTATCGTTCGCTACGTGCGCAGCACAGCGGCGCATTTCACATCATGAGCATACCTCAGTGACGTCAGTCTACCCTGCAATTGGCATAAAGTTCAGACCACTCCTTCTTGGTGTTGCATTTGCTCTGTCAGTCAGTGTATAACAAAATACACTTACCAAGCGCATTATTTAATTTGAACTCGGTATTAAATTGATAAACATTTTTCATTGCTTACAAAATTATGCATGGCAGTGGGTGACGAACAGTTTTTCAATGTTTTCAGGGTTCAGTGACTTTCTGTCATCGGACAGAATTAATTTATACGTTGCAAATGATCGTTCTCCGTCGACGGACGTAACTATGCAATACTTGTACACTGGCACTGACTGTTTAGAACACTCTTCTGGCAAAGAATGCCTGATTCTGCTTATGTAGTTGCTTATGAATTGAATGTCTGAAAGAAGGAAATAGCTGTTGTGAAAAGGGGTCATTATCTGCCTGCGACACTGAAAGCACTTTTCTTGATCAGAGAAGGCTTCTCGTATTGCCAAGGGATGTACAACATAATATAGAGTTCATTACATATTACATTTCGTTCAGAAATCTTAGATAATCAATCACACATAAGATAAAATATATCTAAATATGCACTAACGTTCAAAATATGCACTTGCATATGCGCATAAGCATTTTTAAATATCCGGGCTCTAGTTATGATATCAACAGTCCCGTAAACCTACACGCGACCTAGCAAACTAGCAGTGCGTTTAGGGTCGCGTAGCTGTAAGCTTGTATTCTCGAGATGTTGGGTTCGAATACCACCGTCGGCAGCCCTGAAGATGGTTTTCCGTAGTTTCCCATTTTCACACCAGACGAATGCTTAATTAATGCCACGGCCACTACCTTTCCAATCTTAGCCCTTTCCCAACCTTGCGTCGCCGAAAACCTTCGTTGTGTTAGTGCAACGTTAAACAACGAGGAAAAGATCTACAAACGTGCGTGTGCAAAGGCACACCCAAAGGGCAGATAAGGTTCGACCCCGCACTCTGCAAACTTTATAAACTTTAGGCACTGAAGTGTTCCTAAACGAAACACATATCAACATTAAAATCACATAGCATAGTTATAAAATGAAGGGCTGAATTACTTTGTATTTATTTAGTTAATTCATTCATTTATAAATTTACGTACTAAATTAGATATTAATATTTAAGTTAATAACCTGCAGATAACACATATATCCTGCGTTTTAGTTTACTAAAATAGAAACATGAGACGGTTTCTTTTAATATGTCTAAGCAATCATGACCAGTAACACTGAGTAAAAAATATTCACTTACTATTTATTATACGTACTTGTTTATAAGCCGGCCCCGTGGTGTAGGGGTAGCGTGCACACCTCTTACCCGGAGGCCCCTGGTTTGATTCCCGGCCAGATTAGGGATTAGAATTGAGGAGCTATTTGACGGTGAGATAGTGGCTCCGGTCTAGAAAGCCAAGAATAACGGCCGAGTGGTTTCGTCGTGCTGACCACACGACACCTCGTAATCTGCAGGCCTTCGGGCTGAACAGCGGTCGCTTGGTAGGCCAAGGCCCTTCAAGGGCTGTAGTGCCATGGGGTTTGGTTTGGTTTTGGTTTACTTGTTTATAAATGTTTCATGAGGGTTTTATTTGTATTAAAAAAATTTAATCGATGTAATCATTCTTTAATTCATTTTTAAAATATCGTCTATTGTAAAAAAAAATATCTTCACTTTCCTACGATTAATTTGTCATTCTTTGTGTTCAATATAAAACGAATTCCATGTTACATTCTTAAGGGACGAAGAGATTTCCTAATCCAACTGTCCTCTATGTAGGACAGTGAGCACCCATTATTAAAATTCTGTTCAGTGATATATCTCGTAATGATCAAGCAGTATCAGCTCTTCTAAATGCTCTTTGTTGCATTTGAAGTCGTCGCTGAGCAGCAGATAATGTTACGTTTCTAGAAATTGCAAAGGAATTCCTAAGTGCAATGAAGAAGTTCTTGTCAGTATTTCATAGGTTTCTATTTTCAGTTACGTACCCGGTATTGCATGTGGATACATTCAGGATTGAAGCTATTTTCAGTGAACAATCCTTGTACCATGTTTGGATACGCTTTAAAAAGTAATGTAGTAACATATTTCTGGATTTGAACAATAGTTGTTGAGAAAAGAAATTAAAATACTGTATTTAAACCCAAAACTCCAAAGCAAACCAAACCCAAACCCCATGGCACTACAGCCCTTGAAGGGCCTTGGCCTACCAAGCGACCGCTGCTCAGCCCGAAGGCCTGCAGATTACGAGGTATCGTTTGGTCAGCACGACGAATCCTCTCGGCCGTTATCCTTGGCTTTCTAGACCGGGGCCGCTATCTCACCGTCAGATAGCTCCTCAATTCTAATCACGTAGGCTGAGTGGACCTCGAACCAGCCCTCAGGTCCAGGTAAAAATCCATGAACTGGCCGGGAATCGAACCCGGGGCCTCCGGGTAACAGGCAGGGACGCTACCCCTACACCACGGGGCCGGCTACTATGTGTAAACATTTTAATATATTTACAATAAGTTAATTGTATAAGATAGCGAAGAGCCCTAAATTCGCCACCTACAAAGGCATAATGTGTAAAATAAAAAATGATCACACTGTAGAAAAAATATCAAGGGGTAAAGAAAAATAATAATAATGTTATTGGTTTGTTTTCGTTCCACTAACTACCTGCAGGAGTTCTTTTACATGCCAGTTCGATAGCTGCAGTCGCTTAAGTGCGGCCAGTATCCAGTAAGCGGGAGATAGTGGGTTCGAGTCACACTGTCGGCAGCCCTAAAGATGGTTTTCCGTGGTTTCCCATTTTCACACCAGGCAAATGCTGGGGCTGTACCTTAAGTAAGGCCACGGCCGCTTCCTTTCACCTCCTAGGCCTTTCCTATCCTATCGTCACCAAAGACCTATCTGTGTCGGTGCGACGTAAAATAAATTGCAAAAAAAATTACATGCCAGTAAATCTACCGACAGGAGGCTAACGTATTTGAGCATCTTCAGATACCACCAGACTGAGGCAGGATCGAACCTGCCAAGTTGGGAGCAGACGGCCAGCGCCTCAACCGTCTGAGCCACTCAGCCCGACTAATGAAAGAGAAATAACCATTCAGAAAGGAGTGAGGCAGGATTACGGCTCGTCTTTTCAATGTTTATATAGAAAAGTCTATAACGGAAATCAAAGAGAAAACTGGAAGAGGAATCATAGTTCAAGGAGACGAAATCAAACCTCGCCGATTTGTGGATAACATTAATCTTTTACCTAAGTCTGCACAGAATCTGTAATGTTTGTTGAATGGTACAGACATCGTCTTGGTGACGGAGTACAATATTAAAATTAATGCAATATTTAAATGAATTCATCTCAAAACAAAACTGACGAAAGGCGGTCGAATAATTATTTATCGAATGGCTTTTAGTGCCGGGAGTGTTCGAGGACATGCTTGGCTCGCCTGGTGCAGATCTTTCTAGTTGACTCCCATGGGTGACCTGCGCGTCTCTGTGTGAGGTGATGACGATAATGAGGTGGGGAGAGGATGAAACGCGGTGTCGACACATAACCTGCTACTGTCGAATGACACCATTGGGTCTGCTCAAGACTTGAAAATCCATAGCCTGTTTCCAGTCATTCGACCGGGACAGGAATGGAATGAATGAAGCCCCATCGATCGGCGAGAATGGGAATTGTGCCGGCTGCCGAAGCCTGTCGCACTCTTCTGGGGCAATGATTAATGAATGAAAGATGGAATGAAATGATATTGGAGAGTGTTGCTGGAATGAAAGATGACAGGAAAAACCGGAGTACCCGGAGAAAAACCTGCCCCGCCTGCGCTTTGTCCAGCACAAATCTCACAAGGAGTGGCCGGGGTTTTAACCCAGCGGTGAGAGGCCTGCGCGCTGCCGCCTTAGCCACGGAGGCTCTCTCTGCTCAAGACTTAACGTTCCCATCCGACGGATGAATCATCGTCAACATATGCCCTCACTCCGCATGAACACTGCGGAGAGGTTCAAAATTGAATCCAGACTTTTGGCACGCAATTTAGTGAATAGAAATATACACCATCACCTCTCCTATCCTGCCGGTCAACATTCTGATTAACATTTTTCTTTTTCACCAACGGGACACGAACAGGCCAAACAGTGTCAGACCATATTGACGCTCTAACGATCGTGGCAAGGAGGCGAGTAGCAGTACAATGAAGTAATGTGATCGGTAAATATCTTATTTGACTGGGAAAAGAAAGTACACGAATACTACTACTGACTGAGTAAAAATAACAATGAAGATATAGCACCACCATTCACCTTGTGTGAAAATCGTAAACCGTAGAGAATTATCTTCAGGGATGTTCAAGGTGGGGGTAGAACTAATCATTTCGAATGCAATGTGTCCTCGTTTTCGATATAACAGACCTCTTTTTCATTCTTCAATTTATGAGCAGCTGTCTGATTTCGTCTCCTTTCCCTTAAAATAACAGGTCATTTTCTTACCAAATATTTGAATTCATGATAAATAAGCAGACTGTTTTGATATCTTGCTTATAACCTCTAGTGACAAAAAAGCAAAGTCATCTCCTTATAAGCCATGAAGACTGTTGGAGAAGGCTGCCACTATCCGTAACCTCAGCACTTGGTGGGGTACAGTGGTTAGCTCTACACCCAGCCGCCTGGTACTCATTTTTGGTGTAGGCTAAGTGAGTCTCAGGGCTATGTGCACGTCCGGAAGAGGAAATCTCATTTCTTAAATTTTTGACTTTCTGATGGGGAATCGAACCCACGTCCTTACGGGGGAACCGAGCATGCCTTTACCGCCTCGATCACGTATCCCTTTATAACATCTAGCACACTGGATTAATACCACTATTCATTTAGTAGAATGACAATGGTTGCAGGAATAAAGGGGACATAAAATGTAGATTATCCCGAACAAGGATTTTTCTCCTAAAGAAATGAACTTGCTTATCTTAAACATATGTATATTAAAATATGCTCCTGAAAAGTCTTGTTTAGAGGATTGTATTCTATGGAAGTGAAATATGGACAACACCTGGTACAGAGAATGATATTATAGACGTCTCTTTAAAATGCGGTGCTACCGAAGATAGTTGAACGAGACATTCGTAGGTCGTATTAGAAGTGAAGGTCTAAGAATTAAGTTGGTGAGAGGAAACCGATATGGTGAAACTTGATGGAAAGAGAGACACATATTGAGACACTGAGGACATTTTCTGGTCATTCTTGAGGAAAGAGATGAAAGATATAACGGTGGAGTACCCCAAGATCTGAATACGATAAACAATTTTCTTGCTAGTGATTTGTGATACTAAATGATTCGGGTTCGACCCTGGCTCAGTCTGGTGGTATTTGAAATACGTCAGACTCGTTTCAGTAGATTTACTGACACGTAAAAGAACGCCTGCGGGACAAATTCCGGCACGTCGGCGTCTCCGAAAACCATCAAAATGTAGATAGTGGGACGTGAAGACGGTATTATTATTATTATTATTATTATTATTATTATTATTATTATTATTATTATCTCTCTTTGTTTCTGTCCGACCTCCCTTAGTTAAGGCCATGGCAAGCGGGCGGCCCCGGGTTCTCAGGGCCGAAAGCGAGCCCCGAATGGGAGAGATAGCAAACGAGTGGGGGAGGGACCGGATTGGTGAGTGAGGTGTATAAATGGAAGGCTTATCAGGGAAAGAGTTCAACAATTACACAAACCAGCGTTTAAATAATACAACAAAATGAGGCTGTCTTTTTTACTGCATTTGGGAAGACACCTGAAATTTCTTTGATTTTACTAACTTATCGATGTCCGGAAAAAATGTTTGAGCAGGATGAATGCGGTACCCTGTTTCCAACGCAACATCAGACAAACATGACTTTGTTTTAGTCTTACTCAGCGTCGTGACAGAATTTGTCTTCGCAAAGATATGTAGAGACAGACTTTACATTCCAGTGCGGGGATAAGCGGAAAATCATTTTTTTTTCCAAGGGCTTACAAAATGCAAGGAGGCCACCTGCAACATTGCAGCCTAATACCTCTCTTTAAAAATGCTGTTACCATACACGTATCACTTCTCTTTGAACTTTGACTGGAGCTTGCTCAAATTTGATGGAAAAGCGCGCCATAAAAATATTTCATTCAGGTGACTTCTAGAAAGTCTTCACACTAACTATCAGTGTTACAACTAGGGAAGTCGCATAGTTCTAAAGGTAGGATTTTTCAACTTTTTCCTGCTATTGTTTATCGAACAAATGAAAGATCCATCCTAAAAGTACATGTCCCAAATAGCACCAAAGAAACACTTAAATCACTCAAACGGTTTGTGATGTCGGCTGAAAAATCAAGGCCAGCACTCGAGTGCGTACGTTCTTAATCACCACAACCGCCGCGACGGACAGTAGTAGCCCTCGGCCAGTGTCAGGACTCTCTATCCCTCAGACGCTGAGTTGGAATAGCCGGCCTCAGGTAATTATTTTTCGAATCTGACAGTTTGAGTTTTGCGAGACCTTCAAAGCATTTTATTTTCTCACCTTTTATAGGCTAGCGCTTCCTGGTCATTAGGTGATACCCTCATTCAAAAGGGTTTGAGCCTCTTAGTTTCCCCCTTTGAATACGTTTTTCCCCTTAATGCAACAACCAACTCCCTCCACGACACCCACTACAGGCAGGTAAGCCTCATTCGAATGGCGACAGAAATAAATATCCATATAAATTTATTCCAATTCAAAGCCATCTACGTACAAGCCATGAAGGTCCTTGGAGGAGTGGAGTGTAAATTCTTCCACTATGCGTACCGTTGGCAAACCTTGATGGAGTGGTTAGCTCTATGCCTCGTAATTTTTGCTTCCAGAAATTAACCAGGTACTCGTTTTGGTTGTAGGCTGAGTGAAGTTCTCCAGAAGAAGAAGAAATCAAACCAAACCAAAGCAGGGCGCAACAGGGCCATGGACTACCAAGAGACCGTTGCTCAGCTCGAAGGCCTGCAGGTTACAGAAGGAGGTGTCGTGTGGTCGGCACGACGAATCCTCTCGGCCGTTATTCTTGGGGTTCTAGACCGGGGTCGCCATCACACCGTCAGACAGTTCCTCAATTGTAATCACGTAGGCTGACTGGACCTCGAACTAGCCCTCAGGTCCAGATAAAATCCCCTGACTCGGCTGCAAATTGAACTGGAGCCACCGAGCAAGAGGAAGGCATGTTACCCCTACCATTCTTCAGCCCCTACACCCCGGGACTGGCAGAAGAAGAAATCGGACTTTTAATTTTTTGTCTTCTTGGCGGGGAATCAGAATGTTATCGATGATTACGTGAAGCCTGTGGCGAGAATGCATTACCGTATAGGACGGTTGGACGATGGGTCAAGGTGTCAAGCTCGTATTGCAACGGCGGCATTGGGAGATCTTGGATCACCGTCCGTACTCACCAGACATGAGTCCTTGTGACTTCTTAAATAAGTCAAAGTTGAAGGAACTCCACCGACACCGCTGATTTCCTGACGTAGCAATCTGTACTCCGTGCAGTAGGGCGCTCCGTCGCTGTCACCAACACAGGATGCCTTGCCAACGGTGCCCTAAGGCTTCCCGACATTTGGCAAAACTAGTACTACTACTACTACTACTACTACTCAAATGTTTTCATTCCACCCCTGAAGGGGGAGGTGGGCCTCTTAGACGGTAACACCATCTCTCACGCTGAGAGATTTGTTACGGTGAAGGAGATGTGCGGAGAAGATGAGGGTGTTGGCGGCCGTGGCCTATACCAGCAACTGTCCCAGCATTCGCCTTAGTGCAGGAGAATGAAAAACTACAGAAAACCATTCTCAGGAGAGCTGACGCTTGGGGCTAACCATGAGGTCTACTCCTGTCCCGTCTCCCGAATGCAGAGACGTAGAGCCAGGGTGGAGCAGTGGCCACCCCTTTTCTGCTCGGTTGGCCGGTCGGAGTGCAGAGCTGTTGGACCAGGGACCTGCCGCGGCCACTTGTGGGCCGAGGTCCACTCTGCATCCACCGACCCGAAAGGTACTACTACTACTACTACTACTACTACTACTACTACTACTACTACTACTACTACTACTACTACTGTTATTATTATTATTATTATTATTATTATTATTATTATTATTATTATAAAACGTGTTCATGCCTCCCCTGAAGGCCTCCTAGACGCTCCTAGATGGTTACGCCGTCTCTCAGGCCAGGAGATTTATTACGGTGGAGGACATGTGCGGAGGAGGTGTGGCCTATACTAGGAACTGTCGTGGCATTCGCCTTAGTGCAGGAATTACACTTTGCGGGTCACTACACTGAAGGAATGTAATGGAATTGTTCTTGTTAGTTAATTAAATATTGCGTTCTATCAATATTGCTACTACTTTATTTAAAGTCCTCGTATGTCCCGACGTGGTAATTTTTTTATGTATATATACACAGGAGCGTTGATTCAGAAGTCATAGCAACGGCATTTTTTTCTCCCGAAAATGTGCCAACGCCAAACATGAAGCATACACAACAAACGTTGCCGGCAGATGGGATATGGGTGCGTCATTTCGGCCGTGAACACACTCCCTATATCAGTTGGCAGCAGTGTTTTAGTGGAAAAACCAAAGTTCGTACATCTTAGTCCATGTAACTTCGTTCTTATTCCCAAAGTGAAGTAGCTAGTGCTTGGGAAACGCTGTGCCAACAAATAAGACGTACGAGCATTCTGACGTGAGGTAGCGCACATTGACGAATCTCATGCAGCCGTTGGTATTTCCCGTCTTACTCATCGATGCCAACGAACCAGGGACAACTTAAGAGAATATTTTGAAGGATTTTAAACAGCTTGTACTGTAAAATACGTACAAATGATTGTATACAGATTGTACGAAAATAAAACTATGATTTCAAACTGCCATGTTTGTCTTTTTACCTTACCAATGATTCCCGCGTCCCTACCACTTGTGGTGTCACATTGAAAAAGACGTTGTCCTACACTTTCAAATGTACTTAGTGAATTTCCTATCTTGGATCTTTGTGGAGAGAAAAACATAGTTTCCATGACTTCTGAATCAACCCTCGTATATATAAATATACAGCAATAAATGACTTAGGGTAGTAAAATGAATAAATAACCCAAATATGTAGTTTTATGTAATATCAAACAATAATATGTCAGTTAATATGAGGGAAATATGTAGTATAACCTTCCAATGTATGTCAGGATGAGATTGGTGAACACATTGGAAGTTTATGTCGAGAAATAATGTCAATGAAATCTTAGGTCCGGTTATATCACACCTCCAGGTGAATTAGAAGGCAGTTGATTTGTCTAATTACGTGAACGGCATCGCTGAATTGAAGATATCAGCGGATTGATAACAAGCTCTAAACCCCGTGGTATCTCGGAAATATTAGTAGAAAGTTAAACATCGGGAAACATAGGGCAGGATTAAATGAATAATACGTATTCCTCAAGTAAACTTTCCGAAATGCATGAAACGGCAGAATATCTATGACAGAATGTTACTGAGGGCCATGAAATATGTAAATAATAAATTCATATGAGAGGGCCATACCTTGTACATCTAGTCTCGCACGATCCAACGATCGAGATGAAGAAAAGAAACTATCGATTACTAACCTAAATACGAGGCGGCAATTATTAAATAAGTTCCTTTGCTAATACAGCTGATTTGTACGAGATCGTCTTGCATTATGTGTCAAATGTTTCCAATTGTCAGAAACATATGGGAGCTAGAAGCTGAGAAGAATTCTGAAAAGCAAACCGTCTGCAATTATTATGTTGTGGTAGAATCTGTTTTGTCTCTGAAGAAGTTGACACTCTCAATCTGCATCTCAGAAAGATCGGAAGCAAGAATTCATAGGGAAAAGATTGTATTGAAAGGAAATATTAAAGAGATATTGGCATATTATAAACATATAATATTGTAAAACAAGATATCTTGTTAGTGAATGAAAAAGGCAAGTGTATCATTTGAACTGTAAAAATTGTATTTAGGTATATAACCTTGTTCTAATTGATATCTCTGAGTTTCAGGTAATATGGAACCGTCAGCAATTAATCATTCAGATAAAATGAGTGCACGTATCAATATGAACAACTAAAATAGAGGGACCTCAAAGGATCTGACCAGAAATGTGATGGACAATACTTGATAATGTTATTGAGTGAGAACTGAACTCGGAAGGTGACACCGTCGTGGAGCAACAACCCAGGATGAGTACTTGAATATCTTATATATTCCGCCACGTAATTGCTTATTGTAGTTGTAGAGTAGTACTTATTTTGTTGTCGATTTGACATGAACAATTTTAACTTGAAAGCGACCGTTATTTGTTGGACATTGCGTTGTAATACTTATGATCGTTACGTCTAGTGTGGTGAGCCAGACTACGTTGTGATAATATGCGATGGTTGTGAAAGATTTCTTTAATGTTTGTTAGCAAGGTTTTACGGAAAGATTTTTCGACATGGATGTTATTGGTATCGTAATGGTGTTATGGTATTGAACGTTAATTTAACTTGTAGCTCAGAATACCTCGGAGGAGCTCAGTATTTTGCGACGTGCGATTCTGTGGTCTTCAAAATGTTATGTGCTTGTGTGGAAATACAGTGTTTTGATAATAGAAGTGTGATACTATTGTGGTGACATGGAGTTAATGCGGCAACGTATTTAGTAATTTTACGTAATTGCCTGAATAGATTGTTCTTTAGTATTGTGAATTCGCTGTGCATGACGAGTTGTGCGATGTAATAAGGTGTTAGTTACGGTAGGATCTTTGAAAGTATTTACGTGGATAGAGAGATGTGATGATTATAGACGTGTCATTAGGATTGCGAATTTTATGATGATATTATGAGAAGGTCCTGATGATGGTATTGACGGTAGGAACTATGTTGGTCATGCGTGAATTTTGATGTTGTCGTGATGAATAATTTATTTAGGTACGAGGCCGTATTTTAGAATAATGTTATAGGATGTTGCACTCACGAACACTAGTAGTTGGTCGTCACATTTATCCTATTTAAATACAAGATTGACCAGAGCGCACGATATTAAAGGGATGTTTAGGATCTTCGCAAGATAATCGGTAACGTAAAGATATTGAGGTCATGTCGTAAAGGAAATATGATCTTCTATGGTAAGTAAATCATTTCTTTGCTAGTTGGATTTTGTAGATCATTTGAGTTGACGCCTAGTGCTAATGTAGTATTCCAGGTCAAACGTCGCAGTGGTATCCGGAGGCGCAGAATCAACGTAGTTAGACAAGGGTGTTGTAGACGTTGCAATGTCTTTTGATGTCTTTTATCTAGGCGCAGTCACCGATGAATGTATGAGAGGATCGAGTCTGTCTTTTAAATGCATGATTTTGATGGATGTCATATTATGTTACGATCCTGTGTCTTTCAAACATTTCTATTGTATTTATGGTGATTTTATGAAGTTAGAATAACGGTATTTTTCAAGTTGCTAGATAGACAGATACCGACATGTAATGCAGTGATTTTTTTTTAAAAGAGAAATGACGGAATATTGTGAGATATTTGGGTAGAAAATAGCATTCTGAAGTGGATGATTCTATAATTCCCAGTGATTTATTTTAGAAAAATGCAAGGTTGATAACTGATCTTTCACTGTAAGCCTTCAGCAGAGGGACACTTTGTCTCTTTTGTTTTTCGATTGACGATGTTATAACTTATTTGTAACAAGAGCTTGAAGTTAGGTGTTTATTTTCTATTTAACATAATATTTTCCTTCCTATATCCGTTTTAGTTGCCGATAATTTGCTCATAATGTAATTGATACTTCTGAAGTTATTTAAAACTCATTAAAGGGAAAATCCTTCCATAAATAAAACATTTTACGGAGTTCTCATTTAAAGTAGCGTAGGAACATTAGATTAGTTATTTAATTTAAGATATGATTAAATGATGGTCAATGTATCTTAACGAGTCTGCCAATATTCTCGATCTCTTAATACTCTATTGCGGAATATTCACGTAATTTAGGCAGAAATGATGATTACATTCTACGTTAAAAACCACGATGATAACAGTCCACTTAATTAACCTGTGACCCAACTCGTCGGACTTGCACGTCCCTTGAGTGGAGCCTTCATGGATCTCCGACTGCATTGCTTCGCCGCGGCCTAACCCAACACTGAGATACGGAATTAAGATTTACAAAATGGTCACAGGGATTGCTGTCAGGGCACATATAGGTTATTATAATTTTACTTGACACCCAACTGTGGGGCCAGAGTTGAATTATTTTATTATCGAACGACTAGAGTCGAATTATTTATCGCTTGGCAGTGGACTTGAGCTGTATACATCATCGTTTAATGCCTGTCAGTGGAATTCGTGACGAAGAGAACAGAATAGAGATTATATCATTAAAGAAAGGAAAACTCGTGATGACATTGGTAATCAGAGAACATTGAATCTACAACGTCGTTAGTGAAGGATGTTTGAAATATTATTTAATCGTACATTTTATGAATAATACTGGAAGGATTTGACCGTTAATTAATACTACGATTTTACTTAGTTGTATTTTATGACATTATGGAAGGATTTTCCGTAAAGTTTCAGCTCTTGTTAATCGGGATAATGAGTCATTTAACTTTGATAGAGCGATAGGTTGTTCCGTGTCACTTATTATTGGATGTCCGTCATATTTCGGGTCAGATCCGGAGAGACCCATACGTTCATTTATTGAATCTAATTCGTGAGGTGCTAGGCAGGTATAGGTGTTGTGGAAACACTGGATAAGGACTATAGAGAGATTGAGGGTGATATATTCTTGATAAGGAACGATATAGGAAATTACGATGGCGTCTCTTGCTCAAGTAAAACTGTTATTGGAGGAGCTCGCTGGAAAAATGAATAAAATGCAGGAATCGCAAGAGAGTACAGAAAAGAGAATTCAAGAGGTACGAGAATCGCAAGAAAGTACAGAAAAGAGAATTCAGGAAGCGCAAGAAAATACAGAAAAGAAAATTCAGGAGGCACAAGAAAGTACTGAGAAAAGGATTCAAGAAGTACGTGAGTCGCAAGAGAATACTGAAAAAAAGATTCAGGAGGCACAAGAAAATACCGAGAGGAAAATCCAGGAATCGCAGAATACTACTAGAGCAGAAATCCACGAATCGCGGGAGAAAATGCAAGGAACTTTTGACAGAATCACCGATATGGTGCAAGAAAACATGAAAGTGATGCAAGAAGAGATTGTATCGTTAGGATCGAAAGTCGCTGAGGTACAAGGAGAAGTATTAAATTTAAAAGAAGAAGTGAATGCGGCGATGAATGAGAATAAGAGGAATTTTCAAGAAAAATTCGAAGAATTGAAGGATGATTTTAAGTCGAACATCCAAGAGTTGCGAGTTCAAGTCGACCATGACCTTAAAGAGCTCAAAGAAGAAGTAGACGTGATGCAGGAGAAGATGAAAGAGTCTGATAATAATTGGAATGGAAAACTCAAGAAGGTATCGGATGAAGTCAACATCACCAATGAGAATATACGGAAAGAGATAACCCAAGCAAGAGAACAGATCAATGACAGATTCAATTTGATAACGGAAGAATCTGAAGAGAATAAAGCTTTGACGAATCAGCAAATAAAAGGATTAAAAGACGACTTAAATGCTATTCAAAAGGACGTACAGAACCTGAGGATTGAAAACGAAACAAATAGGAATTTGGTATCATCGTTGAACGACCGACAGACGATAATTGAGGATGGAAGGAAGACTGAAGTAAACAGTCAATTTGAGATACCTCAGCTTTGCGTTGATATTAATGACAACGGGACAATTCATACAGGAAGTGGAACCCAGATTGTTAACATTATACGCACTTATGAAGATAGGCCTAAGAAATTCAACGGAAATATAGGATCCAGTATGACTCCTCGTGGTTTTCTAAGAGAGATTGAGGAATACTTTAGGGAAGCAAAGGTAACTACGGAGCGTCAGTTAAAGACAGTGGAGAAACACCTAGAGGGTGCACCACTCATTTGGTTTAAGGCTTTTCGCTACGTTTTTGAAGATTATGCAGGCTTTAAACAAGCTTTCTTGGACAAATTCTGGGGGATCGACGTTCAGCAAGGAATCAGACTCGATCTATACTCAAAGAAATATTCTTTAACAGGACCGAGTAGGTTTGCCGAATACTTCACGATGCAATTTCATCGACTGAAGGAGCTTGATTCTCCACCTACAGAGACAGAAATGGTACGAGCAATAGTCAAACAGTTCCCTGCGGATATACAGAGATTATTGACGGCGGCAAACATTCAATCAGCCGTGCAAGCGGAGTCGATACTTCGGCAAATTGACAGCACGACAACACATACTAATAGCCGCATAGTAAGACACGTCGATCCGACGGTAAATGTTGTAACACCAGCAGGAGATGAAGGTGTAGAAAGAAACCAAGGATACAATAGTCACGGTCAAGGAGATAGACCTAGGACGAATGAAGGCTACAGAAGAGTGGAACATAGGGATGAGAAGAGTGACAAGACGCGCCAGAAGTGGACATCGTTTCGGAACGAAGAGCGGAGATATCCTAGGTATTACAGAAATACAAGGTGGAGTCGGAACAGAGATAAATGGCCGTACCGCAGAAATAAGTATCGAGAAAATTCAAGACAATCAGATATTCGACAGGACGAGGAGATTAACAAGGAAAGAGAAAGGTACCTTGGCGAATTAAGAAAGCAGCAGGAATGCAAACAATGGGAACGAGCGATATTGAGTCAAGATATGAACGCTGATTGCGTGGGCGCGACTAGTCTGTTGTATCAGCAAGAGCAAAGAAAGGAAAGCGCTGATAAAACGTTAAATCCCGCAGCCACACCATTTGACAAGAATAATCAAGGCAATGACGGGGTGAAAAAAAAACTTCGTTTTGGAATTAGTAACAAATAATAGAATTAGTAAGTTAAATCCAAATTATAGGCAACACGAATGGGTCATAGCAGGAATCGAATCGTGGGAATTTGAACCCGAGGAATTGCTGCACGAAGACGGTCAACCAGAAGGAACGAAATTAAAGAGAGGACTACCCGTTATTTACGTCACAATATTGGGTATTCGAGTATTGTCATTATTGGATACTGGAGCAAGTATAAGTATCATCTCCAAGTTATTATTCTCAGAGTTACAAAACAAAACACACTTGCCTGTAATTCCGATTGCCAACATGAAAATCAAGGGCATAATCCCAGATAAGGTTACGAAATGCAAGATTCAAACTTATTTGCCAATAGAGATTGGAGGAAATTTAATGGAACATCCATTTGTAGTCATGGATAAAATCCAATATAACTTAATTATTGGATCCGATTTTATCAGGGAAAACAACATAGTAATTGATTTAAAGAAAGAAGAAATAAGGATCAGATGTGACGGTGAAAGAGGACAGGACATTACAGCTAGAATAGAAAACAAGGAAACGAGTGAGCTACAGAAAACCATGAACATTTCAATAAATGAAGCTGCACATGTTGCCGAGAAGATAATGGAAAGATATGACGCAGAAGATGCTGTGTGTGGACAGACAATCGACAGTGGAATAGGAGGAAATCCTGAACAGCAAGGGATAATTAAGAATCTGCTGAAAAGGTATAGCAATGCTTTTAAGAGCCAGCCTGGAGCAATAAAGAACTTTGAGTACAAGTTATTAGTGAAAGATTGGAGGCCGTTTAAGATCAAACCGTATCCAATACCAGATAAATTCATGCCCGAGGCTAGGAAGGTAATACAAGAAATGATTGATAATGGTATAATATCTAAAGCACATACACCATTCGTTAGCCCTCTGGTAGTGGTAAGAAAAAGCAATGGATCGATTCGGGTGTGCATTGATGCGAGACAGGTCAACTCCAAATTAATTCCTGAGTATGATAAAGCCCCAGTAATAAAGGAGATAATAAGAGGATTTCGGAACAAGAGATTTTTCACGATATTAGATTTGACTTCCTCATACTTCCACATAGTTTTGGAGAGTAAATCCAAACTATTTACTGGTTTCATGTTTGATAATCAAACGTATATCTTTGAAAGACTCCCATTCGGCATTTCTAATTCTGCGGCTGCGTTGGTACGAGCTTTAGACAGGAACTTGAAACCGGAAGTAAAAGAATTTATAACCATTTATGTTGATGACATCGTACTGGCGACAGCAACTTTCAAGGAGCATGTAGTCAAGTTGGAACAGCTGCTAAGAAATTTAGATGAGGCTGGATTCAAAATCAATCGGTCCAAGTCAAAGTTCTGCCAATCTGAAATCTTGTTTGTTGGACATGTAATTGATGGAACTGGAATAAGACCAAACCCAGTTAAGATACAGGCCATATGTAACTTTCCGAAGCCCAGAAGGATTAAGCATATCCGACAATTCTTGGGAATGACGAGATTTTTCGCTAGCCACTGTCCAAGGTATACAGAGATATTAGCTCCCCTGCAAGATTTACTGAAGACCAATAATCGTTGGCGATGGAATGAGAGTCATGATCGAGCTTTTGTTAACGCGAAGGAATTACTGGCTAACAGCATAAAGCTCGGATATCCGGACTTTGATCGTGAGTTTATTATTCAATCTGATGCCTCAGCAGTTGGAGTTGGAGCTGTACTGTATCAGGAGAGAAATGGGGAGAATAATATAAACTATTTGGCCTTCGTTAGTAGAAAATTGAGAAACCATGAGCTTAAGTACACGACCACTGAGCTTGAGATGTTGGCCATTGTTTACGCATTACAACAGTGGAGGAAAATCGTGTATGGGTATCCAGTAGTCATTAGGACGGACCATAAGGCGCTAACGTTTGTGTTAAAAACCACATTATCCAGCGAGAGAGTATCACGATGGGCACTTTATGCGCAGCAATTTAATTTAAGAATTGAGTTCTGCCCGGGTAAAAGTAATGTGTTGGCAGACAGTCTAAGCCGAAATCCAACAGAAGAGCCTATGGAGGTCAATGTGATCGAAGTAACTCAAGAGGATGAAGAATGTTTGGAAAGCCTAAAACGATTGCCGGAGTTGCAACTTGAGGATTCATCTCTGAAAGAGATTATTGAGTATTGTCTAAAAAGGTCAGCTAATGATGGATCCGAAGATCAAATAGATGATTATGTGCTGACGAATAACATCTTGTATAAATACATAGATAAAGATCGGAAGAAGTTAAGAGTGGTGGTGCCACGCAAATTAAGATGTAAACTCATATGGTACATCCATAGAATGATTGGTCATGGTGGACTAGATAAATTAGCGGCTACAATAGGAGAGACTTTCACATGGACTGGGTTCCGGAGAACCATAGGGAGAATAGTAAAAACCTGTGATATATGCCAGAGGGTGAAATACAACTCCGTATTATTGTATCAACCACCGATAGCCGTAATACCAGACCGACCTAGGGAAGTATATGCCATGGACTTGTATGGGAGTTTACCCGTAGGTAAACGTGGAAACCGTTTTGTATTGGTAGTCCTCGATGTGATGTCAAAATATGTGTCACTTCAGCCCATTAGGAAGGCCAACTCTAAGTCCATAATTAGAAGTTTAGAAAGAGTAACGATACCAAAGATGGGTAAACCAAAATGCATAATAACGGACCATGGAACACAGTTTACGTCAAACGAATTTGCAGAAGCTTTAAGGAAAATGAACATTCGACACCGGTTTAGTTCAATAAGACACCCTGAATCCAATGCAGCTGAGAGGGTCATGAAAGAAATTGCGAAATATTGTAGAATTTTCTGCCATGAACATCATTGGGCATGGACTTCTTGTTTACCGACAATAGCCGATTGCATAAATTTTACATGGCACGAGTCTATCGGCAATATTCCAAGCATTCTTCACATGAACGAGCAACCAAGACGTCCCTGGAACGAGATCATTGCTAGACCAGTCGAAGAAAATCCTAGCGTCGAAGAGAACATAAAGCAAGCTCAGGCGTGTATGAAAAGGCAAGCCGAAAAACGTCTCAAGAAGTTAAGGCATAAGAAATTTCGAGAACCTTTGGAGGTTGGAACCTATGTTCTTGTAAGAAAACTAGCCGTGTCTTGTCCTACGGAAAAATTCTATTCCAAGTTTGCACATTTGTACATCGGGCCGTTCAAGGTTATTGAAGCGTTGGGCAATAACGCATATAAAATACAGAGTTTGGAGTCCAACAACATTGCTATTTTCAATGCTTCAAGTCTTAAACAGTACAGTTTCCCGATCGTTGATGAGGAGGAAGTTAATATCATCGTGGAAGACGAAAGAAACGGAGATGCTTGGGATGTTTATTCGTTGACCGACGGATCAGATGACGAATGATGAAGTCCAGACAAGATTGGAAGGCAGGATATGGTATAACAGTATCTCAAGACCAGAGTTATTTTCGTTCATTTCAGACCTGATAAAAGAAGATTTCATTGAAGAAGAGAATTATGATTAGATCTGGCATGAACATGAAATTTCTCCTTTCATACGAAATTTCATTTTTGAGTAGAGGAGGAATATAACCTTCCAATGTATGTCAGGATGAGATTGGTGAACACATTGGAAGTTTATGTCGAGAAATAATGTCAATGAAATCTTAGGTCCGGTTATATCACACCTCCAGATGAATTAGAAGGCAGTTGATTTGTCTAATTACGTGAACGGCATCGCTGAATTGAAGATATCAGCGGATTGATAACAAGCTCTAAACCCCGTGGTATCTCGGAAATATTAGTAGAAAGTTAAACATCGGGAAACATAGGGCAGGATTTAATGAATAATACGTATTCCTCAAGTAAACTTTCCGAAATGCATGAAACGGCAGAATATCTATGACAGAATGTTACTGAGGGCCATGAAATATGTAAATAATAAATTCATATGAGAGGGCCATACCTTGTACATCTAGTCTCGCACGATCCAACGATCGAGATGAAGAAAAGAAACTATCGATTACTAACCTAAATACGAGGCGGCAATTATTAAATAAGTTCCTTTGCTAATACAGCTGATTTGTACGAGATCGTCTTGCATTATGTGTCAAATGTTTCCAATTGTCAGAAACATATGGGAGCTAGAAGCTGAGAAGAATTCTGAAAAGCAAACCGTCTGCAATTATTATGTTGTGGTAGAATCTGTTTTGTCTCTGAAGAAGTTGACACTCTCAATCTGCATCTCAGAAAGATCGGAAGCAAGAATTCATAGGGAAAAGATTGTATTGAAAGGAAATATTAAAGAGATATTGGCATATTATAAACATATAATATTGTAAAACAAGATATCTTGTTAGTGAATGAAAAAGGCAAGTGTATCATTTGAACTGTAAAAATTGTATTTAGGTATATAACCTTGTTCTAATTGATATCTCTGAGTTTCAGGTAATATGGAACCGTCAGCAATTAATCATTCAGATAAAATGAGTGCACGTATCAATATGAACAACTAAAATAGAGGGACCTCAAAGGATCTGACCAGAAATGTGATGGACAATACTTGATAATGTTATTGAGTGAGAACTGAACTCGGAAGGTGACACCGTCGTGGAGCAACAACCCAGGATGAGTACTTGAATATCTTATATATTCCGCCACGTAATTGCTTATTGTAGTTGTAGAGTAGTACTTATTTTGTTGTCGATTTGACATGAACAATTTTAACTTGAAAGCGACCGTTATTTGTTGGACATTGCGTTGTAATACTTATGATCGTTACGTCTAGTGTGGTGAGCCAGACTACGTTGTGATAATATGCGATGGTTGTGAAAGATTTCTTTAATGTTTGTTAGCAAGGTTTTACGGAAAGATTTTTCGACATGGATGTTATTGGTATCGTAATGGTGTTATGGTATTGAACGTTAATTTAACTTGTAGCTCAGAATACCTCGGAGGAGCTCAGTATTTTGCGACGTGCGATTCTGTGGTCTTCAAAATGTTATGTGCTTGTGTGGAAATACAGTGTTTTGATAATAGAAGTGTGATACTATTGTGGTGACATGGAGTTAATGCGGCAACGTATTTAGTAATTTTACGTAATTGCCTGAATAGATTGTTCTTTAGTATTGTGAATTCGCTGTGCATGACGAGTTGTGCGATGTAATAAGGTGTTAGTTACGGTAGGATCTTTGAAAGTATTTACGTGGATAGAGAGATGTGATGATTATAGACGTGTCATTAGGATTGCGAATTTTATGATGATATTATGAGAAGGTCCTGATGATGGTATTGACGGTAGGAACTATGTTGGTCATGCGTGAATTTTGATGTTGTCGTGATGAATAATTTATTTAGGTACGAGGCCGTATTTTAGAATAATGTTATAGGATGTTGCACTCACGAACACTAGTAGTTGGTCGTCACATTTATCCTATTTAAATACAAGATTGACCAGAGCGCACGATATTAAAGGGATGTTTAGGATCTTCGCAAGATAATCGGTAACGTAAAGATATTGAGGTCATGTCGTAAAGGAAATATGATCTTCTATGGTAAGTAAATCATTTCTTTGCTAGTTGGATTTTGTAGATCATTTGAGTTGACGCCTAGTGCTAATGTAGTATTCCAGGTCAAACGTCGCAGTGGTATCCGGAGGCGCAGAATCAACGTAGTTAGACAAGGGTGTTGTAGACGTTGCAATGTCTTTTGATGTCTTTTATCTAGGCGCAGTCACCGATGAATGTATGAGAGGATCGAGTCTGTCTTTTAAATGCATGATTTTGATGGATGTCATATTATGTTACGATCCTGTGTCTTTCAAACATTTCTATTGTATTTATGGTGATTTTATGAAGTTAGAATAACGGTATTTTTCAAGTTGCTAGATAGACAGATACCGACATGTAATGCGGTGATTTTTTTTAAAAGAGAAATGACGGAATATTGTGAGATATTTGGGTAGAAAATAGCATTCTGAAGTGGATGATTCTATAATTCCCAGTGATTTATTTTAGAAAAATGCAAGGTTGATAACTGATCTTTCACTGTAAGCCTTCAGCAGAGGGACACTTTGTCTCTTTTGTTTTTCGATTGACGATGTTATAACTTATTTGTAACAAGAGCTTGAAGTTAGGTGTTTATTTTCTATTTAACATAATATTTTCCTTCCTATATCCGTTTTAGTTGCCGATAATTTGCTCATAATGTAATTGATACTTCTGAAGTTATTTAAAACTCATTAAAGGGAAAATCCTTCCATAAATAAAACATTTTACGGAGTTCTCATTTAAAGTAGCGTAGGAACATTAGATTAGTTATTTAATTTAAGATATGATTAAATGATGGTCAATGTATCTTAACGAGTCTGCCAATATTCTCGATCTCTTAATACTCTATTGCGGAATATTCACGTAATTTAGGCAGAAATGATGATTACATTCTACGTTAAAAACCACGATGATAACAGTCCACTTAATTAACCTGTGACCCAACTCGTCGGACTTGCACGTCCCTTGAGTGGAGCCTTCATGGATCTCCGACTGCATTGCTTCGCCGCGGCCTAACCCAACACTGAGATACGGAATTAAGATTTACAAAATGGTCACAGGGATTGCTGTCAGGGCACAGTAGTAATATGTGAAATAATGTTTTAAAGGATTTCTAATTTACAGATGGGTAAATCCAAAGAAGAACATATATAATTTCATACAAATCCTACCCCTACTCATAACGCAATCAGTCGATCAAAGTAAAGTAATTCTTCATTGTACGCTACATCAACATTTCTGAACATAGTCCAGATACTCGCAGGAGATCCCTTATGCGCAAGTAAGATATGGAGCGGTCAGGTGGCGCTGTTGTCTATGTGTAGTGTGTATTTGACGGGCATCAAGTTGGGAGTGTTGTTGCTGTGTGGCGTTGAAGTGAAGAGTGTCGAATTCACCGCTCCGAAGCATGTTTTCAAAACATGATCAGCGTTCATAAATTAAAACCGAGATTGTCCGTGGCAAAAATGCATCAGAATGCTATCGAGGATTACGTGAAACCTGTGGTGGGATGTATAGGACTGTTGCATGATGTGCCAGGGTGTTTCGTGCGGATCGGAGTGAGACTGCGGGTTTGCACCTGATCTCTAAGATCAGATTGACATCATGAATGGTCTCGTTTCTGTAGACCAGGGCCTCTCAGAGTGCATGCGCGTGGTGCATGCACTGTGCACGGTGCAAAAGACGACTTGGCTTGGTTGACCAGAGTGCAGACCCCCCCACTCCTCGATTTGGAGCAATAGCGCTTACTCTCTTTTTCCTCACGCCTGTCTCGCTCGCTCCGCCTGTCTCCCTCTGCCCCACTTGCGCCGTAGCGCTCCAAATCCGGGCTGACTTGAGCCGAGTATAGGCGAGTTGAGCCGAGCTTAGCCGAGTAGCCCAGAGACGAAGCGTTGATCCGAGCCATGCCGAGCGGCAGCGATGCACAGTGCACGGAGCTCTTGCGCCTCGCTCTGCACGCGTGAGATTTTGGGCGTTTGAGAGGCCCTGCTATAGACCATCGATGGACTGTCTGGGAATTATTCGTAGAGGCATCTATACTCCGCGGATCCCCTACGGCTTCCCGACATTTGACTACAATGAAGGAATGTTATGCAGTTGTACTTGTTAGTTCATTAACTACTGTGTTCTATCAATATTACTAGTACTTTATTTACAGCCCTCGTATACTATTGTAGGCATATCGCAGGTAAACAATTTATTATCACTTACGTCAGTTCACCTCAGTGGATCGAAGACCAACAGGTATATCTGAAAAAAATGTAAGTACATAATAATTAGTATACATTTATATTTCGGTACGCTATTGAAATTTTAAAGCACAGAAAACTGAAACTTTTCTCTACATTGTATCAATCAATCATGGTTTCCGGATGGAGATTTCATCTTTATGCAGGATGGAGCACCCTGTCATAAAGCCAAATCAATGCTCTAGTGCATGGAAATGAAATGGCGTATGGCTTTTAGTGCCGGTAGTGTCCGGGGACATGTTCGGCTCGCCAGGTGCAGGTCTTTTGATTTGACTCCCGTAGGCGACCTGCGCGTCGTGATGAGGATGAAATGATGATGAAGACGACACATAGTACCCAGCCCCATGCCAGCGAAATTAACCAAGGATGGTTAAAATTCCCGACCCTGTCGGGAATCGAACCCGGGACCCCTGTGACCAAAGGCCAACACGCTAACCATTTAGCCATGGAGCCAGACAAGTTTCTGGAAGAAAACAATGTAATTGTCCTTCCGTGGCCAGGTAACACCCCGGACGCAAACCCTATCGAGAACCTGTGGGCAATAATTAAGGAAATGCTGAGGAAGAAAACGATTACCAATAACAGTATGCTTTCGGAGGAGCTTGTGAAGATATGGCACAAGGACCAAAATATCAAGGGAAACTGTAAAACCCTTATGAACGGCATGCCAAACCATATAAAAATAATTATTAAAAAACAAGGGATACCATACTAAGTCTTAACTATTATGCAGAGTGTTTCAATAAACGGGTTTTGAAAAAGAAACTAGGTTGTTTGAATCTAATAATTTGCACACCTCTGTACAGTAGTAATCAGTTTCCATCATATATTGCTCTCACATTCATGGGCAAGTAGCACCAAAGATAACCACGGCAGAGACAAGGTATTGGTTATGTATAGTAGTAGTAGTAGTAGTAGTAGTAGTAGTAGTAAGCATTTATTCTCAATAGTTGAAAATTAACTCAACAATGAATAATCCACTATTAAGAGTATACAATAATTATAAACAGCACAATCGCCATTTTTTAGCTCGTAACTAAACAGTTATAAAATAATTTTAAGAGTTATTCGCACGATTAATATAATATTCAATGTAATTTCCCTAAGAAGACTGCCAGCTCCGTAGTTTACGGGTAGTATACCCGTCTCTTATCCGAAGACCCCGGATCGTCCGAGGATTTCAATCATGAACTGAGCTCCTTATCCTCGTAAGAACAATTGAGGAAATATCTGATATAAGAGCCAGTGGACCCGATCATGAAAGCCATGCGATACTCACGCTCCTCACACGGTAGTCAGATATCTGTGGTGCATCTGGCTGAGCAGTCGTCATTTTGGTGGACAACGTGCTCAATGGGTTGTACTGACACGGTTAAAAAAAAGACTATTTAAACGTACGTAAGTTACTAGACGGATTATATCTTCTAATATATACCATTCTTATTCAATTTGAGTTGTAACTTTATATTTAGGATAATTGGTTAGTTCCTTGTTACGTACTCATTTAAACGCTGTTATTATTATTTATTTATTTAGGAACGTTTCAAACTCCTATGGGTTACGATTACACAACTTCCTTGAGTGTTGATGTTCTTTCTTTTTATGCCAATACTCCTTCATTCTCTGGCTCGGTTTTTCTCGTTCCTCATCCGACAAAACCCTTCTTGTTCTCCTGGGTTTCTCTATGAACAGATCCGTCACCTCCGCAATTTTCCTTCTGAATACTTTTCTGTTTGTAATATCTCCCTCCTCAATGTCACATTTTTTAAGATTCTGATGAACTTCTTGCAGCCATGGTACTTCGGTCTTTATTCTTTTCTGGAAGATGAGGATATTATTTGCTGGGCGTTCCGGTCCCATTCTTCTTAGGTGTCCATAGAAAGTCAGTCGCCTTTTACTTATCAAGGTTGAAATGTTCTCGCATTTCTCATACAGCTCTTGATTTGATCTCAAACGGAAGGTAAACTCACTTCCTGTTGCTTTCTTGGGTCCCAGAATTTTCCTCAGAAATTTACGCTCTTTCTTTTCTATTTCGGTGATCTCCTTTCTGGCAATTGTCTCTGCTGCATAGAGGCATTAAGATTTCACGATGGTACTGTAGTGTCTGAGTTTGGCTTGATAGGAGAGGGATTTGGACTTATAACTTTCCTGGTATAGTGTGAATTATTATAATTACTCTACCGCTTCTTCCATACCCTGGTGGTGACACAGGTGCGAAATATGTCGCACATATGGACTTAGCCCTGCTTTTACGGCAGGATTCTCTTCCTGACGCCTGCCCTATGTGGAGGGATGTATTCACTATGATGTGTTCCTTTGGTGGTTGTAGTATGGAGTGTTGGGTGTATATTGGGTCAAACACGAACACTCAGTCCCCGAGTCAACAGAATTAACCATACGCGATTTTAATCCCCGACTCGACCGTGAATCGAACCTTGAAGCTTCTGAACTGAAGGCCTCGACGCTGACCTTTCAGATAAGGAGACGGATTATTACTATTATTCTCATTATTATTATTTCTTTGCTTCATGCATACTGTTTGAGATAATGGTGCCTACACTATGAATGTGAGGTCCGTCTAGTAACCTGAATTTCTACGGTGTCTGAACTAATCCAAACTCGTTGGAAGATAATAATAATAATAATAATAATAATAATAATAATAATAATAATAATAATAATAATAATAATAATAATAATAATAGTGGCTTTACGTCCTAATAGCTACTTCTACGGTTTTCGGAGACACCTAGATACCGGAATTTAGTCCCTCAGGAGTTCTTTAACGTACCAGTAAATATACCGACATGAGGCTGGCGTATTTGAGTATCTTGAAATACCACCCGGTCAGGCCCCACGGTGTAGGGGGCAACGTGTCCGCCTGTCAGCCGGCGGCCCCGGGTTAGATTCCCGGCCGGGTCAGGGGTTTTTAATCGTAAATGATAAATATCCCTGACCTGGGGACTTGGGGTTTGTGTCGTTGTTAACGTTCCTTTCCTCACATGCAACACTTTTCACTTCCGCAGGTTCCTCACATATGGTACAAGTAGGGGCAAAAGATCTCCATAGGTCGACGCCTCAAAAAAATAGCATTCAAAATACCACCCTACTCAGCCAGGATCGAACCTGCGAAGTTGGGATCAGAAGACCAGCGCCACAATCGTCTCAGCGACTCACCCCGGCAAGAATATTATAGTGGCTAGTATCATCTGTCTCTTCATGAATACGTCAAGCCGTTTATGGCTATCAAGTTTCCTCCACATCGATCGGTGCTGACACTAGTCGAACTGTCTAACTGTAATAATGGGGGCGGAAAGTTGGCGAGGGGAATCATCTCATCTAATGAACTACAAGTTGCAATATCAGTAAAACACAATATTTAATGAACTAACAGGTACAGTTGCATTACATCCATTCAGAGTAGTCACCCTCAAATTTGGGGACCATCGGCAAGGCGTTCTCTATTGATGACAGCGACGGAGCGCCCTACTGTGCGGAGTACAGATGTCTTGTCGGGAAATCGGTGGCTTCGGAAACAGGTCGAAGTCACAAGGACTCATGTCTGGTGAATACGGAGGGTGTTCCAAGACCTCCTAATCCCACCGTTGCAATAAGAGCTTGACATTGTTTGCGACCCACACGAAACGCCTTGGCCCATCGTGCAACCATCCTATATTCTCGCCACAGCCTTCAGGTAATTCTCGATAACAATCTGATGCATTTTTGCCACGGACAACCTTGACTTTAATACACGAACGTTGAAAACATGCTTTAGAGCGGTGAAATCGACACTCTTTACTTCAACGCCACACAGCAACAACTCACTCAACTGGATGCCCGTCAAATGCACAATATACACCGACTGCATCGCCACCTGACCGCTCCCATATCCTATTTGCGCATGTCCGATATCCTGCGAGTGTCTGGACTACGTTGGCACTACTTCATTTATAGCCCTCGTATTTTGACGTCAAAGGTCTTTCAAATTATTTCAAAATATCATTGCTCAAGAAGTATTACATATACTGGAATGGTGTGTATATTACGTATTTTAAAGTAGAGGAATGAATGCAAAAGCTGTGACCACGGTAGCTGACCAAAGAGGTATGGTGACACCATCAAAAGATAGCCACCATATTAAAGTAGGTTATGTTTTTGACAGTCGAAAGTCACTTACCGCACGCGGTGAAGCTTAGCGTGTAGATGTAGTGCAAAGGCGAGTGAGGTGTTGTTTGATTTGTCTCAACAAGATCTGTCCGGGAGATAGTGAGTTCAAATCTCACTATCGGCAGCCCTGAATTTCACACCAGGCAAAAGTCACGGCCGCTTCCTTCCCTCTCCTAGGCCTTTCCTGTCCCATCGTCGCCATAAGACCTATCTGTGTCGGTGCGACGTAAAGCAACCTGAGCAACTTGTAAAACAAAAAAAAACAAAAAATCTATCAGAAAACACCAGAAAAATTAACATGCTACCGAAAGAAAATAATGATTTTGTGACTGAAAATTGACGAATCTTGGCACATTTTACAGAAATTTCCATTATAAGACAAATGAGCGGATACAAACTTTAGATGTATGGGTGAGGAAACTAGACTCAGTAATGGATCGAATGTATATTTGAAGAATGAATGAGAGAGCTACGGAAGCGTGGCCTCAGTCCGATTGCACGGCTGAATGGTTAGCGGGCTGGCCTTTGGTTCAAGGGCTCACCGGGTTCGATTCCCGGCCGGGTAGGGTTTTTGACCTTCATTGGTTAATTCCACTGGCTCGGGGACTGGGTGCGTATGCCGTGTTTAACATTATAATTGTGTATATGTTCATTTCATCATAATACAAAGTGGCTGGCTGCAAGGCCGAATAAGACTGAAAGCCATAAAGTTTAATTAAACAAAGAGTGGTCGCTTCTTTTAAACAGTTCTCTGCAAAACGTAAAGAGTTTGACCTCGTTTCCTCGACACGGCATAAGCCCAAAATCCCATATCACGTCTACAAGTATGGGCCGTGAAAGCATCAATGTGAACAATATTTAAATCGTGCATCTATTTTTATTATATTTTTACTTAATTTACCATTGTTCAATACAATTTAGATAATTGCTAAAAATTGTGCTAATGTAAATTAAAATTAATAAATAAACTGATGTAAAACCTAACAATAACGAGAGACTTTCGCGTACGGTACATAACTCCAGCGGTTGTACCTGATGCAGCCTACTACATTTTTTTCAGATACTTGGTCGCATGTTGCAGTTTTATTTGACACTGGTGAGCAGTAGTTTATGGCACGCTCTCACATGTCCTTTCCCCCCTTCCTTGTTTGCTTGCTTTCCCTCTCGGAACATTGATCAGCTGAAATGAGTATGTGCGTCTGGTGAGGGACGCGCCGCCTAGCCTCACGTGGCTTGTCTGCTAGAGAACCGTTATTGATTTCAATTCAGTGCTTTAAGGAAACGAGTAGATTGTGGCCAGCTGAACAACACACATGGCGTGACGAAAAGAACATCGGCGGAAATCGCGGAGCGTGGCGGCCGAATGGCTAGTGTAACAAGCAGCTGGCCGAGTGGCAACAGCGTTTGTGCTCGTGTTTCAAGGGGAACTACAACTAGGCAACCATCTTCTTTAAGATAAATCAGTCGGGACAACTAAAGTCACTAGATATTTATATTTTAGTGAAAAAATATCGCTATTCAAATATGACAATCTTAGTACAAGTCGTCTTCAAACAAAACGCTAGCAATAGAATGTTATTGAATATACAGATCTACATCAATTAATATTAGCACTGGACCGACCATTTTAGGGACATTTAATTTTATTCACAATACGAAGCACAATAATTTCTTTTATTAACCTATTTACATGACAAAACGACAGCAGGTGTTGTCATCCTATCGATAAGTTAAAGAATAAATCACAAATAACACGCATACTACGGACTATCTTTTATACAAGTTACCAGCTTGTATACAGTTGCAGCGGTAATGCCATCTAGTGCAGACAGTGGCAGACGAGAAGAGAGACCACACCTCAATAATAAACAACAGTCCAGTGTAACATTACTGTCGATCAATTTTATGGGCTTCGGACTTTGTAGGCCATCGCATTTAGTTTCCTTCCAGGTCACCCATATTGGGGCACCCGAGGTTAAGGGAGTCCTATATTTTCACCTCCCTTCACGACCTCGTATTATTTTTCTTTGCGTTTTACTGTCCATTTCGATGGTTATCATATTGTAATTATATTATTATATTATTATTATTATATTATATTAATGCCTTTGCTGGTGGGACCTAGTGTTTACAGTGCATTGTGTCCTCTGGTATGGGCTAGAGCAATTTTGTTACTTTCATTGATCTGTCTCAGCTTTATCCTTGGCTTTGACAAAATGAAAGTGACTGAGGTATGAGTGATGCCAGTAATGCCATTCCTTCTGCAGCCAGTCCCTGCTATGAATGGTGTGAAAATATTGCTCATAGGGTCAGTTGGTGCATGCATTTCAGTAGGCTTGGCAGACTGATATGTAATAGCAACTTCTGGCTCGGTGAGGAAAGCAACGGGAAACTACCTCACTCCTCATTTCCCTAGTACGCCTCTTCAGAGATGCCTAGGCCATCTATGACAGCTGATGGCAGAGCTGTTGAGGATCCAACCAGCCTTAGGGCTGAGGACTAAACATATACATATTATATTATATTATATTATATTATATTATATTATATTATATTATATTATATTATATTATATTATATTATATTATATTATATTATATTATATTATATTATATTATATTATATTCCGCAGAAATTCGCGATCTGCCTCGTTTTCTAATAGGTTACGGCAAGTTTCCTCCCATTTTTCAATCTTTCTTTTCAGCAATCGATTTCGTACTTCCCGGGCTAGGTCCAGGTATTCCACCCGGTCAGTTGGGTCCCTAAATCTTTGCCATCTTTTCCTATAAGCATTTTTAATATGGATCAAATCCTTCAGGAGATCCAGCGTGGTGTCGTCTTGGGTGCCTTGGCGATACTGAACCCGCGGCCGGACTGCATTCTTAGTTATTATCCGTCCAGGACCCGTTTCCAGCGCGGTCCGCACATTTGGCGACGGTACAGAACATTATTATTATTATTATTATATGTTCTGTTCCCCACAACAAGATGCAAGACCGCTACTTGGAGATAAATTACATCTGCTGCCATTGTCATTGTTGACAATGTGACCAGCACCATTGTCGCGCGTAGGCAAGTGTGCGGGATTTCTGGCGATACGAATGACATACTTCCGTGCATTATTGACCTTATTATAGAGGTGAACAATTGGACGGTCAATCTCATTCCTATCGTATATTTCAAATGTGTTTAAATTTTTATTTATATGCATGGAGAATCTACTGTAATCTAAGAACGTTCTCCGAAGGAAAAGATGGCTCTTGAAAAGGAACCCACGAAAGATTTAAAATGATCGGTTTATGATCAGAATAAGTACATCGAAAATCTACAGCCTGTTTCCAGTCATTCGACAGGGTCAGGAATGGAATGAATAAAGCTCCCATCTAGCGGCGGCAATAGGAATTGTGCCGACTGCCGAAACCTGTCGCACTCCTCCAGGGCAATGATTTATGAATGACAAATGAAAAGAAATTATATTGGACAGTGTTGCTGGAATGAATGATGACAGGGAAAACCGGAGTGTCCGGAGAAAAACCTGTCCCGCCTCCGTTTTGTCCAACACGAATGTCACAGAGTGACCGGGATTTGAACCACGGAACCCAGCTGTGAGATGCAGGCGAGCTCCCGCCTGAGCAGCGGAGGCTCCTTATATGTACATTATGAACAGTAAACTCTATTGGTCTCACCTCCTTTTACACCCCACCGCCGTTAAGCTTATTTACCCCCCCCCCCCCCAAAAAAACTAAAAGAAGGCGTGTTTCTTTATGTTTAAAGGAGATTCCAAACACCAATTTTCACGTCTATTACCTTCAGTTTTGAGATAAAAATAATTCACTTTTTTCCACTTTCACACTCCTAATTCCCCCCCACCCCCCTAAGTGAATTTTTCGGCAAAATAATGCTTGTTTCTTTAATAGTAAAGGATCTTCTAAATACCAATTATCACGACTCTAACTTCTTCAGTTATTGATGTACGTGTCCTCATGAAAGGAATTCAACTCCTTTTCACTCCCGCCTCCCAAGATAATTACCCCCCCTCCAACAAACGGGTGTTGTTCGTTTTTAAAGGAGAACCAAATACCAATTTTCACGTCTATAGGCCCTAACAACTTAAATTCTTATTAGATGTAAGTATTCTCATACAATTAAGTCATTTAAATTTAAATTCTTTCACCTTCCCCCCCCCCCCCTCCATTCATTGGATTTTCCAAGAATAGGTGTTTCTTTACTTTTAAAGCAGATTCGAAATATCAAATTTCACGTCTGTAACATCTTCATTTTTGAGATAACAGTAGCCTAATTAAAAGAATTCAACACCATTTTCAGTAAATTTTAACCCCCCTCCACCCAAGTGGTATTTCCGAAAACTAAAAATACACGTTATTTATTTTTAATAGAGATAGAAATACCATTATTCACTTCTGTTTTGCGATATACTGTATAAATTCTCATTTTAAAATTTCACCCCCTTTTTAGTTCCCCTTAAGAGGAGTTTCCAAAAACAAATCACCTATGTTTCTTTACATTTACAGGAGATTCCTAATACCACTTTTTACGTCTGTAAAATTCTACGTTTCTCAGATATTCTGTAGATATAGTCTTTCAAAAAATTCACGCAAATTTGTCACTCCTGTTTAACCGCCATTAACTGGATTTTCCATAAACAAAAAAAAACGCGTTTCTTTATTTTTTAAAGGAGATCCCATATACAAATTTTCAGTTCTGTAATATCTTCAGTTTCTGAGATATATGTACCCTCATTAAAGGCATTCAACCCATTATTCATCCTTTTACACCCCTCCTATTGGGATTTACAGAAAACAAAAGATATGTGTCCCTTTATCTTTAAAGGAGATTCTAAATATCAATTTTCACATGTGCAAACTTTTAAAGTTTTGAGATACACTCATTTTAAAAATGCACCCCCTTTTCATACCCCTCCACTATATGGATTTTCCAAAAGCAAAAAGAAAAATGTTTCTTTATTTTTAAAGGAGATCCCAAATACCAATTTTCATGTCTGTAATATCTTCAGGTTCTCAAATATAAGTAGCCTCGTTAAAGGCATTCAACACATTTTCACCCTTTTCCACTCTTCCTATTGGGATTTTCCGTAAGCAAAAATACGTGTTTCTTTATTTTTAATGGAGATTCTAAATGCCAATTTTTACATCTGTAAACTTTCAAAGTTTTGAGATATAGATACGCTCATTTTAAAATTTCACCCCCCTTTTCACCCTCCCATTAATTGGATTTTCCAAAAACAAAAAATACGTGTTTCTTTATTTCTAAAGGAGATCCCAAACACCAATTTTCAGGTCTGTAATATCTTCAGTTTCTGAGATATAAGTACCGGTATCCTGATTAAAGGCATTCAACCCATTTTTTACCCTTTTTCACCCCTCCTATTGGGATTTTCTGAAAACCAAAAAATACGTGTTTCCTTATTTTTAAAGAAGATTCTAAATACCAATTTTTACATCTGTAAACTTTTAAAGTTTTGAGATATAGATACACTCATTTTAAAATTTCACCCCCCTTTTCACTCCTTTAGCGACGGAATATCTAAAAATGCTCTCTTAGCGAGCACCTACATCTTAATATGATTGTATCCTCAAAACTTCATTTCTTTCTGTCCAGTAGTTTTGGCTCGGCGATGGTGAGTCAGTCAGTCAGTCAGGACATACTACTGGACATAAAGAAGTGAAATTTTGAGGATACATTATGTCTCAAAAACTTAAGATATTGCAGACGTAAAAAATTGGTATTTGGAATCTCCTTTAAAAATGAAGAAACACGTACGTGATGGACTTTATACTAAAAATCTGAATTCGTGAATATCTCTGTTATCATAGCCCACGCTGTAAACTATATGGAACATAAATGATCGGAAATTGTATTTTTTATAAATTGTACTGAAGGGATTTGAGATGGAACAAGAATTTCGTGAGATATTTGAAAGTTTATGCAAATATAAAAGTCAAAGTTAGCTCGCTTATTATTGTTCGTAAGGCAAAAGTGTATAGGCCTAAAACATACATAATAGGTCGGAATTTATATTTCGTAAAACTTCTATAATGTAAAGGTTTTTTAAAATTTGGTTTACGTAGCACCAACACAGATAGGTTTTATGGCAACGATGGATTAGGAAACGTCTAGGAGGGGGAAGGAAGTGATCGCGGCCTTAGTTAAGGTACACGCTCAGCATTTGCCTGGTGTAAAAATGGGAAACCACGGAAAACCTTCTTCAAGGCTGCCGGCAGTGGGATTCGAACCCACTATCTCCCGAATAAAGCCCACAGATCAGCGTCCCTAATCGTACGACCACTTGCTCGGTGTGTACAGTTTTCCGATACGCCTAACATTAATAAAGAACTTTTGAGATTTTCTGTAATGGTCTCCCTATTAGTACTGTGCCACTGTAGGCCTATACTAATCAGATAACATGTACATCTAATGCTTAGTCCGTTTTTCTGATGCGGGATCGGGGATAAAGCGAGATGAAATGATATGCTATTTTCTTTTCTATTCAGCCGGATGACGTTCCTGTTGCCAACGTCGGTTGAGGAGCTAATGAAGAATGAATAGAAACTCTCTACGCATTTGCCTGGAAGTGAAAATGGGAAACTACGGAAAACCATTCTCAGTACAACCGACGTTGGGCTTCGAATTTACTCGTCTCTCCAATGCAGAACTCTACTCCATAACGGGAGGGCGTTAACAAACGCGGCCACTCCACTAGGTACTAATCAGATAGTATCAGCTATTTATTTCGCAAGTAGTGTTAAGTCTAAAACACTGGACTAACAACGCAATTCAGTTCTGCAAGGGGTACTTTATATTTTGACAGAGTGGTGTATATCATAGCTAGAAAATTACCCGCATGGGAGAAACACAACTTTCGCGTGGTGAACGAATTGTCTCAACGCCTCAGGACCTGGGGGTTTACGTCTAGCACTTGTTTTTTTAAAAAAAGCTCGAAATACCTTTGTTCTCTCTTTCAATAAAAATAAATTCAGTTTGATTTTCTATAATTTTATTAATGGTCACTCTTGTAGCCATATTGAAAATGTGTCTGTCTGAAATTAAAATGTTACAAGGAGGGAAGAAGTATTAAAATAGGATTCCAGAAATAATTAGTCACTGATTTAGAGTAGAAAAGTACCAAAATATTGGCTTCGAAATTTTGTTTTAGCAATAATATCCTGCTTTTGTTTTGTTTTACATGTTATACAGCAATACTTCAAAAATGAATAATGCTTTTTCCTATGAACATAAAAATTCAACAAATTTTTTGTTCTAAAGCATTATCTAGGTGTGTATATATGCTTTCTAGAATTCACTGTCAGCTCAAACACAAACCTTTAAATAACTCAAAATTGCAAATATGTACTTACACAGCTTGGGAAATAAACAGATCATACAGCCTATTACGCTTATCTGAACTTAAATATAAAGTTTCCAGAATTTCTGCTGGGCCGTTTTTCCGTGATGTTTACACAAACAAGCAGACAAACAAAACTTCAACCAAACCAACTTTCGACTTTTATATACCTAATCCGAGATAAGAACTACGCATGATGTAGAAATTTGAAGTGCACATAAAAAAATTATAAACTCATGGTGAAGATGATCAACAATGAAAGCATGAGGACATGAATGTTCCAACGGTGGATAAAACGGAGGAACCATCTTCAGAGAGCAGCGTCTGCTCTTCAGTGAAGCGGCTGAAAAAGGCGTCTGTACTCCAGAGGAGTGGCCTATTATTCAGCTCCAGGGCTTAAAACCTCGGCTCTATTACCGGGAAGGAGTGATCCGACCACTCTCTTATTAACAACCAAACATCATGAAGAGTCTTCAGAAAGAAGACACAACCCCAGCTGGTAACCGTTCGCAGGAATCCACCGCTCCTAGGAGCGCAAGCAGATCATCGGATTCTGGCGAGCCTGCGCCTAGATGCCTAGGAAAGGTTTCTAAGACTGGACATAGGAAACTCAAGACCAAACAGAAATACTACTTTGGAACGCTGGACGTCAACTCATTGCTCAAGGTTGGTAAGCACAAAGAAATAACGAATATGACGGATGACCACAACAGAACGGTGTTGACCTTGCAAGAAACGCGATACCAAGGCGAAGATATACTGGCTATAGTAAGATACAGGCTCTATACAGGAATGAGAGCAATGAAGATAGGCAAGAATTTGCCAATGTTTGGAACGGCCTTTGCAGTAAGTAATGAAGTTACTGGCTCGGTAGTGTATTTCTCTAGTCTTTCAGAGAGATTATCTCTTCTGACTCTTCATTGCAGAAATAATGGGCACACCCTGATCGATGCCCATGCACCAATCAATGAAGACAATAGGCGCAATCCCAACAAAGTAGACCAGCTTTGGGAACTTCTTGAAGAACAGATGGAGGAAATACCTAACATTAAAATATTGCTGGGTGATGTTAACGCCCAATTGGGAATGGGAGCACAATACAGATCAACAGTAAGAAGATATCCTGCTCATAAGATGACCAACAAAAACGGAATAAGACTTGTTGAATTGTGCCGGACGTTTGATCTTCAAGCAATGTCGACGTTCTATAAACATAAACCAAACAGGCAGAAGACTTGGAGTTCACCGGGTAATCTAAATGGTGAGAAACAGATTGAACATGTTGCAATCTCTAGAAGAGCAATAAAAGAGATTATGAACATTTAAGTTCAGAGAAGTGCAAGGTTTGACTCTGATCATTACCTTTCCAAAGTTCTAATGAATTTCATTCCTCTCAAGAAGACTTCAAACATTAGAAATAAAATTCGGAGATATGATGTGTCAAAACTTAAGATTAGTCAAGAAGTTAAGGAGCAGTATCACCACAACTTGATGCTTGAATCTAAGAATTGGACTGACATGGCATCTAAGATCCAGCAGGCATCTAACGCCACAATACTAGCAGCTCCTAAACAAAAACGTCGATGGCGGAACTAAACCTGTGATAATGCACTGGCTCGGGAAACTGATGCCTGGAGAAAATGGAATTCGAACAAGGATCAGGAAGGTTTTGGTACATTCTGTGATGCTCGGAAAGCTGCAGCCCGAGTGTTTCGATATGCAAAGCGATCGTATGAGAAACAACAGATGGAACAGATTGATTAGGATTTCCGAAAGAACAACGTATGGGACTTTTATAAAACCTTCAAATCGAATCTGAAAGGTTATAAATTCCCTAGTCTATACCTTAGAGATGCTACGCCTGAACAACAGGGAAAACTGTAATATATTGGCTCAGTAATTCAACAAGTTGCTCAACTGCGATGAGCCAACGCAAAGATTATCCTTCTCCCCTCCTATTCAAGGTTTGTACAATTCTCAACCACCTTGTAAGATGGAAATTAAGCAGATCATAGATAGTCTGAAAGATAATAAAGCAACTGGGGAAGATTCCAAAGTAGCGGAACTCTTGAAGCTGGCGAATGAGGATACTCTAGTCTGTCTCTATCAGGAGATTCGTAAAACGGGTAGTATACCAGCTGAATGGTAGTCAGCACTAATCCATCCTCCCCATAAAAATGGAGACAAGAAGAACTTTGACAATTACAGAGGTATATAGATAGTGCCTGTTCCTTACAAGAATCTTTCTAAAGCACTCCCCAACAGAATCGTTCATTTTGATAAGCAGATTGGCGAATATCAGGCTGGTTTTCGAAAGGGCCGTTCCTGTCCGGAATAAATTGTCAGTCTGAAGAACATCATCAGATACAAGATAACTGAGAGGTTTGAATATGTGGTCGTATTTGTGGACTTCAGAAAAGCATACGACTCGATTGACTGAATTATTGAATGTTCTGGGAGAGTTTGGGGTGGATGCTACATCCAAAAACTTGATTAAGGAGACTCTCACTAACGGAATATCAAAGGTAAAATTCAAGAATGAAATCTCGGAGCCCTTCGAGATAAAGACTGGGGTCAGACAGGGGGATGAACTTTCTCCACTTCTTTTCAATTGTATCTTGGATAAGGTAATCCGAGAATGGAGCAATTCGCTGAACAATGAAGAAGGAAACGAAGATCGATTCCGATTAGGCCCCAAACACAAAGGAGTGTATGTTGACTGTCTGGCTTTCGCGGACGACTTAGCCATATTTGACAACAACATCAGTTCAGCAATCAGGAAGGTAAACCTCCTTAAAGAAAGACCAGAGTAGGATTTCAAATTCCCTTTGAGAAAATGAAATACATGACGAACATCAGTGCTGGTCTAGAATGGATGTTAACAGACCATGGAAAGATTGGAAGAGTCAAGAAGGTTGGTGAAGTAATCCAAGAGAATGGGCTAGAAAATGAAGCGACCAATATCGGCATCCGGAAATTAGAGCGAGAGTTCGAATTGACTAAAAACATCTATAATAAGATGGTGAGTTTCGGAGTAAAATTAAGACATTGCAGCACTGTTGTTAGGCCAGAAGACATATATGCTTCCGAGACCCTGTGCATGAATCCAAAAGGACTAATCAATCAATTACTTAAAAAGGGACGCAGGCTACTACGGAAAACATTAGGCAACCGATGGGTTGACGAGCAGGTTTGACTGAAATGAAATAAAGAAGTATACAGCAAGATGGAACCGATAACAGGAATTAGAAAGAGAAGATTGCTGTTTTATGGCCACATATTCCGTATGCATAATGACCGGCTCACAAAGAATATTTGGAATTTTCTAAAACGAAAGGCATCTAAGTTTAGGTGGTTCCGAGAGTGTGAGAAAGATCTGAGAGAGCTGGGCAATACGGGGGATGAAATCAATGACGGGTTTAGTTTCAGAAGGATGGTGAAAAGCTACCAGAGTTTTATGGTGGAGACAGAACCCAGAAGACGGAGAGGCCCTTTACCAGAGGAGCAGAAGAGCTGACTGACGGGCTCAAGAGATACTGGCAGGACGTCAAAGCCGGCAGACGAACAAGACACAGACACTGAAAATGAGATTGGTTGTTAATATGCAGTCCATAGAGGCTCAGTTCGAAGAACAAATAAATAACTAACTAAATAAATAAATTAATAAATAAATAAATAAATAAATAAATAAATAAATAAATAATAACAATAATAAAAATAATAATATCTGACACATTTTATTTTTAAACTAGGATTAAAGTGCTTTCTTTAAAAACGGACGTGATGCTTTAATGGTTTAATCAGGAGAGAGAAGAAAAAGGAAGGTTCGACCCTTCCAACAATGAAGGTATAGCCAAACAGAAAGAAGGTCCAGAAGGACATGAAAATGGAAGGACCGAGCTCGATAGCTGCAGTCGCTTAAGTGCGGCCAGTATCCAGTATTCGGGAGATAGTGGGTTCGAACCCCACCGTCGGCAGCCCTGAAGATGGTTTTCCGTGGTTTCCCACTTTCACACCATGCATAATGCTGGGGCTGTACCTTAATTAAGGCCACGGACGCTTCCTTCCCACACCTAGCCCTTTATTATCCCATCGTCGCCATAAGACCTATCTGTGTCGATGCGACGTAAAGCAGCTGGCAATGTCAAAAATGGAAGGCATAGGCCTACTAGCCTCGCAAACGAAATACCTTCGGGATCAGAACGGAACTAGGGTTCACCAAGGGACGCTGGATAGGAAAGATAAAGTTAGCAGACTGGCAAAAGTAAGTGAAAGCAATGTTGAACTCAACTAGGGACCCCTTGATCATCAACACTCGCCCAAAGAGGTTTCCTTTTAGTCGCCTTTTATGACAGGAAGAAGATACTCTAAATGTATTCTAGACCCCATCTCACACACGGGTGCAATGGGAATTTTCTTCAGGCCTTAACATAAAATACATTCACTGAGTTATCACGTGCAGTACAGTGTGTTGTGGGAGAGACTCATTGGGTGAGGTCTACAAAGTGTTAAACCTCTTAAAACAAGAATTTTGATTGAAGAGCCTAGAAATCTCTGAGCTGAAATGATGGATATGAAATCTTTCTCTCACTTTTACACGCTGCTCTGCAGAACATAATTAATTTTGGTATACAGCGATGAATATTTTGGTTTTGAACATATTACCACGAGGCTAATATTCGAAGCACCAACATTCTAGTACGCACAATTAATCTGAATCAGAGCAGAAAAGAACATCTCTAGCATAAACCAGCGGCAGAGCAGGTTTTTGCTACCTTACTGTGAGATGAAAATGAAATGTCGTATGGCTTTTAGCGCCGGGATATCCCAGGACGGGTTCGGCTCGCCAGGTGCAGGTCTTTCTATTTGACTCCCGTAGGCGACCTGCGCGTCGTGATGAGGATGAAATAATGATGAAGGCAACACATACACCCAGCCCCTGTGCTATTGGAATTAACCAATTAAGGTTAAAATCCCCGACCCGGGCGGGAATCGAACCCGGGACCCTCTGAACCGAAGGCCACTACGCTGACCGTTCAGCCAACGAGTCGGACCTTACTGTGAGATGTATCATTGTAACCTCGTCCCGTGGACGTACTTTGATTCCTGGTTCTGTCATGGACTGATAAGAGCAAATCCAATTTCATGTGATTATTGGAATAGTACGTACCGTACAGGCATCACTCACATTCGTCCCAATCGAAACGAAAATTACAATTAATTTAATGTAATCACTTCCCAATTTATGGCTTGCCATTACAACGCATATCATACAAATATATTTTAATTGAAGTGCATGTTGAACGTTACAGAGGAAATACCGTACGCGGCAAAACAAACGACACTGAAATGTTATTTAATTGCGTAGGTACAGTACGTATTCAAAATGTGTACCGTCACGTGTCACACGTTATTTTTTTTACAATTGGCTTTACGTCGTACGGACACAGATACGCGGCGACGATGGGACGGGAAAGGGATAGGAGTGGGAAGAAAGTGGCTGTGGCCTTAATTGAAGTACATCTCCAGCATTGGCCTGGTGTGAAAACGGAAAACCAAGGAAAGCCGTCTTTAGGGCTGCCGACAGTGGGGATTGAACCCATAATCTTCCTAATGCAAGCTCACAGCTGCGAGCCCTAAACCCACAGCCATCTCCCTCGATGTCATACATTGTTCATAACGTTCCTGAAGATTATTGTTAATGAACATACTGATGAACGAAGTTCCTGCAAGGGCACGAAAAAGACGTTATCATATCGCGTAGTACGGAAATATTTGCAAGTGAGTCTTCTTTCATGAAAACTGAAGGCATATGGGAGATGCGGGAGAGCAAGAAGGACGTGGGAATGGAGTTCCATGAGAAATTACGCGATTTCCAAACTGTTGCAGAAGGGTGAGGGAATCCTCCGCGGTGTGATATGCATTTATTATCGTTGGAGGTATATGTTTCTGGGGCGACAAGAACGGCACACAAATGGTGTAATAATGAGCTCTCTGTAGACTACCTAGTCCACTGCTTTTGGATTCTTTAGAGCATCCTCGACTAAATAACGGCCCAATATTCCATGACCGCACGCGGCGCACCAAATCGTACTGTACTGTGCAGTAGTTTCTGTATAACGAAATCAGGCCACTCAACCTCTGAAAGACGATTTATTTGTCGGTTGATGAAGCCATCAAGGCGAATAATATGACTTTCACCTGAAAACCATATGTTGCAGAAAAAATTAGGATCCTCATGCGTCATGTAGAACACTCGGCTGCAACACTTTAATAAGGGTAGCCTGTTGCCTCTCATTGTTGCGTTAGATGCTGAGGAATTTGAATGCGGTATGCAGATCCACCCAGCTCTTTAGAACAGACTTATCGCACAAACCAATTTTAAGTCAAGTTCATCGTAGACTTCGCTTTGGGACTGTAACACCTGTTGCAGAAGTCATCCATGATTCTAGTATGTGATGACTGTCTTAGACACCCTGTTGTCCCCTTTCGTTGACATACGACTGATCCTGCACGCGGAACTTGTAAATACAGCTAACATTGTTCTGTTATTTAGTGCCTCCTTATTAAATTGCTCCTCGTACTGGTCTTTAACGAGAGGCAAACTCGATCCATTCTGACGCTCCACTTCACGATGAACACCTGCTCCTCTGTTGAGAAAACCATAATTGCAGAAATAAACACAACACTAAATTTAAAATATCTCTGAATACACAATAAATAAATACTTTGATGCTATGGAAGCGTGGACAGCATGTGAGCAATAATTTCAGTATCGTTTAGTTACATTGTTTTTACGTCCCACTTACTACATTTTTGAAGGCTTTCGGAGACACCGAGGTGCCAGAATGTTGTCCTGCAGGGATTTCTTTTACGTGCCAGTAAATCTACCGACAGGAGGCCGACGTATTTGAGCACCATCAAATACCACCGGACTGAGCCAGGATCGAACCTGTCCAGTTGGTGTCAGAAGGCCAGCGCCTCAATCATATGGACGTATGGACTTCTCCCTATTTTTATAGACAGATGGACGGAACCAAACGTGGCTAAAATCCCTCCAGCGGCCAAGAATCGAACCCGGGACCCTGTAAGATGAAGGTCTCAACGCTGATCATTCATGAAGACGGCCAGTAAATAGAATGATAGATAAGCTACGTTTTAAAATATCAACAAATATATTTGCGAAAGTTCAGAATAATGGCTGGTCAAGATAGTCAAGCGATAAGACCGAAGATATCGTCACTCTAAGCCATCTGGGTGGGCATCAGTCGTCTTGTAAGAGCAAGGCTCTTAATGGCTGACTGCAAATAATAATAATAATAATAATAATAATAATAATAATAATAATAATAATAATTGTTACCGAGTTTTTGCGGTAGTTAGAGGTGAAAGAAGGTGCGGGTGTGAACGGGTCTCAATCTACGAAATTAGAGTTCATGTAAAATTAACAAGGTTTTATTTTCTTTTCAAAATAAGGAAATAACAAGCATGGCAGGTACAGAGTAGCAAGTCAACAAAATGTAGTTACACAATTTACTGGATTTGGGCTTCGCGCCCCGACTTCACAATGCTTGGGCAATCAGCCCAACCTTACTTCAAAATAAGTTTTATTATTATTATTATTGCATACTAATGTACATAGATGAATTAAAAGGACAATTCGCATCTATATAGTTACTCTTTGCTATAGTCCACGATCGATCTTTCTCGTTTAGGACACATGGTTATATGGTATCTGTCACAGTGGTTATTACACAATGCACATACACATTCATTGTTTGGTTCATGAAACTTTTTGTTTTTACAAATTTTATGGTGAAAACCATGCACTGCCAATCTTGTAATTACATTTCTAAGTTCTTGATTTTCTTTTACCCATCTCCTGTCGATCATTGCATCTGTGCTAAAGAAGTCCAGAGGGATTTCTTCGCGCTTCTTCTCTCTTGTCTGCATCAGTTTTGTCGCTTGCTCAGTAGATGGCAGGGATAGTTTGTAACGTAAGTCCTCGATGTAGAATGTTTCTCTTGCCAATTCGTAAACAAGCCTGGAAGGTGTTGTTCTTGCCACTCCAAGTGCTCTTTTCAGATATCGGGCTTTTACTTTCTCCATTGAGTTTAGGTCTGAAAAAGATAGGTTTTCCCATATCAATTCTAATCCGTAGGTCAGCATTGGCGATATTTTAGCATTAAATAAGATCATAGCCGTCTGGAGGGATAGACTGGTTATGTTCTTTATGTCATATATTCCTCTTATAGCAGCTGTTATTCTTTCCTTTACGTGTATCCTGAATGAATTGCGTGTTGTTTGTAGGGTGATTCCTAGATATTTATAGTAGTTTACTGTCTGCAGTTCCTTCCCTCCTAAAGTCATTTTATCCTCTGTTGCTAATCTTCCACCTTTCCGGAACACCATGTATCTTGTTTTGTTATTATTTATACTGAAGTCATTTTCTTCTGCCCAGTTATGTAAGTCATTTAGTGCTTCTTGTAATTCAAGTCTGTTTGAGGAACCTATGACCATGTCGTCTGCATACATATATAAAGATAATGAATTCGATTTTTTTAAGATCTTCACGATATCTGCGGTGGCGATGTTGAATAGGGTGGGGCTGATGGGATCCCCCTGTAGAACCCCATTTGTCTGCAGGATCTCTCTTGAAGCTGTTATTCCGTCATTTATTTGTATTCTGTTGTAGGTCAGTATATTTCTTATGGCTGTTGTAACTACATTTCCTCCGTTTGTCATGGATTCCATTTTTGCTACGAGTTTTGTCCTATTCAACAAATCAAAGGCTTTTGTGTAGTCGATAAAGACGGTTCTGAATTTGCCTTTTGGATGTCTCAGCGCTTGGTCAATGTCATTAAGAAGATTACATACGGCCTGTAAGGTGGACCTTCCTTCTCTAAAGCCAAATTGTTGGTCGGGAATCAATGGATCTATTGTCTCCGTGAGACGTTTGTTGAGTAACTTTGTATAGATTTTAAATATGTTATTTTCAAGTGCTATACCACGGTAAGAATTCGGATTATTTGTATCCCCTGATCCCTTGTATAGGACTTTGATTGTCGACTTTCTCCAGCTATCTGGAATTTTTCCTGAGCTGAGGCATTTATTGAATAACTCTGTCCATATTTCAATTAACACTCCTGTTGATTCCTTTAACATCTCATTATAAATACCGTCTGGTCCTGCTGCCTTTTTGTTTTTTGTGTTTTTGATTATTGTTTCAACCTCTTCTGTTGTAATTTGGGAGGTCTTTTCCTCATCATTCGGTGTCCTACTATCATGTGATTTGTTTGTCTGTCTTTTATTTAAAATTCGAGAGAAGTGGCATTCCCAACTTTCCATTTGGATTTCATCTGATGTTCTGGTGACCTTTCTTCTAAGTGCTATGTAGGGGTCTTTGCGTGCTTCATCTGCTTCTCTTAGTGCTTCTTTTTCTATAAATTGTGATTTCTTGCTTTTCAAGAGCATCTTGTATTCCTTTCTCTTCCTAGCATATTCCTCTAGGTCATCTTTTACATTTTTGAGTCTTGCTTTGTGTAGGGCATCTAACGTTTTTCTTCGGTGTTGGTAGCACTCAGTGTCAAACCATGGTTTCGATTTCCTTATTTTGGCTGGTACCATTGCTGCAATTATAGCATCTTGAATGGTAGTCATGGTGAGATTGATATCATTGTCTTTTAGGTGTCGCTTCGCGCTTTCTATAGCTTGTGTATTGTTTTGTAGTATTTCTAAGTTTATTTTCCTTGTTGTTTTATGTGAGTCAGGAAGTGTCTTTTCATCTATGTTTCTTACTAGTAGAAATCTGGTATGTATGGGGATATGTTTAGTGAGAGGTGTGTTTAAGGTATTCCATTTCCTTTTTTGGTTTTTAACTATGATCTTCTTTCCTCTATAAAAAACTAAGTCTATTGTGCTTGTTCCATTGTACGCTATATAGGTTATATCTTCGGCCTTATTGATGAGTTTAAAACCTTCCTCCTGTAGAATATTCAGTATAGTTGTTGTTTTGTTATTTGGTTTGTCAATTCTGCAGTTGAAATCTCCTGCAATAATTACGTTTTCTTCTGTTCTCACTTGTGATATAGCCCCTAATACCTGCTCCGCTGTATCTTCTATTGACGTGCCATATGTAATATACATCCCCACTACTGTAATGTCCGTGGATTTTACGATTGTCATGTTTTCTTCCTTTACTATCTCTTTAATTTTTCCTATGGTGTGTTTGAACATAAGGGATACACCTCCCTCCGGTCTGCCTAAAGCTTTTGGTTTAGCATAAGAGTGTGCTGTGTAGTATCCTGTGACACAGAAAAGCCTCCTCGAGGCATATAACACTCAATTTTCAAGAAAGAGCTACTCGCTCTCAAACTTTATGCCTCTAAAAGGCCACACCAAACTCCACCTTCAAGTTTTCCTCTCAGGACATAGACACAGGGGTAAAATACCCAACCTACTGAGGTCTATTAAGTGAGAAAAGATTAATTACATGACCTCTAAAATAACAATTTGAGAGGAGGCGAACTTGCGCTCCTAATACTCTTTGTTTAAAACCTACTTGGCACTAGGCCGTTAATACAAGGGCTAATCCCATACTAGAGAGGTGACTTAAGAAAGAAACAATTTACATTACGTTAAAGAAGAATAGGTTGAGAAAAATAAGTTCACCTCAAAACAATATGAGTGGGAGCTCGAGAGGGTTAAGCACTCTCTATCCCGATATGTAGTTTAAGGATAGAATAGATACCAAAGGTCTTTACATTTTAAGGAAGGTTACATTATGGAAAAACTTCGGACCCGCCCCGAGAGTTAAACTGCTGAGCTAGCAAAGAAGGAAGTTATTAATCGGCCATTACCTTGTTGTTGACCGCTGCCGAAGAAAGAGGCGCTACCCGCCCCCTTCTATGTACTTTACACACTGAGAGATGGTACAGAAGTGACGCAGAGACCCTAAAATCAGCAGTTTATATACTCTCGCGGAAAGTTCGAGGCGTTTTAGGAAGGAAAACACCCGCCCACAATCTTTTTATTGGTGGTTAAAGAAAACCCCTACACAAGATGAAGAAGAAACACATCATTGGTGGAAAATTAATTTAAGAAATTCGGGATTGGCTAAATACAAAACAAGGGGAAAGAGAGGGGTATACAGCCAACTTAAACAAAAACAGAAAGAAATTTAACAAGAAATAAACTTTTGAAATAAAAATTTCTCCAAAAAATAGTTCTTTCACATCGCACTAGGGTGCACCATTGTAGTTCTTCAGTAGTGTCCTCTAGAAGAGAAAGTTCACACTTCTTACTACAAGCAAAACAAAAATACGTCGAAAATGACACAGTTCAAAAACTCCAAAATTTCCACGTAGTGACATCTTCTGAGAAACTTAAAAATTAATACCGTCAATAAAGTTCAGACTTCCTCCAGCAGAGGAGTTTCAACTGGCGCAAATTTTAAATTAGCGGCGTGGAGGTGTACCGCCCGGTACAGACCTCCCCCCCCCCCCAAAAAGTTCCTCCAGGGGTGACACATGAAATTTGTTTGAAAGCAAGGTCCAAGTTTTGATGTTGATATGGAGATTAATTGCAGAAGTATTTATAAGATTTTCTTAATTTGGTTTGATTCAGTTTCAAAATTTTTGTAGTTACTGGTGAAGTAAAGTCTTTATGTTTGTAGAAGTTGAATTCAGAAGGAAAACTTTAGTTTTTAAAGTTGAGGAAAATTTTCTAAGTCCACCAAATATTGCCGTAGAATACCCAAGAAAAGGTAGTAAAGTTGAACTGGAATGTCCATATAGCTGGATATGTACTTCAAACGTTGATGATTTTAACGGCCAGACCAGCCGCCACTGCTTGCGTTCAGAGAAGGCCGCCGGGGCCCCTCAAGTACCCTGAGATACCGCTCGCCCGCACTATGAGGGGAGCAGAGGTGTTGAAGCACGCCGCGCCCGCGGTGAACAAATACAGGCTGCGGGCCAGTAGCAGGTCGTGCGCCGCACATCAGCCTTGGCCGGGAGGAGAGCTCCGGCTCGCCGTGCACATGTCGTCCTCGCTGGGATCGAGGGGGCCCTTCCTCTACCCCAGTCGCGGCACAGTGCCGCGCGGCTGCGGGGGCACTGAAACATTAAAGTTAGGCGGCAGAATTTCTGTTGGACCAGAATAATAGTAGGGTACATTCATTGTGGAGAGGTTGAGGGGCCAGCAGCGTGCAGCAATTCATTTCAGAAGCGAGCCACTGTGTGTAGTGGAGCAGGAGACGGGAGCGTGGTAATAGCCGTGGCAAGGATAGGATGGCAGTTTAACCGTGCGGGGAAGGTTTACAAAAAACTTACATATGAAACAAAATATTATAGAAGGGGCAGAATGCCTTAAAAGTGAAACTCAAAAAAATATAACCTTCATATTCCTTTTAAATTATATGAAGCAAGTTAACACAAATTTTACACTGGTTTCACCTGTGACAGGTGAACCCTAAATATCCTCTCGGTGGCTGGATTACTCAATAACAACGTAACCGGCGTAAGGAAATCGAGAATGACACACGGCCCATGGAATCTGGGGGCAAGCTTGCCCGCGGGAACAAAATTCTTGACCATTACCTTGTCACCTACCTTTAAATGGGTGGGTCTCCGTCCACGATCATACCTTTCCCTAACCTTTTCATGAGACACTTTAAGATTGGCTTTAGCCTTCTTCCAAAGATCTTTAATGTTATCCGGATCTATTGTCTCAGGTAGAATGTCACTCAGAGACCAGAGGTTAGAGAGCGGCGTGTTGGGAACGAACTTGAACATCAAAGAGGCTGGAGTAAATTTATGTGATTAATGAACCGCCGAATTCAAAGCAAAAGCTAACCAATGCAGGGACGTGTCCCACCTGGAATGATCTTCATGATGATAGGCAATAAGCGCGGACCTGAGATTACGGTTAACCCGTTCAGCCAGAGATGGTTGAGGGTAATAAGCAGAAGTAGTTACATGAGAGATGGACAAGTCAAAACAGAATTTACGAAAAAGATTTGATGTGAACGCCTTAGCATTATCAGACACAATATATTGGCACGGACCAAAAGAAGCAAGAATAGAATTTAAGCAAGTAATGGTGGACTGAGCGGTAGCCAGCTTAGTCGGAAATAACCAGGAAAATCTTGTAAAACCATCTACGCATACAAAGATGAACTTGTTGGCATTTCCCTTTGACTGGGGGAAGGGTCCTACATAATCAATATACAGGCGTTCCATGGGGCGTGACGCTTGATGTGAAGACAAAAGGCCTACCTTGGTGGACATGGTGGGTTTACTGAGCAAACAAGATTTACAAGCTTTTACAAGTTCACGGATGTCACCGTCCATACCCTTCCAGATGAACATTTCACGAATTTTCTCACGAGTTTTAAAGATTCCAAGATGCCCCCCTAATGTGGTCTCATGATAGTACTTGAAAATCATAGGCACAAGAACAGCTGGAACGACAACCTTCATCATCTTATCATGCCTCGAAGGGCAACATAGAACACCATTCCTCAGAACATAAGGGACAACATGTTCCCCAGAAGAAAGGGTTTTCATTATCGGAGCCAGAGTCGGATCTTCACGTTGGTATTTCTCGATATCCCTAAAGAGCATGGGAGCATCTGTTAAGATGGCATTAACATCAGATAGTATGGACTCGGGAGGTGATGAACTGTCGACCGGTTCATGGGTCTCGAGGTCGTTGGAAAACATACGGCTGAGTCCATCAGCGACAACATTTTCGGTACCTCGGATATGCCTAACATCGAATTGGAAGGCAGAAATACGGATGGCCCAACGGGCTATACGACCAGTACGACGCGGCCTACCTAAGACCCAGCTTAAGGCTTGATTATCTGTCTCCAGGTCGAATTTGACATGTTCCAGATAGAGACGGAACTTTTCTAAGGCAAATAAAACTGCCAAACCTTCGAGCTCATAGATGGAATACTTGGCTTCTTGAGCCGATAGAGTCCTAGATGCATAGGCGATGGGTCGCCTCCCTAGTTCAGTCTCTTGAAGAAGGACTGCAGCTACTGCTGACGACGACGCGTCGGTTTGGACGATGAATTTCTTAGAGAAATCAGGCATAGCAAGGACAGGGGCATTACAGAGAGCTAATTTAAGATCTTCAAAAGCGGCTTGTTGAGAAGGTCCCCACTCGAATTTGATGCCTTTCCTACGAAGAAGGTTCAAGGGCGCCGCTCTATTAGCGAAGTTAGGAATAAACTTCCTGAAGAAATTCACCATACCAATGAACCTGGCGATACCTTTGATGTCCTTGGGAGGTTTAAAATCACGGATGGCCTGTGTTCTAGAATGATCGACTGCAACACCATCAGGTGACACAATATGCCCTAGGAATGACATAGAGGGCTTAGCAAATGCAACCTTGGACAACTTGACAGTTAACCCAGCCTTACGAAGGCGATCGAGAACTTCTCGCAGATGATCTAGATGTTCTTCAAAAGTCTCTGAAAATACGACGACATCATCCAAGTAGTGGTACAAGTACTCAAATTTGATGTCGGAGAAAACCCTATCTAGCAGCCTAGTGAGTACAGCTGCTCCCGTGGGGAGCCCGAAAGGTACGCGGTTGTATTCGTATAAATTCCAGTCCGTGGCAAACGCTGTAAGATGTTTAGACTCTTCCGCAATGGGAATTTGATTGTAGGCTTGATTCAAATCCAAGATGGTGAAGAACTTGGCCTTACGGAACCATGAAAAACAAGAATGAAGGTCGGGAAGGGGCACAGATTGTAACACCACCTTCCGATTGAGAGCCCTATAATCAATGACAGGCCTGAAGCCCCCTTGGGGTTTCGGGACTAGAAAAATAGGTGACGAATACGCCGACTTAGAGGGCCTAATAATACCATCCTTCAACATCTGATCGATGATTTCTTTCAGAGCCTTCATTTTAGGTGGAGATAGCCTATAAGGTGGAAAACGGACAGGAATCGAATCCGTGACCTCAATTTTGTATTCGATAAGGTCAGTAACACCAAGAGTATCAGAGAACACCTCTGGAAATGACTGACATAATTTACGAATACTATCAGCCTGCTCCTCAGGTAGATGTCTAAGGTCTAACAACATCTCATCCTGGGTAGGCGAAATAGATGAACATGATACAGAATTACACCTTAACAAGGGAATTTTACAATTAGAAGCAAATTTGAATGTGCACGACTTACTTTGAAGATCGAGCACAAGACCAGTGTGAGAAATGAAGTCAGCTCCCAATATGATGGGGCAAGACAGGTGCTTAGCCACAAACAATTTGATTTTCCAAGTAAATTTAAAAATACGAATTTTGGCATTTACAGAACCTAGGATTTCCAATGGAGATGAATTAGCCGAAACATATTGAACAGGAGAAGAGACATAGTCAGGTAGTTTACAAACAGATTGCAATTTTGAATACCATTGGTCCGAAATAATTGAACAAACACTGCCTGAATCTAATAGAGCTGTTATAGGCTCGTTATTTAACTCAATCTTAAGGAAAGGAACAGGTGCGGGGGTATCTGCCGCAATCCTAAGACACTCTTTGGGGCATTCAAAAGATGAATTTGACGACTGAACGTTCCCTGAATTTACGACCTTTTTGCCAGGGGCTGAGTCTTGGGAAGCAGAATTAGTCGACTCAGCCGAAGCCGCTAGTCACTTGGTATTATTGGCATTGGTGGGATTTGCACCAGAGGTTGAGCAGGAGGGGGTGCTATTCGAATTGGGACAATTCTTGGCGATATGTGAGAAAGCCCCACATTTAAAACAGCCTTGTGATGAGCCAGCTCCATTATTTGCCCTACTAGCTTTGATCAATGGACACTTATTGCGAAGGTGGTCAGGCGACCCGCAAGCATAACATTTACGGGGTGTGACTGGTCGGCGAGGTGGAGGCCGAGGATTACTAAACGAAGGAGGGGGTTCTTTCGCGACACGCAAAGAATCGGCGTATCTAACTCCTTCCGCTGAGACGGCCAATGCTTCAAGTTCAGAGAAGGTTTGCGGGCACGCCGCGAAACACAAATATGACCTATAGGATGGTGAAATTCCTTCTACAATAGCCTGTACAATCTTCTCTTCAGGAAAATGAAGAGCAAACACCCTAGTATAAAATTTAATGTCTTGGATAAAGTCTGCCAAGTTTTCATCCAAACGCTGTACACGATAATAGTACTTCTGAATAAGGGAGGACCTGGCCCTAGCCGGGATGAAGTTAGCTAGCAAGTGGGCGTGGAAATCCTCAATAGATGATTGCTCGGCAATGGCTCTTACTATTTTGTCTGAGAGAATGCCAATTGCATAAGGATAGATGATTTGCAAAATCTGACATGGGGAAAGAGAAAACACAAGGGCATGATCCTGAAATTCAACTAAAAATCTTAAAAATGAAATTACTTCACTGGTGGTATTAACGGAAAACTTAGAGATACCTCTGATCAACATTGCCAATGGATGAGGCAAGCTGCTAAACCTGGGTGACATAGTAGGTAAAGGTTTCAGTGGCAAGGAAGTTAATTCAGAACGGATATTACTCAACGATGCACGGCGTTCAGACTCGTTGTCCAATGGGGCGGAGATAGTTTGAGCAGCAACGGTTATCCTATTGACTTCTCCCTTAGGAGGCTCTTCCTCGCTACCTACATTCATCGTGGTGGGTTGATCAATTTTGGGAGGAACTTCCCCAGTTAACAATTGAGTGACCTTGCTAGATAATTCAGAAATACTCTCAAGCAACGTACCAGCTTCCTTCCTCTGACCGTCATTCAACTTCAGAGACAACAGATCGTTAACCCTATTTGAAAAATGATATAGCCTGGCTTGCACACGCTTAATTTGATTAGGAGAAGGATCATTTTCATCAAAAAAACTAACTACCGATTCTAGCCCAGTAGTATTCTCGGTGATCGTGGAAAGAGAGTCATCAATTTCTTTTTCTCCCAAGTTGGGGATGGAAATAGGCAGATCAAGGGACTCTCTAAGCTTGTTGGTGTCTATCGCAACCGTGCCTCCAGATTGCACATTTCTGATAGTTAACTCATAGATCAACTCCTCTTTGCGCAAATAGTTAAGATGGAGAACATCGCGAGGGCCGGGCATGATGACAGAACAATTTTGAAACAGGGAAGATCAAAAATTCCAGCAACTGAGAAAATTGTTAGAGTTTGAATCAAAGCAATGTTTAGCCGTCAAAAGGGGCTAAATTGAGACCCATTCAACCACGCTCTGCTACCACTTGTTACCGAGTTTTTGCGGTAGTTAGAGGTGAAAGAAGGTGCGGGTGTGAACGGGTCTCAAGCTACGAAATTAGAGTTCATGTAAAATTAACAAGGTTATATTTTCTTTTCAAAATAAGGAAATAACAAGCATGGCAGGTACAGAGTAGCAAGTCAACAAAATGTAGTTACACAATTTACTGGATTTGGGCTTCGCGCCCCGACTTCACAATGCTTGGGCAATCAGCCCAACCTTACTTCAAAATATGTTTTAACAGAGGGGCAGAAAACCCCATTCATGCTCAGGAGCACTTGCTCCAAATTACACAGAAAAGCCTCCTCGAGGCGTACAACACTCAATTTTCAAGAAAGAGCTACTCGCTCTCAAACTTTATGCCTCTGAAAGGCCACACCAAACTCCACCTTCAAGTTGTCCTCTCAGGACATAGACAAAGGGGTAAAATACCCAACCTACTGAGGTCTATTAAGTGAGAAAAGATTAATTACATGACCTCTAAAATAACAATTTGAGAGGAGGCGAACTTGCGCTCCTAATACTCTTTGTTTAAAACCTACTTGGCACTAGGCCGTTAATACAAAGGCTAATCCCATACTAGAGAGGTGACTTAAGAAAGAAACAATTTACATTACGTTAAAGAAGAATAGGTTGAGAAAAATAAGTTCACCTCAAAACAATATGAGTGGGAGCTCGAGTGGGTTAAGCACTCTCTATCCCGATATGTAGTTTAAGGATAGAATAGATACCAAAGGTCTTTACATTTTAAGGAAGGTTACATTATGGAAAAACTTCGGACCCGCCCCGAGAGTTAAACTGCTGAGCTAGCAAAGAAGGAAGTTATTAATCGGCCATTACCTTGTTGTTGACCGCTGCCGAAGAAAGAGGCGCTACCCGCCCCCTTCTATGTACTTTACACACTGAGAGATGGTACAGAAGTGGCGCAGAGACCCTAAAATCAGCAGTTTATATACTCTCGCGGAAAGTTCGAGGCGTTTTAGGAAGGAAAACACCCGCCCACAATCTTTTTATTGGTGGTTAAAGAAAACCCCTACACAAGATGAAGAAGAAACACATTGGTGGAAAATTAATTTAAGAAATTCGGGATTGGCTAAATACAAAACAAGGGGAAAGAGAGGGGTATACAGCCAACTTAAACAAAAACAGAAAGAAATTTAACAAGAAATAAACTTTTGAAGTAAAAATTTATCCAAAAAATAGTTCTTTCACATCGCACTAGGGTGCACCATTGTAGTTCTTCAGTAGTGTCCTCTAGAAGAGAAAGTTCACACTTCTTACTACAAGCAAAACAAAAATACGTCGAAAATGACACAGTTCAAAAACTCCAAAATTTCCACGTAGTGACATCTTCTGAGAAACTTAAAAATTAATACCGTCAATAAAGTTCAGACTTCCTCCAGCAGAGGAGTTTCAACTGGCGCAAATTTAAAATTAGCGGCGTGGAGGTGTACCGCCCGGTACAATAATAATAATAATAATAATAATAATAATAATAATAATAATAATAATAATAATAATAATAATAATAATAATAATAATAATAATAATAATAATGCAGCCTTACAAGAACGATACATTTTCCTTTTCTACCACCACTTTTTACACACCTTGATAGGGTGGCGAGTATGAACTGTGTCGCACGTCTGTAATTTCGTTCGTATTGCCAATTTTTCAGATATGTATCCGTTTTAGGTCAACTCAAGACCTTATCAAAGGTTTTTATTTTTCGTGTCTGTTTGTCTGTTTGTTCCATTATCATGGCAAAACGACTGGATAGATCTCGACCAATCTTCATGTTTAGAGTATAGGGCCTACTCATTCCTGGAAAGGTTTTAATATGCATACGATTTTAAAATCTCTTAACGAGAGCAGTTTTCTTCCACTTTCTCTTATACTATTGATTTTCTGCACAATCTGTGGACTATACGTGAACGTCCCTTCATTATAAACATTTGTTATGTACGTAAGTTCGCTTGCTCTTCAAATGACGAAGAAAATTACTACTTTCTGCGGGTCTCATGCTCTGCATTGCGTGACCGACAGACCGGCAACGAACCTATAGGTTACCATGGTAACGTCTCTGACTGCTTGCCAGCAAGGAAGTAACGTATTTCCATTATCGTCATCATTCCTGTAAACTCGTGGTTGTTCCTTCGGCAGAAAGCAAAAGAGGCGTCAGTCGCCCATTCTGCGGGATATTGGCGGATCCCTTGGAGGTTACAATCGTCTCGAATAGCACAAAGTGGAGTTGTTAATATTTGAACAGTACCGCGGAGTGTAGCACATTATTTCACACTGTAATGTGCTTTCAGGCATTTGCTATAAGTTTTACTCTATTTCTTTTCTACTTCTTTTTTCCACTTTAATTTCTTGCCTCTGCCTTGCCTCTTCAGGCTTAAGTAATAACACCATAAGTCGTCTTCTTATCTGTTTATCTAAGAATCCCTGAGCCTAAATGTATCCTCTGTTACCACCTTCTTATATCCGTAACTCACCATAAAAATTTATTGAGGGGAATTAAATTTTCCAATACATCCACTTGATATTTACCGGTACTTATTTGTCCTATACGGCTGTTCCCTGTTCTAAACCTGTCTTATATTAATTTCGACTTCTTTAACTGTATTATTTTCTTCCTTAACTACTCCTTATGTATGTGAGTGTTAGTCCCGAAATTTGGACACACTTTTCTTTGAGGAAAAATTCCAAGCTCTCGAAATGTATAACTTTTGGGCCCGGAAAATATCGAAATATGACTGCATTCTTAATGACGGTGCAGACCTTCGTTTCTGAATAATTGGTGGCTAAACGGTAAATAGTATCATGAAACAGATAGCACAATCTCCTTTAAATTTGTAGATATCTATAACTTTAGTCCTATGACTTTTTGTCGTATGCATATCCCTTATACATTAAATAGAGATGTATTCATCGATTTCAAGTTAATTTTGCACTTTTTACAAGTGCATGTTATCGTTTGACACACTTATAGGAATGATAAGATCATCACATTCGGCACGCTCATTGACACGGCCAGTGGTCACATGTTAGCCAAATTTTATGAATCCAGGTGTTACATGAGTATGAAAAGTATGAAAAAAATATATAATCTTACTCACTGCCTTTACCGTGATTTACGGAGAAATCCATACACATTGTGGAATACCGTAGCGAAGCACGGCTACATTTGCTAATAATAATAATAATAATAATAATCCTACTAACTACCGGGCGAGTTGGCCCTACGGTTAGGAGCGCGCAGCTGTGAGCTTGCACCCGGGAGATAGTGGGTTCGAATCCCACTATCGGCAGCCCTGAAGTTGGTGTTCCGTGGTTTCCCATTTTCAGACTAGGCAAATGCTGGAGCTGTACCTTAATTAAGGCCAGAGCCGCTTCCTTCCAACTCCTGGCGTTTCCTATCCCATCGTCGCCATAAGACCTATCTCTGTCCGCACGACGTAAAGCCAATTGTAAAAAAAACCCGCGTGAGTTCGAATCCCACCGTCGGCTGTTCTCAGAATAGTTTTCTGTGGTTTCACATTTTCACTTACAGGTAAATGCCGGCACAGTTCCTATCCATAGACCAGAGCTGAGTCCTCCCTCTTACCCAATTTTATTCACCGTAACACATTTCATCTTCATTAGCTCCTCAACTGAGGTTGGTGCCAGGAAGGGCATCCGGCCGTAGAAACATGCCGTATAAATTAATCTCATCTCATCCCGATCCGGTATCAAGAAACGAGACTGAGGGATAGACATACATACTGTACAGACAGAAGAAGGTAGGCTAATTGTACTTTGAGCAGCTGTTTACTTAGCGTGTCAGTATGAATATTTGAACAGTTTGAGCATTATAGTTTAATGTTGTCCCCTATTGTATAAGAAAGTGTAAGTTAACTGTTAAGTATGAGATGAGCTACAATTGCTTCAAAAAGGGTAGCACTGTCGAAGAAGCGAAGTGTTACAGCAAAATCCTTTGTTTTGAAATCGGAAAGTGTAAAATTCGACGGTTTTAATACGCCCATCTTTTGTCCTACTTCTTAAAACTCATTTAACCGCCTGCACACCCACAACCATCTGGTAACTCTAAATTAAAGGTTTATTTGAGTCCTGTTTATTCTCTGTCAATCCCGATATTAACGCATCAGTCTCAAACGGTAAATATAAATAATGTAATGAGTTTCAACATAGGATTCGTAAGAATCCTAGTATGTAGTTTCGCCAGTTACTTGAGGGATGTCTTCCTGTGCAAGTCTTTCAGTAAGCAATTCCCTCACAGCAACTTGACTGTTTGTATGTCACTGATAAGAGTGATCGCAAATGGGACAATGTTTAACCCGTCAAAAATACATTATTCTTGTATTCTACCTGAGTGATCGCAAATGAGACTAATCGCAAAAGGGACGACACCGTCTGGTCATGTGATCTACAACAGATCACAGCGATCAGAATGAACGAGAGAACAAGTGAGCCGGAAGCGAGGGGTAAGAGAAAAGAATGCTGGAATGTGGCAACATCGTGAAATGGCACGTGCAATGTTCCTCCCTCCAGCCCTAGCCGTCAGAATTTATCTTTATTTATTAGAGGTATAGGAGTTCATCAACTGATTTTCGATGGTGGTCTTTAACTTTTGTTAGGTACTGTAGAAGACCTAACCTCACATTACATGTTGACCCAGCCTTACTCCCACGAACCTCTGGGTTCGTTGGGCCTTGTTAACGCGCACTCGCTATACTGTCCCCTCCCTTGGGCAGGTCATTGCTCCTCGCCGTAGCTACCTTGAATGAGCCACCGACGCTATCCGTCAATCTCTAATTGGGGTAGAATCTTTCCGGTCAACTAATTATTACCATTAACTATATCATCATTATTATCATCCTCCAAACAGGTATTAGGCTACGTGACCTGTTACGGCGGTCTCTATCCATCTCTTAGCTGGGAGTCTAACAGAGCTTTTCCATTAACTATATATCCTACCATTACAAGAAATACATGACATTCCATAAAATTAATCTAGTGCAAAATTACAGTCAGGAATTCATCCCATATCTTCATTCGATACATTTAGGCACACTCTTGAATAACTTATAAGAGAATCATAGATCAGTTCGGAGATATAAAATATAAACAAACAGTACTGAAATGAACACAACATCTACAAATGCGCTTTTCGTAGAAGCTGTGGAAATGCCCCTTGGAATTAAAAGACAGATACAGTCGCTCGCATAAGTTTTCGTTCATGTGTCCTTTTCATATACTGAACACCAAAACTGCATTACAAGGCTTCGGATACGTTCATAAACAAATACACAGTGAATATGCAATATACATGTACTATAATACCGGCAGAATATACCTCTTGCACGTCAGTATTCTTTAAAAATAAAGAGTGAGTGTGGTTGGGCTAGGAAATGGCAACGCAAAAGTATTCGTCCGCCTTGTGTAACGAGCACAGCATTGAGGAAGGGAGACACATCACCAAGCTCAGTCCATCAGTGATACGGACAGTGTCGGTGAGACAACATATAGTGCAAGCCCCGAGTACGATGGGAAAGATAAGGAAACGAACTGTTGTTGAACGCCAACGAATTATCCATTTCCACATACTTGGTTATTCGTGAAGAGTAATTGCTGAAAAACAGGAATACCGCGGACTACAGTCGTAAGTATCATTCGACGATACAAGACCAGTGCAACTTAATCAATAGAGCAAGAATTGGGCGGTCGAGGAAGCTGACAACACGCGAAGAGCGAAGCATAATACGCACCGTCCAGAAAAATCCCCATGTGTCTGGACCTGTGCTTCGAACAGAAGCACCAACCTCCACTAGGAAGAACATCAGCACCGATATCGTACGACGTGTGTTGCACAGAGCTGGTTTGCAGGGGCGTACAAGTCGGAAGAAGCCCTGGATAAGTGAGGTGAACCATAAGAAGAGACTGGCGTTCGCCAAACAGTACGTTATGAAGCCACCAGCATTATGGAAACGCTTTTTGTTTACGGACGAGAGCAAATTCTGTTTATTCATTTGCTCTGGAAAGCGACGTGTATGGAGAAAGAAGAACGCCGAGCTCCAAAGTCAAAATCTGCAACCAACCGCAAAATATAGAGGAGGTTCCATAATGGTATGCGGGTGTATGTCGGCGTCTGGGGTAGCCAACTGCCATGTAATACCTGAACGTATAGATAAGATGGTATATTTGAGTATATTAAAGCAACACTTAACACCCAGCGTGGCAAAATTAGGTCTTAGTTGTGGGTAATTCTTCCAGCAAGATAATGACCCTAAGCACACTGCTCGTGTTCTTAGGGAATGGCTACTCTACAATACACCTCATGTGCTGCAGACACCACCCCACTCCCCTTGACTTAAACCCCATACATCATTTATGGGCGGAATTAAAATGTACACTGAACAAGCAGCGTATTCCAAATAAAAACGTTCTGAAGCAATACTTCATGGAAGAATGGCACGAAATAGGCCTGGAAGTGACAGAAAAACTGGTGACATCCATGCCGAAACGCCTTCAAGCCGTGATTGGTTCCAAAGGACGTTCGACACACTACTGATATTTAGAAAACGACTGATCATTCCTTGACTTCTTATTGTGGACGAATACTCTTGCAACGTGACTTTTCTGCAAGCAGTGTGATTGTTTTTTATTTGTTCCAAACGCCAGTGCAAAGGGTGCTATAAATTATGTCCTCAGATGTTCAGATGGCAAATAAAACAAACGATTACTTGTTTTCAATTAACTTCTTTATTACATTGGTGCTATTGGCTATTGTCCTCACATGAAGAGCGCGGACGAATAATTTTGCGAGCGGCTGTACATAATAGTAACTTAATACTGCGTCGTGCTGCACAAAGTAACTGTCCACTCCTAACAAAAATATACAAACATAACCATATTTTATGCAGCCCTTGTCCATAACTGTGATTTTAATCCTCTATGAATATTTAAAATTATTACCAACATAATTTACATTAAATGTTGTACTCCACAACGCGTTTCAATATCTAGGCTACATCGTCACGTGGTCAAATGGTAATAAAAATTGTAACTGGTAACCAGAAAACCTAAACCAAACCCCATGGCACAACAGCCCAGAAGGACCATGGCCTACCAAGCGACCGCTGCTCAGCCCGAAGGCCTGCAGATTATGAGGCGTCATGTGGTCAGCACGACGGATTCTCTCGGCCGTTACTCTTGGCTTTCTAGACCGGGGCTGCAATCTCACCGACAGATAGCTACTCAATATTAATCACGTAGGCTTAGTGGACCTCGAACCAGCCCCCATATCCAGATGAAAATACCTGACCTGGCCGGGAATTGACCTGGGGCCTCCGGATGAGAGGCAGGCACGCTACCTCTACACTAGGGGGCCGGCTGTAACTCGTAACAGTTTTAATTATTCATGGAGGAAAAATATACAGTCTTGATAGAACAATGAAGCACGGCTCGGGTAGAAAACGTGGCATACTTGTGACGAGCTATCGAGAGGTGCATTATATCCAGCAGTTGTCATCCAAAACCACTCAGCGGTGCCTGGTTTTCATTAAATTATGAGCTCTCATAGTCTCTACTGAATAAAATATATTTGCCCACCTACAGTACAAGACACATGATTCGAACTTAAATGCCAATGTCTTACAGACAGATTTTATATTGGCGTAATAGTGGCCTAACCAACATTTTTGGATGAAATGCGGTATCGAAATTTAATAGTGTGATATCAGTGTTTATAGTAACCAACATTCACCAATTTCAGGTCGATATTGCACTTCATCAAAAAATGTTGGTTAGGATACTATTGCTCTAGTAGCCTCATTAATACTGGCGGTGCCAAACTGCAGTTGGTCTAGGGTACGGTTTTTATTGCAAGTCTTCAGAAGTTGTCGAACAACGCACTTTACACTCTCCAATGTCAATCTGCACAGCAGAAATAGTAGCCATCTACGCAGCAATTCTGTATGGTACCTCTCGACAATTTCTCATTTTGATAGGTTGCCGTAGCGTGCTGCACCATTCAGAACACCCAGAATGGAACATACAGTTGCACTAATGCATATTTAAAACATTACTGCCCGGTTTCTGGAATGGTGAGATATCTTTCCGATAGCTATTGCTTTGTTACAGCTGTCGACTCGATAAATCTTCGCTGCGTTGCACAGCGGAACAGCAGCTAACTTATCGAACTGTCAACTATTGGCTCATTGATCAAGTTTCATAAATACACACTAGATTCCACCCCTCGTACTGCTTTGTTTTTGTGCATTAGGTGTGTTCCCTAGATTGTCACGCGCATGCGCACAAGTAATGCATCGCATTTGAGCTTTCTGTGCCGCTTATACAGTATTATCCCCTCTTTGCCATGCAGCAAGAAATGGGTGTATTCGACTATTTCTTGCAGACGTGGGTGTCAGTTTCGTGGTGTCAGAAGAATTTGACATTGTTTAAGGATTTCTAATGAAATACGCACACGAGTAGCACATGTTACGCGCAATCCAGTTTGCACTAACCCTTATAAGTATACCGTATATCTTCCCTGTTATTACAAAATATGAACATTGTTTGATCACAGTATAACGATATATATCGGGTAATTAACATAATTATATAACCTGTTAGTTCCTTGCAATTTAATATCGTTAATTAAAAACAATCCCACAATAAAGGTATATGCTCACTGCCAATGCAAGTAGGCCTGCAGTGATATGATAGATGTATAATTATCTGCTATACTCAGTTACTAGTGCCAGTGCTTTTGTAGACACGAATGCAGTCACAGATACAAATATGATAAGACTCAGTTGTACTGAATCTTAAAGGGCATCGTAATTAATAATTCATCAACAGGGGACAATGGAAAATTATTTGTCACAGAACGCAAATTGTCGCCTGTAACCTCTACCAAACCTATGGCAGTATATTTGTTTAGCCTCAATCTGTCTTTGAATTCATTTTCACTACTGTATACTTCATTACAACATTAGGCCGACAATGATATAATCGTGGTCGTTCTAGAATGTTGACAATTTCTACAATTTCTTCGTCGGAAGAAGATGAGAAAGCCATAGAAAATTTTAACAAACACAATGTTAGCTGCTGATACTGATGTACTGCGCACGCGCCCACCAAGTTAACAAATATATATCTCCTGCTCAGGGCCCTCTAAGTTAGCAAGCGATTTATCGAACCGATAGATGTATCTTACGTTCGTGCAACGCCAAAACACAAGTTAACCATTCGATACCGCTATAGATTCGATATCTCACGTTCCAGAAACCGGGCATACAACTAGTAAATAATACAAGAGACCGGGCTAGTTGGCCGTGCGCGTAGAGGCGCGCGGCTGTGAGCTTGCATCCGGGAGATAGGGGGTTCGAATCCCACTGTCGGCAGCCCTGAAGATGGTTTTTCGTGGTTTCCCATTTTCACACCAGGAAAATGCTGGGGCTGTACCTTAATTAAGGCCACGGCCGCTTCCTTCCAACTCCTAGGCCATTCCTATCCCATCGTCGCCATAAGACCTATCTGTGTCGGTGCGACGTAAAGCCCCTAGCAAAAAAAAAAAAATAATAATACAAGAGTTAATAGAAATCGTAATCTACCTATGGATAGAGGCATGCGAATGAATAAGGCATGATGAAAAGTTCAATTTCTCGCCAAAGTATAACTAACAATAACTTCAACTGTCTTCCTTGTCGAGACTTTCGCTTCATCATCTGACAGGGAGATTACGACAAATGGACAACGAAATGGTCTACAATTGAATTACATGAAGGATGCTACAATGCCGTTCTCCAACGCAACATTCCCATTAAACCGTGGTTCAGCATGCTCAGCCCTACCAGACGACAATGTTACATGCATAATACGAATGAGGTTGGGATGTTATCAGGGTCATTTCCACTGAAGTTATAGGCTCATGAAAGTGCTAATACAACACCGCATGTGTTGCAGACTTAAATAATCTGACCCTAGAATGTACAAAATACCACGTAGCACGGGAAGTGATGTACTTGAAAATCATAAAGTTAAGAATACCACTACCAACAATTGTATCAGTATTACTCTGCTACTGCAAACAGCGCATCCACATAATCTTGGCACAATTCTTACAAGACAGTGACATTTAAATATGGGTTACATAGTACATATCGACGACTTATTTTTTAATTTTTTAGTTTGTACAATAGGCTTTACGTCGCACCGACACCGGTAAGTCGTATGGCGACGATGGGATAGGGAAGGGCTAGGAGTTGGAAGAAAGAGGCCGTGGCCTTAATTAAGGTACAAACCCAGCATTTTCCTGTTGTGCAAATGGGAAACCACGGAAAACCATATTCAGGGCTGCAGACAGTGTGGTTGGAACCCACTATCTCCCGAATGCAAGCACACAGCTGCGCGCCCCTAACCTCACGGCCAACTTGCTCAGTGACGACTTATTTTATGCAAAAGAAAATATGTGAGTGAGTAGAAATTTATTGTGGAAAAGATTCAAAACTAATACATTTTGTAGCTGTAGAGCAAGATATCTAGTGTGCAGTAGGTAATTTGTCTGTCCTGTATGTAATGATCCTTAGGGCAAAAGACAATAAATACATTTAAAATAACAACAAGCAAGGTGACGACCTGCGTCGGTACAGTATGTGCTCAAATAGTGCACCCTCATGTCTCACGCACTGTCCATAATGGCCCTGTTGATTGCTGAAAATGTTTCTTTAACACAAGATGCCACAAGGACACAAAAATGGCATTCATTATTCCTAAGTGGGTCAATTGATCAGAAAACGTATTCTTTGAGTATATCACATACGTGGGCTTACGGGAGCGTAAAATATGAGGAGTGGAAAGGGCACGAGAAATTAAGCGACCTCTAATGTGCTGTCGCAGAAAGGTGACACCCGACGCAGTGTAGGATACATCCACTTTCGTTGGAGGGGTTAGTGTCTGCCGCGACTGAAAAGACGCAAATCGTGTACGAATGGGACAATAACAGGTCTCCGCAGCTTCCCCGGTTTACTGTTAGCGAATTTCCTGTATCATCGTCGACGAAGTAAGGGCCCAATATCGCACGTCAGGACACGGCGCAGCAAATTGTAACCCACTGTACAGTGCTTTATGTACGATGACATCAGGCCGTTCAAACCCTAGAAAACGGGATTTCCGTCGGTTGATACAGCCATCAAGGTGAATATGGCTTTCATCTGAAGACCATAATATTACGTTGAAGAAGTAGTCTGGGGTCCGCACATGTCATGGCCAACACTCGGATACAATACTGAACTCGGGCATGCTCAACCGATTCGCTTAGGCACCGTGCTACTTGAAAGCGGTATGAAAATCTACTCAGCTCTTTAAACATCGGCCGAACCTACCTATCGCTCACACTAAGTTTCAGCTACTGTATGCTTGCCGTAGACAACGCTTTGGGGATTGTAACACCTGTTGGATGATTCTCCACTTGTCGTCGGGCTCCTAGCAGTCTCCTTCCGCGAACACAAAACTGACCCCGTACGAAAGCACCTAACATTCCTGTGCTACTTCATGCCGAATTTTAAAACTGATACTGCTTCTTAAGGGGGAGAAATACGGGGTGTATCAAAATTTTCCCCCGCAGCAATTGAAATGAATACTAAAAGGAAACTTAGCATGACAAACACATTTTTTCTTAATAATATATGCCTACAATTTATAAATCATATAAATCTATTCCATTACATATAATTAAATATTCAATATGGCGGTGCATCATGGACACTATTTTGCCATTTCCCTGATAATTTCCAAATACACGAATATTTGTCTAAGATTCTTTGTTTGTTATGATTAGTAATGCCATAGCTACAATCTGTACTAAAATCAGTGAAGTCCATCAAGTATTAATATTTTTTTTCATTTGTTTTCAAGTAGTCACTTTGTTCATTAATTTTCATTTGAAAATATTGGTTAATGTAACCAATGAAGCCAGCTCAATAATATATGTTTCTTTTCTATGAAATATACGTGCATAAAAATTTTATCGTAATATATTAAAAAATTTCTGAGTTATCAGGGAAACGGTTCTGAAAAAAACAATTTACGTGCAACAAACTTAACGATAAAGTGCTTGCTTAGGTGACAAGCCTTCACATTTTTGGTCATAACTCCGAAAGTTTTGGAGTTATTAACACTAATTTTTCATTGTTATAAAGAGAAAAGTTCAATTTTAAATGAAACAAATAAAATGAAAAATCGCATTTTTGGTCGGTCAAAGGTGTGCTCCCCCTTAACGTGACGCAAGCTGAGCCCAATTTGACGCCCCTTTTCGTAAGACCGGTATTAATGCTCGACCATTAACACTGCCTGTGTTGTGAGTACCATTATCGGTACTCCACGAAATTACAACACCAACAGGAAAGCAATTTAGGCTAAGCATTTGTCTAGGTAATATATTTATTTGATCAAACTTTCCAAGTCACAGGTTGAAGTATCCGCGAGAAGACATGTGACATGGCGGTACATTAATAACCTCTCTAGTCACCACAATAAATACAAGCATACAAACATGCAAGCGTTGTGTTGTATAGGTTCCGTATGTCACTTTTGGGATGAAGTTCCACGCCTGTTGCACTTGGGTCAGTCAAATCAGTAACAGTTAATGCTGGCATTGGATAAAGCTGGATTTGTCGTCCCATAAAGCCCCAGACGTGCTCAATGGGCGAAAGGTTTGGTGATCTCACAGGTCGAGACAACTGGTCGATACTCTGTAGAGCACGTTGGGTGACAGCTGCGGTATGAGTACGAGCGTTATCCTGTTGGAAAACACAGACACCTCCTTGAACACTGCCAATGAATGACAACATAACCGGTTCAGTCTGACGCACAAATCTGCTGTCAAGGTTATTGGGATAACGACGACAGTGCTCCTGCTGTCAAGGAAAACCGCTCCCAAGACCATAACTCATGGTGTATGTCCAGTATATCGATGCCGCAGACAGTTTAGTTCCAAGTGCTCACCTGGCCACCTCCTTACCAACCTACGGCCACCATTCGAACTAAGACAGGAACGATTGTCATCAGGGAACACAACAGATCCCGGCTCCACCCTCCAATGAACTCTAGTTTGACACCACTGAAGTCGTAGATGGCAGTGATTCGGAGTTAGTAGCATGAACGTTACAGGACGTCAGGCTTGGAGCTGACCCTCAAGTAATCGATTTGTTACAGTTCCCTGTGTCAACTCTAACGACAGCCGAAACTCTGATGGCTGCTGCAGATGCAGTACGATCTACCACAGCCATGCGGCGAATACAGTGGTCTTCCCTCTCCGTAATGTTCCTTGTGAGGCTGGACTCCGGTCTTCTTGAGACAGTGCCTTCCCGCGTTATCCCACTGTTGTCAACACCGATGCACTGTAGATACATTCCTGCCAAGTCTTTCGGCAATATCGCGGAAAGCCCTATTACACGGTATTGTTCAAACTCGGTACGCTACTGTTGCTACCTTCTTCGTTTCCTTCATGGCATGTTTGACTCACATCTACATCACTTCGTCAACACCAGGTGATGACTAAAGCTCACGAAGTGTACAGCGCGTATTTAAAGCAAACTTGGTTTGCATTGTCATAGTGGCGTTACTAGCACCACTCTTCGTCGACCAGCGCGAAAATTTGAATTTGTTTTATCATTTAGATGTGCAAACACTCCTCCCGAATTTCGTTTATGTAGCATAACTCCTTCTTGGTGTTGGGATTTCATTTTCCACCATTGTATACACAAAAGTAAATATTCTGAAAATAGTTTATGTTGTTGTACCGTCATTGTAACGGAAAAGCAGTAAATTACACACATACATACATACACACATGAATGGCGTTGACAACAGAGGTTCGAGAAGGAAGAAAGAAAGAAAGAAAGAAAGAAAGAAAGAAAGAAAGAAAGAAAGAAAGAAAGAAAGAAAGAGTGGACATTTTTGAGTTTGTGAACTGAATATTTCAACATCAGTTGCAGCCTGGTTGGGAAATAAATAAATAAAATGAATTACATAATTAATTAATATAGAGGACAGTGCCACATTGCAACATAATACTTTTTACTTCCTCATCAAATATTAAATAATGTTTATGCGATAGGTATATTAAATTCTAAGTGACCTACTAGGAAATGGTATAGGTTATGCAAGCGTAGCAACCCAAGAGCCCTGGGGAGGAAAGGAAAGTAGAACACGCACGAGGAGCGTTGACACGGAAAGGACAGTCTTAAAGTATTAATGAAACATTTCCGATACATATGACAGTTTCTGTACTACCATACAATCATCACCACAGAGATAGAATTTTACGAGATTCTATATCTTGCTTGTTATTTTAAGTTACGTGCCAGTGTTTAGATATTCACGGTAAAAAGCCACGAATACTGGGGACGTGCCGACAAATAATGGCAACGTGTACTCTCTGTAATGTTTTCATGATACTAATATGTACTCGCCACATATTGGGCGTTACTTGTAATATCAAAGGGATGTATATTGCAGTAACAAAGTAAAGAAACTAAACTCAGGAAATGGGACATGAACTCAGTATATATATACTTTAATACTAGGAACTGCACCTGCGTTCTTTAACAAATTCACACTAATTTAAAAATAACTAGGTACATATAATATTCTGATATGACTATAGTCCTTGGGTGAGCACTTCATCGATTAATAATAAGTATAAAATAGAAACCAACTCAATAAATATTAACAAATGCTGGAAGATAATATACAACGAAATGGTCCTGTAATAAAACGCATTTGGGAAACATAGCGAAAAATGAGCTACCGCAGCGAGACAAACAATAAAAGTATACGGTGCGCTTCATTTGTTTTGTGTGTAAATAGTACTTACAGTATTTCACCACCGACGTCTGGTATCCTGAGTTGCGTTCATTTTCTTTAATGCTGTCTTCTATCTTAATCTGTTTACCCTCCAGGGTTGGCTTTTCCCTCGGACTCAGCGGACTCTACCGCCTCAAGGGCAGTGTCCTGGAGCTTCAGACTTTGGGACGGGGGATACAACTGGGGAGAATGACCAGTACCTCGCCCAGGCGGCCTCACCTGCTATGCTGAACAGGGGCCTTGTGGAGGGATGGGAAGATTGGAAGGGATAGACAAGGAAGAGGGAAGGAAGCGGCCGTGGCCTTAAGTGAGGTACCATCCCGGCATTTGCCTGGAGGAGAAGTGGGAAACCACGGAAAACCACTTCCAGGATGGCTGAGGTGGGAATCGAACCCACCTCTACTCAGCTGACCTCCCGAGGCTGAGTGGACCCCGTTCCAGCCCTCGTACCACTTTTCAAATTTCGTGGCAGAGCCGGGAATCGAACCCGGACCTCGGGGGGTGGCAGCTAATCACGCTAACCACTACACCACAGAGGCGGACTTCTTTAATGCTGTACCTTTTTATATTCACAGACTTTTCACTTTGTTTCATTTTACCTTCACTTGAGAAAACACCCGGTGCTTATCTATGCCGTGGAACGGTGTCATAGATAATTAAGAATTTAAATCCATAGGCAACAGATTGTCTACCTTGGTAAGAGTGTACCAGGAAGTGCTGAAAGAAAGCACGTGATGATCTACAACATAAGCGGCGAAATACAGATAGCACTAGGCAATGTATCAATTACGGTATTCACTGACCAGTGGCTCTTAATCAGAAATGGAAATAGAACAGTGGAGCGGGTCCAGCCACACATTATAGACCTCCAACTTGTAATGACGTACACCGCTTGGGCTGTGGCTGTCCAATGAGGAGAGAGAGATTTACCGCACTCTCAACAGATGTCCGCTTCCATTATTTACCCACATAACAAACAACGATTCTAGTCATGCTTTTCTCTTTGAACCTAATTCTTAGAGATACCCACTAAACTCCACACCATACCTGTTACTTCTTTTATTGACAACTTCTGGGTAATTTTGCGTAATTCTAGTTATGTTCTTTACTTCTCTTTTTAATTGATTTCCCTTTCTACATACCATTACTTTTGTTTTCTTAACGTTACTGTTTAATTCCATTTTCTGCAATATTCAACCTATTCTGATATGATCATCTGATTCTCAATATCTTTCACTCTTTTAGCGTTTTTAATTATCTTTTCTCCGTTCTGAATCTCTATATCCGAGCAATCTCCCAATCACATTTTATCTAGTATCATTTTCACCCAGATTACCCAGTAATCATCGTGTACATGTTTCCTCTGATGTGGTATGCTAAATTCAATATTTCCCTACCGTTTCCCCTTCTTAATCTTAACCACTATACTTATATCTTCACATAGAATTCTAACTCCAATATTAGCTGTACATGCTGGTAGCCTCATAATTATTTTGCTTAACTTATTCCGTACTACATACAGTTCTTTACTGCCTTCTTCAAGGCTCCGTTCTTCTGCTCCGTTCAATGATCTGGATTTTAAAAGCGAAATTAGATATTTTTCTACAGGTTGTATTCAGTATTAGGCCCCTTCCTCTACAAACATCTCGTGCTAGATAGAACGGCCAGCCCTTTAATTTTTGCTCGACCGAGCTCGATAGCTGCAGTCGCTTAAGCGCGGCCAGTATCCAGTATTCGGGAGATAGTGGGTTCGAAACCCACTGTCGGCAGCCCTGAAGATGGTTTTCCGTGGTTTCCCATTTTCACACCAGGCAAATGCTGGGGCTGTACCTTAATTAAGGCCACGGCCGCTTCCTTCCCATTCCTAGCCATTTCCAGTCCCATCATCACCATAAGACCTATCTGTGTCGGTGAGACGTAAAACAACTTGCAAAACAAAAAACAAAAACAAAATTGCTCGTCTTATTTGTTCGTTCTTCTTGCCCTTAATTCCTAAATATTCTATTTTATTGAATACTAGCAAATGTACCCGTGCTTCGCTACGGTATTCTACAGTGTATACGGATATCGAAGTAAATTACTGTACATGCAGTGAAAAAGTTTTTTTAAAAAATTGCATATCTCTTAGCGTTATCCACAAACAGTAGGGGGAGGTCCCCGTACGTTATTTCCAATGTAAAGTGCGAGTTGTGGAATAGTGATGATAACGGCAGGCTCACTTTCCTACTGCCATTCACAATCGAGTAGGTAAGTTTTCATTATAATGGGAGGCCCCATTACCTACTGCGCGGTCACAATCGATTTGGGGAGTTTTCTTTACAATGGCACGCGAACTTTCCTACTTCCAGACAGATTACAATTGAAGAGTTTTTATTATAATAGCTGGTACCTTCCCTACTATAATAGGATTCATTTAACGGTCTAAATGCCTGGTCTTAAGATACTCCCGTAGGCGACCTGCGCGTCTTGATGAAGATGAAATGATGATGAAGACGACACATACACCCAGCTCTCGTGCCAGCGAAATTAACTAAGGATGGTTTAAATTCCCGACCCTACCGGGAATCGAACCTGGGACCCCTGTGGCCAAAGGCCAGCACGCTAACCATCTAACCATGAAGCCGGACACAGAGAACAGGAACAGAGATATGACGAAACGTCATAGGACCAAAGTTGTAGATCACTCCAAATTGAACTGAGATTGTTCCATCCCTTTCGTGATAAGACCGTTTAGCCGCGAAATACCTCGAAACGAAGGTCTGCACGGATATTAAAATTGCCTCAATATTACGAAATTTTTCGGGGGTAAAAATGAAATATTTAAAGATCTTGGAAGCTTTCCGTCGATTACAGTCTATGACATATAATTTTGCCAAAATTCAATTTTCTAGCTCGTTTGGCGGACTGTGCCTCAATCTTGCTTTTGGGGAGGGGTTAAAAATGAGGACCTTCAGGAAACCAAAGCTAATAAATATGCACATGGTCATTATTACACCTGAAACGGATAACTGTACGGAAATTTCGCTAAAATAGTCAATGTACAGACACACGTTCATTACGATTTTATTTATATAGATTTCAATATTAAAAAAGAAGTGGTGGATAGAAAATTAATTTCCCTGATTTCACATGCTATTAATTTTTGTCTCTTAATGTTAATTTTTCAGTTTCATTTCCTGTAATATTCATCACATCTTACAATGTTGTAAACTAGTCGATACCAAGAAACACGAGAAAGCGGTTTAAATAACTGATGAAGGTACATAATATTGGTAAAAATGATATTTAACATAAAAGTGAGGAAACACAAAAGATTTTGCGACAATAACTGTAGATAAAGAACTGAAAATATTCACACTCATGATATTTTTATTTCAACTCCGGGTATTTTAGTAGATGTCTGCCTGGTTTTAGTTGCCTTGTAAGTCTGGATCACAATAAGATGCAAGCCATACCTGTAAATAATAACAAATTAGAAGACATTTTTAAGATTAGCGTTGAGACATCCTACAAACTGTATGATACTAATCAACTGAATTACGCTCGGTGAATAGGAAATCACTTATTTTCTGAACTAAGCGTCAATAATTATGAGACAATATGAGTGTCATTGTTTAGCTGAGCAATGGTGGTTACCAGGGCTCGGAATTTGAGGAAAAATCATTTTGTTCTCGAGTGTCCGAAGACGTGGCCCAACATAATAATAATAATAATAATAATAATAATAATAATAATAATAATAATAATAATAATAATAATAATAATAATCGTATGGCCTCAGCTACCGTGTGCAGACATTTCAGTTTGACGCCATCTGGCTGTCTGCTCGTCAATTTCGACGTTCCGTTTTACTCTAGACCCACTAGATGGCAGACCGGGTAAACCGAAACTCTCTTGGGCGTCTATGGCTGAGTTTTAATGAATTTTGTCGGGTAAACACCAAGAGAGGAACCGGGGTTCTGATGGGCCGTACCCCTAATGTTCATGCAAGCCCCATAGCATTATCGTTGTGAAGGTAGACTATACTTGCTACTCGCTTCAGTAAGTTTGCAATCTAACCTATTAATGCATAAAAATCCGGGCTCTAGTAATGAGTGCGGAAGCGTGTTGAAAATGCGTAATTCCTTTAGATTTAAAATGGCATTTTACGGTCGACAAATCAAATCTTCGTACCGGTATTTGAAATAGCATAACATTCATTTGCCTAGAATTTGTATTCTTTCTGGTCATCGATTCCAGGTATTAAATTCACGCAACCTAACCACACGAAAAATGCTCGACTGGTCTACGGAAGAGATTACACCAGGTGGTGTTCACATTTTATCTCCTGTCATCCACACGGCTGCTCTAATCCTAATGAACAGAATATAAATTACATTATACACAGGTGAACATGGACATGCGTGGGCATGGGAAGTAATCCATTTTGTTCATTTTTGTCGGCCTCAATATTATGGTTAACTAAGAAGGTTTCAAATATTTCCTAAACATTTATCTCTCTTAACCGAGTGGAGTGGCCGCGTTTATCAACGCGCTACAGCTATGAGGTCAAGCTCTGCGTTCGAGAGATGCGTGGATTCAAGCCTCACAGTCGGTTGTCCTGAAAATGGTTTTCTCTGGTTTCCCATTTTCATTTCCAGGCAAATTCTGGGACAGTTCCTGTCCAAAGGACATAGCTGGTTCCTTCCACCACCTTACTCAATTTCACTCACCATCAATCATTTCATCTTCATTAGCTCCTGAACTGAGGTTAGCGTTAAAAAGGGCATTCGAACGTAAAAATTCATTTCATCCTATCCCCGACCCCGTATCAAGAAACGGGACTAAGAGGGTAGACATATATACATATATGCATACACAGAGTGGTCAAAAGTCACGGGTAGGGGTGTCCCATTACAAAATGAGCCATGTATGACCCCTGAGGATTGCGGCTACCTGCGGCATAGCTGAGCAGTCTGTCACAGACACCGGTGTCGTGAAGATGGCAACACGTCGCGAGTTAACCGACTTTGAACGCGGGATGATCATCAGCGCACGGGTCATAGCATTGCGGAGATTACTCGCAAATTCGTGTTTCCGAGGTCAGCAGTGTCGAGGGTGGATCTTCAATATCGCAGAGAGAATGTTACCACCCGTGTAAACTACCACACGGAAAGACCACAGGTGTTTAACGAATCGACATCACCTCGCCTCCGCAGAACCATACTGGTCGCTCGACGGGCTATTGTGAGTTAGATCACCGCCCAGTTGAATATTGGGAGTCAGGAACAGATTTCTACCAGGACTGTAAGGAGGCAACTGCACCGCATAGGCTTCACCAGCCGACGACCAACTCGTGTCCCTTTGCTGACACCTGGACACAGAGCTCAAGGACGTGCATGAGCCCGCGGACATCGGCAATGGACCAGGAAAAAGTGACGGCCTGTGGTATGGTCCGATGAATCCGCGTTCCAGTTGCATCGAAGTGATTGGCGCGTGAGAGTGTGGCGTATGCCTCGTGAAGCTATGGATCCTGCGTGTCAACAAGTTGTGTCAAGGCGGGAAGTGGCTCAGTTCTGGTTTGGGCGGCAGGTGCACTTTATGTCGATATTTTTCCGGACTCTCTGCATCCCTTTCTGGTCCTAGAGTACCATAATGGAGATGGAATGTTTCAACAGGACAATGCACCATGTCACCGCTCTGTGGTGACACGCAGGTAGTTGAAGGAGTACTGTAGTGAAGTTAAGACCATGGATTGGCCCTCCAGATCCCCCGATTTTAATCCAATCGAGCATTTATGGGATGTTGTCGATGCCGGTGTACGCTCCATGAACTCTGCACCAACTACACAAGACAAATTGTGGGTAGCAGTGCAAGATGCGTGAGTCCAATTCTCTCCAGAACGATTCCAACGCCTTGTAGTGTCGATGCCCCGCTATACTGCTGCCGTTTTGAGGGCAAATACACATTCCCCGTATCAGAGGAATTAACCTACGTGATTAAAATACCTTACTCGACCAGGAATCGATCCCGGGACCCTCTTAACCCAAGACCTCGACGCTGATTATTTTTCCAAATAATTCTTCAACTTATCCCAGGTTTATTTTTACGTCGCATCGACACAGATAGGTCTTATGACAACGATGAGACAGGAAACAGCTAGGAGTGCAAAGGAGTCGACCATATCCTTGATTAAACAACAGCCCCAGCATTTGCCTGGTGTGAAAATGGCAAACCGCTGTATCCCATGTTAAAAGTATTTTCGACTGATATCATGAATATTCTGAAAAGGGGGATTCTTTGCCTCTAAATATACTAGCACTGATCTCTCTAGTTCATACACTTGTAAGTACCAATCGGCTTGGCTGGGATTCGATCTCACAACCTTCATCACAGCAAGCGAAATACTCATGATAGCAGAGAAATCAGACCTCTGCGTTTTAATTAAATTAGTCTGATAAACATCACGTGTCTCGCCAGAGACCTTTTACATGCCGACATCGTACGACATGGAGCTCCGAACTGACATCCTTCCACCCTTAAAACATCTGACATCCTCTTGCCAGATTTGAACCTTGGTCTTGCGAACCAGAGGCCGACTTTACCGCTAATCAACAGAGAAAGAGATGGCTGTAGACTGAAGGGTCAAGGGTAATAATATAGACGTACTTGTTGACTTAAGCTTCTATGAGGTACTTTTCCAAATACGCTCCGCTGAGTGAACTCGCAGTCAAGGGAACACTAAAGCAAGAACAGTTTGCTTTAACCCCGCACGAGAGGAGCCTGTCTCTCAGGCGCTGTTTACAGAGTTAAGTACTTCAGTCTGTTTGAAGATGGGCAAGGGGAAAAGTGTCTGGTTCAAGTAGCAACAAGAAGTCTTAACACACAGTGATAGCACGAGCGTCGTTTTGCATATTAAAGAACATGGAGGTAAATCTAATCACTTTCGTAAGTTAATTTTTATTTTAGCGTATGTTTTAAGCACCAGGAGTGTACGAGGGCATGTTCCATTCGCCTGGTACAGGTCTTTCTATCCGACACGGAATAAGATGATGATAATAATAAGATAGGCAGAGAATGTGAGTTGTAGGAAGAAAGTAGAGACGCAGCGTATGAACGGTAAATCTAACCAGCTTACAACTGAGTACATTTCTCTACGGTTGGACTGAGCAGATGACACAGAAGAGCGCTAATTTTCTGAACTCAAGTTGGCAGGTTTTATTCCGTCATAGGTACGTTGGGTTTTCTGCTCGAAGACTAATTGGATCCCCAACAGCTTCAGCATCAGCCGTCACAGAAAGTCTAAGCACTAGGGAAATGAGGAGTAAGGTAGTTTCCCGTTTCTTTCCTCACTGAGACAGAATTTACTATTACATATCAGTCACCCAAGTCCTCTGAAGTGCACATTCTATGAATGAAACCTTCACACCATTCATCACATGAACCTGTTGCATAAGGAATGGATTACTAGCATCGCTTCAACCTCATTCGCTTTCATACCGTGAAAGCCAAGGATGAGAAGCCAGGTCAATAAAACTATCAGATTTGTTCTAGTTTTTTTTTTTTTTTTTTTTTTTTGCTAGTTGTTTTACGTCGCACCGACACAGATAGGTCTTACGGCGCAGATTTGTTCTAGCCCATACGAGAAGACAAATTGCACTGTAAACACTATAACTTACAGGAATAGATCTGTGCTTCATGGCATTTGAAGGTGCTCAAATACGTCAGATAGATTTACCATCACATGAAAGAACTTAGGTGGAAAAGTGTCCAGTACCTCAGCGTCTCTGAAAACCGTAAATGTGGATATTTGGACGTAAATCATATTATTATTATTATTATTATTATTATTATTATTATTATTATTATTATTTCTACTAGGACTCCGTTCCGTCGGTTTTCAACGCCATGGAGTCTCTTAAAAAGTATTAATTGAAGATGTGGTTAACAAATAGCATAATTTTGATTTCTCGTAGAATGAAGGTTCATTATTGTACCGGATATCGTTTCTTGAAAATATTCTTCACTCTCAACATAGAGATCACCTTACCGTAAAGAATGTACGATTGCAGACATGAGAGAAATGCTAAAGGTTATGTTTCTTAATGTTTGAATAAGAACAGAGCCTAGATCGTCATTTTCCGAGGATAACATAGAATTGACCACGTTCCGCCGTGAGTAGGTGGTGTTATGCTATTCTATACTTAGCAAATATAGCAGTAGAAATGCTGCTGATGGTGGTAATATGATAAAAATGATATATTTGCAGGTCCCGCTAACTATTGTTACAATTTTCGGAGACACTGAGGTGCCGGAATTTAGTCCAACGGGTGTTCATTTACGAGCCTATGAACTCACCGACACGAGGCTGGCGTAGTTCAGCAATTTCAAATATCACCAGATAAAGCCGCGATCGAACCCGGTAACTTGGAGCCAAACGGCCAGCGTTCTGCCGTCTGAGATGCTCAAGCCGTCTGAACGAATGTATTAGACTGCTACACTAACAGGGCGTCATAGCCATTTGGCCTTGTTATTGACGAATCAACAACGTGTCGAAGGCTTGAACCCCAGCCAATGCACGTGGAATGGAATGTCATGTCACTGTGGTTCGGTTGCTGCATAAAACTAGAGGTCTCGCGGCTATGGTCACGATATCAACAGCCCCGTAAATCTATAAACATGCTTGCTTGTCGTTACACTAACATTGATCACACCAAGTTTTCTTTAAGTATCCAACATCTTGCAAGCGGCTAACAGTTGTAGGCAAATCCGCCAGTTACAGGACGACGATGCGACGGAGCAGCTGAGGTTCCTCGCAGCACAAAGTAGGAACAAAGAGAAGGAACTTACGGCTGTTCACGGTCTTCACAGCCATAAGGGCTCTACGGACAAGCTCAGCGAACAAAGAGAAGGAACTTACGGCTGTTCACGGTCTTGATCACAACCATAAGGGCTCTACGGACAAGCTCAGCGAACAAAGAGAAGGAACTTACGGCTGTTCATGGTCATGATCACAGCCATTAGAGCTCTACGGACAAGCTCAGCGAACAAAGAGAACGAACTTACGGCTGTTCACGGTCTTGATCACAGCCATTAGAGCTCTACGGACAAGCTCAGCGAACAAAGAGAAGGAACTTACGGCTGTTCACGGTCTTGATCACAGCCATTAGAGCTCTACGGACAAGCTCAGCGAACAAAGAGAAGGAACTTACGGCTGTTCACGGTCTTGATCACAGCCATTAGAGCTCTACAGACAACCTCAGCGAACTTACAAGGGAATTATCGATAAGTTCACATATCAAAAATGGCAAACAAATTTCTCAGAGAGGATCGAGAAAAATTTAGCTGCCATTTCGAACTCTAAAGTCAGGTCAGAGTTCTAAGCTGAAATATTATACCACAGCGGATTTTCTAGGTGCAACGACGATATGTTCCTTTGAGAGAACAGTCATGAATCTGGCTAATGTTCTAGAGTATGCATTACTTTATTTCCGTTAAAAAGGTTTCCTTTCTGCCCGTTAAATAACTTCATAACAAGGGGAGATGGGTCAACATGTGATCGAACTAATTGAAAATCATCCCATGGGTGCCAGTTTTTTATCGGAGTTGTGTCTGGAAAGAAATAGTGACAGTGGAAACAGCGACACCTCGCCTGCATTATCTGAAAGATCATGAAAAATAATGAACCAAAAATGTACTCACCTTTAAAAGTGATCCATATGACGTTTTCTCTAAATACCTTAGTTTAAGAAATATTTAATAAAATTCGACAAAAATATCACGAATTTTGAAACATTTTAAATACAACACAATTTGTTTGAAAGCGTGTATCTCAATCACTACGTAAGATACAGAGATGTATTTGGGCTCAAACGTAAGAAAATTTACTCTACTTTAAAAATGGAATAAATGAATTTTTCTTAGACCAGTCGTTTATGATATATTTCGAAAATATATTGAAAAGGTAGAATAATGAACTTTTTCAGTGCCAATGGGCGTGCGGTGGCACCCCGAGGTCGAAAATTTGGATTTTATATTACAGGCTCAACACTAAAAACAAATCCGAAAATCGAAACTACCCGACCTTTTGCACAGAAAATCCTTATATTCAGAAGGATTTTACTGGACTATTGGGTTCATCCGGCAGTGATACGTTGAGCGTAATTCGAGAAACACGTGTAAGAAATGGCGGCGTCAATCCAGAATCCCCGCGAATGCGAAGAGCACTTCGTCAAATGTTGACTGTTTCTTAATCGAAACATTTGAGCGCCCAGCGGAAATTCATTGGCATATTATTGGTGCTTATGGAAAAAATACGGATGGACGAAGTGGAGTTAAGAATCCTCTGGATGTAGGACCGGTATTCTTGGAACGTTAGGCTTTGTGATCTTATGCCCAACATAATTCACATGTTTCCTTACCCCAAGAAACATCTTGGCTGACAAAGATTCGACGACGAAAACGAGTTAAAGCAATATGTCAAGACGTGGCTAAAGTAAAGAGGCAGATGACAGATGTCTATTACTCTGGGATGCAGAAGCATTTGTACAATGACAACAAGATAGTTGGGAAATCAAGTATGTGCTGGTAATTCGTTTACAGTGGAAGATCAGTCTAATAAACATTACGTGGATGCAAATTGGCCTTTTTATCTTTACTTTTCGGATACCCCTCGCACTTAGTATTTGTGAAATATTTGTGTGATGACCTGGGTCGATGTAGACTGTACTAGTGTAAATATGTGTATAGAGTAGAACTACGAGTGGGGATGTAACATTATGACACTTCTAAGATAATCGAGAAGCACTTCTGTGCTTCCTGAGGCTGAGTGTGATCCGTATTAGTTCAATGAAAAACTCAGGAATAAATCCAGGATCAACTCCAAGACTTAACCATCAGGCGTAGCTAAAAGTCCAAGGCTGTGGAAACGAATGATCCATCTGCTGCCTGCTCCAGTTCGGCCATAGTTATAAGTGCTCGTACTCTCTTTAGTAAGCGCATAACTGGATGTATATTATCACCAGTATTCCACATTATTACTCATAAACTTACCCAAGGGCTGTCAAATTAGAAGCATGAAAAAACAACTACAGGAACTCAGCTCAGTCTGGCATTGTTTACACTTATTTGTACACGACTCCTAGCTTTCATCTATCCTCTCCGACTTCTCTTGGTCTCCACTAGTTCTCAATTGTGAGGCCTGGAGTATCTTTCATTTTGACACGTTCGAGGCCCTCCCCTATCACTTGTCGGTACCTTCAGTGTTCCAAATATCAGAATACTTCGATTTTTTCCCCAAGTAAGTGTAAAAAGAAGTGTAGTATCTCGCATTTCCATTTAAACAATATCATCGATGAATATTCTCGAGATTAAGTAAGAATAAGTGATCTAAAATATGAGCTGCCTATCTGAGACAGTAATAGCATGCCCGTTTCACCTGGGGTGACGTTAGGTTCTGAGGTTCACTGGGTCTTTATCAAAAATGAGTACCAGGTTAATTCCTGGGGGTGAAGGCGGCTAGGCATAGAGCTAACCATTCTATCCCACTTAGTGGCGAAGCTACAAATAGTGGAGGCCTTCCACTCATCCAAGCGCCTTCATGTCTGAACGGAGAAGGTTTCGCTTTTTATGATCTAAAATACACACACACAAAAAACTGGAACTGGATGCATGGCCAAGCTAAACTCCCTCTCTCCTCTTTTTCTTCCGATTATTTCGCTGTAAGTGGATTTGTCCTTGCTGGCACCTACCATATGTCGAGGGATGCATTTATGATTCTGTCTCTGTGGTGGTAGGTAGTGAGGTAAGGTAAGGGTTATTCTGCCCGAAGGCAGGTCCGAACCTCCGCAGAGGTGTTCCTGAGCCGGAGTTTACGTGAGGTAGGGTGGCCAGTTCCTTTCCGCTCCTCCATTCCCTTACATTCCACCAACAGCGTGTGACAACCCATCCAACTCCTGACCACGCCCAATGTTGCTTAACTTCGGAGATCTCACGGGATCCAGTGTTTCAACACGGCTACAGCCGTTGGCCTAAGTAAGGGTGTGTTCTGCCCGAAGGCAGGTCTGAACCTCCGCAGAGGTGTGGCTGAGCCAGAGTTTACGTGCAGTAGGGTGGCCAGTTCCTTTCTGCTCCTCCATTCGTAGGTAGTGAGAGGTGATTTATTGTGTGTAAATGAGACGAACACACACGCACACAGTCTCCGAACTAGAGGAATTAACCAGGCATAAATGAAATCCCCGGATCTGCCGAGAATCGAACCTGCGATCCTATGAACCGAAGGCCGCTACGCTTACTATTCAACCAATTAGCTGGACAATGGTCAAACAAGGCAAATAATCACAATTTAATGTTTTTTGCACAGAAAGGTCTTATGGTGACGATGGGATAGGAAAGGGTTATGGGTGGGAAGGAAACGGCTGTGGCCTTAATTAAGGTATAGCCCCAGCCAGAATTTGTCCGGTGAGAAAATGGAAAACCACGGAAAACCCTCTTCAGAGCTGCCGACAGTGGGGCAGCTCATAGCTGCTTGCCCCTAACCGTACGATCAATTCGCTCTGTGAACAATGGAAGTGGAGGAAAATGTGAGAATTATAATAATAGTGTCGTATGGTCTTCAGAAAAGCTTGATGCAGGTCTTTCGATATATGATGAATTCTAATGCTAAAGACGGCACACAAAAGCGCAGAACCCCTTAAACCAAAGAGGATTTTTGCATGGAGCAGGACTTCGTGAGAATTAATGGAAGAAAATTAATTTAGCCAAGGCACACATCTTGAATGAAGACGAGTTTGTTGACACTATCATGTGAGATAAGGAGTTGCGAAAAATAAAGAAAGAAATCAGGTAACAAAAGATGTAAGGTAAGTTAATTAAAAACACACAGCGTGTAGCGCTTGAAAGCTCCAGTCTCACCAAGCGGTGAGAAGTAAACTTATTAAAAACATTCCTGTTTTTATTTAATAACAGACCGATGTTTACCTCAGCGAAGGAGTTCTGCTTTTGATTCAATTTTATTCATTTTGTATTTACACTCCACTTAAAGTTTATTATAATATTGCCTCACTAATTCATGTACGAATTTTAATCCGCTCTGTTGAACTATAGGATCAATTTCTTGCTTACTTTGAATAGGCACGCCTTTTTTATAACTAGTTCGTAAATATTGTACAAAACTCTGTAGGAACTGACTAAATTGCAAACATAGACATGTATCAGTCCTTTTTATTTCATTTTGTTATTGGTTTTCCTCCTATTCTTCTTGTTTTCATGGGACCTCTTTACAGTTCTTTATTTAAGCGTCGTCACCTAAGATCTTCTGCTAACATCTGTTGTCCTTTATTCCCACCTACGTAGTTATACCTGCTTCCTTCATGAAGCTGCAGATTATTCTCATTTGGTCTTCAAGGAATTTTTCCCTTTGTCACCAGGCAAACCCAGTGTAGAGATTCTAATTCTTCCCAGCGCCTCACATTCAAAGAGTACGTGCTCCGCGGATTCCACTGCTTGATCGCATCGTCTACATATATTATACATAGTTATTCCAATTCTATGTAGATGCTCTTTAAGATGGCAGTGGCCTGTGAACAATCCCATCATCCATCTTATATTTTCTCTGCCAAGCTTCAGCAGTTCTTTTGTTTGCTTCTTGTTTGGATTTTGTATAATTTTTTTTTTTTTTTTTTGCGAACTCCATTGTCATAAAGCAGCAGGAATAGATGAAATTAGACCTGAAATGGTGAAGTATAGTGGGAAGGCAGGGATGAAATGACTTCATAGAGTAGTAAAATTAGCATGGAGTGTTGGTAAGGTACCTTCAGATTGGACAAAAACAGTAATTGCACCTATCTATAAGCAAGAGAACAGGAAGGATTGCAACAACTATCGAGGTATCTCATTGATTAGTATACCAGGCAAAGTATTCACTGGCATCTTGGAAGGGAGGGTGCGATCAGTCGTTGAGAGCAAGTTGGATGAAAACCAGTGTGGTTCCAGACCACAGAGAGGCTGTCAGGATCAGATTTTCAGTATGCGCCAGGTAATTTAAAAATGCTATGAGATGAATAGGCAGTTGTGTTTATGTTTCGTAGATCTAGAGAAAGCATATGACAGGGTACCGAGGGAAAATATGTTCACTATACTGGGGGACTATGGAATTAAAGGTAGATTATTAAAATCAGTCAAAGGCATTTATGTTGACAATTGGGCTTCAGTGAGAATTGATGGTGGAATGAGTTCTTGGTTCAGGGTACTTACAGGGGTTAGACAAGGCTGCAATCTTTCACCTTTGCTGTTCGTAGTTTACATGGATCATCTCCTGAAAGGTATAAAATGGCAGGGAGGGATTCAGTTAGGTGGAAATGTAGTAAGCAGTCTGGCCTATGCTGACGACTTGGTCTTAATGGCAGATTGTGCCGAAAGCCTGCAGTATAATATCTTGGAACTTGAAAATAGGTGCAATGAGTATGGTATGAAAATTAGCCTCTCGAAGACTAAATTGATGTCAGTAGGTAAGAAATTCAACAGAATTGAATGTCAGATTGGTGATACAAAGCTAGAACAGGTCGATAATTTCAAGTATTTAGGTTGTGTGTTCTCCCAGGATGGTAATAAAGTAAGATTGAATCGAGGTGTAGTAAAGCTAATGCATTGAGCTCGCAGTTGCGATCAACAGTATTCTGTAAGAAGGAAGTGAGTTCCTAGACGAAACTATCTTTACATCGGTCGGTTTTCAGACCAATTTTGCTTTACGGGAGCGAAAGCTGGGTGGACTCAGGATATCTTATTAATAAGAAGTAACAGACATGAAAGTAGCAAGAATGATTGCTGGTACAAACAGGTGGGAACAATGGCAGGTGGGTACTCGGAATGAGGGGATAAAGGCTAATTTAGGAATGAACTCGATGGATGAAGCTGTACGCATAAACCGGCTTCGGTGGTGGGGTCATATGAGGCGAATGGAGGAGGATAGGTTACCTAGGAGAATAATGGACTCTGTTATGGAGGGTAAGAGAAGTAGAGGTAGACCATGACGATGATGGTTACGCTCGGTTTCTAACGATTTAAATATAAGAGGTATAGAACTAAATGAGGCCACAACACTAGTTGCAAATCGAGGATTGTGGTGACTTTTAGTAAATTCACAGAGGCTTGCAGACTGAACGCTGAAAGGCATAACAGTCTATAATGATAATGTATGTGTATGTATGTTTTGCAAGTTTGCACCCTGAAGAATTGTTCCAGTTTTTCAATTGCTTCTTTTGTATCCACAAACCAGTGTAATTGCAGGCTTGTCCGTACGAGATTCTACATACTTGTTCTGGGTCCACAAAAGGTATCTATGATCCATTTCTGGCCGGCTTATCTGCCTTCACATTCCCTTCAATTCACGCATTCCCCAGTACTCATATTTCCTTTACGTCGCACCGACACAGATATGTCTTACGGCGACGATGGGATGGGAAAGGCCTAGGAATTGGAAGGAAGCGGCCGTGGCCTTAATTAAGATACAGCCCCGGTATTTGCCTGGTGTGAAAATGGGAAATCACGGAAAACCATCTTCAGGGCTGCCGATAATGGGGCTCGAACCCACTATCTCCCGATTACTGGATACTGGTCGCACTTAAGCGACTGCAGCTATCGAGCTCGGTAGTACTCATATTACTTTTATAACATTTTACTATGAGAGCTTCGGGAGAAGAGAGTGGCAATACCAAACATTTTTGGATGAGATTCGAACAGCCTCAAGCGCTTTAATAGCTGCTTGACTATCCGTAAAGATAAAAATGTTCTCATTTCGGTACTTCATTTCCATGTTTTTCTCAAGGCGCCTGGCGATGGCCATCACTTCAGCTTGAGAAACTGTACAGTGTCTGTCCAGGCTCATTTGGTTTGACATCTCAGGTATATCCCTCCTCCTGTTCCTTTTTCAGTCCTTGAGCCTTCTGTCCACCACACTACATCATCTTCATCAGTTCTCCACTTGTTGATGTCCCAGTCTTCTTTCTGAATTATCTTGGTCTAAATGGTTTTTAGAAGATACAACTTGGAATCATATAATCAGATGGCATGTGTAAAACTATGGGAAGAAAGTGATTGTTGTCCTAACTAATCATCAATATTTGATTGGTGTGAAAGTGAGAAACCAGCAAAAACCATCTTCAAGGCTGCCGACAGTGAGGTTCGAACTCACCACCTCTCCAATATAAGCTCACAGCCACATGACCCGAATCGCGCAGCAATATTGCCTGGTGGCCAGACATGTATATTATTTAATTATGTCATTTTATTACCTTCTGATACAACCTAACATGGTACCGTTTATTGAAGAAAGAACAGATAAAACTTCAACCATACTCACGCAAGTTTTACGTAGGTCGAGTCATAAGTCATGGCAACTATTTCTTTTCTCGCGAACAGGAGACCACACGGAAAATCCAAGATATGCATTTGGAAACGTACGGTATGTAATTGTGTATGATGCCACTAGATGGCGTATGTAAACAACAGTGTGGGTCTAGGCATGCCCCCAAGTTCAGTGTGTGAGTGATAGCGTCACAAAATGGAAGTCAACAAGCAGGAGCAACGCCAATGCAATGCAGAGCTGCGGGAAGCATTAGGTGTGCATGCCATGCCCTATAGAACAGTGACGAGGTGGGTGGAGACGTTCAAACGGGGTAGAGTATCAACTGCTGATTTGCCTCGCCCAGGCCGTCCTATGTCCATGGACAAAGATGAACCGCTGGCAACGCACAGTGGAAACCTTGGGTGATTATTGCGAAGGTCTGTAACCTGTGGCTGTCCTTTGTACGTAGTCTTGTGTATTTGCTGTCTATACCATAATAAAGCAATGTTTACCAATGATCTGTGTTCTGTCACTTTCCTACGAGAAACTCCTGAAGTCAGAATTTGTCTTCAGGTACTATACATACTCGTAAGTACATGCCCTGTATTTCCAAATGCATATCTTAGATTTTCCGTGTTGTCTCCTGTTCGCAAGAGAAAAATAGTTGCCATTACTTATGACTCGACCCTCGTATAAGTTTTATAAGGAGGTGATGTATGAGAAAGCATACACAACTTACTTTAAATCCTTTTTAGAGAATATATATGCCCATTGCCATGACCAGGGAACCACAAAGCCACCTCAAGAAGTACATTTAATTTATAACCTAACGAAGAGTAGCGGACGCCATTTTCCATTGCTGGAATGGCTACACGGGTTTCTATTGGCTGCCATAAAAACATTATTACGTGATTGCCATTAACGATTAGAAGCACATAGCGTTGCCAACCCGCGAAGTAAAAAAGCACAAGTAAATATAACCTGAATGTTAAGCAATGTATAACACAGAAGAATAATGCTTGTAAATGGAGCTAACCTTATGGAGTGGAGGATACAGTACACTTGCAGCCTTGAAGAATTCGTGTACCCTCGTTTCCAAGGAGAAAGTGGTTTTGAACAACCTATTTGGTACAAGTTCAATACAGAGTCACCAAAGCAAGTATTTCTTCGAGCACTGGCATACCATCCACATTCCCGACACCTTGTACTCGCCGACGACATAAAAAAATACACGTTTTGAGCTTCTTGTTCACTAATAATATAACCTCACGGCCACACTTTTCACGTAGTCTGCTATTGGAAGCAAATCGTGACTTGCATACAATTGCACTAAATCATTAAAGTTGTTCTTGTAATAAGATGAAAAACTGGCAACATTAATGACGCATCCATCGCACGATGCCATGTCAATAGAATTAGATACGTATTCTGTATGAACAATGGACAGATGCACTGTTGCCTAGATCTGGAGGCACTATGAACCAAGAAAAACGAAGTAGGCTTTGCTAATATCAATCGTTTCATTTTCTGACCACTAACCCACATAAAATGCCTTGGTGTAGTAAGATGAGACAGAAGGTAATTTTGGTCCAGGGCTCACTACCTTAACGAATCCAGACCAATGGTCTTGTCAATGCTCTACCCTAACCAGTGCAAACCAATGATGTTTGCTGTGGTAAGTAGATGCCTAAGACCGCTTCGCGGCTCTAACCTGGGGGCTTTCGTCCCCGAACCCCCTTTGCTTGCCCTCATATCACTGGTTTTGTCCAGATCCTACCCTAACCTATCCAGACCAATGGTCTTGTCCAGCTCCTGCGATTGATTGTGGTGTAGTCCGATTCCAGGTCAGCACTGCCGAGTCTACAAACCATTAACTCACGGAAAACATCCTTGATTCTCGTACGAGAGATTATTGCAGTGGTACGTCGACTTGAGACACAGAGGAAGAAAGTTTAATTTGTGTGGGTAAAAGCCTATGTAGGAACCTAGACAATGAGCTAGCAGACAAAGCAGTACGATCTGCTGTCACTGAAGGCCTACAGACATACACTACAGTTCCAGCATCGGATTATACCTCCTTGTTTCGTCGAAGGCAATTGACGGCGTGGAACAACGAATGGCATGATACCTCTCACCAACGTGGAAAACACTATGGCACTATCCATCCAGATATTCCGAACGTACCTTGGCACCATAAGCGTCCCTACTCGAGCCCATTCATCAGAGCAATCGCAAAAATGAAATTTCATCATGGTTGTTTCCCTCAGCACCTGCACAAAATCCAAGTACTACGATCTCCTTTCTGTTCATGTTCAACTGATACAGTTGCAGATTTTAATCACATATTCTTCGGATGTCAACAAAACTTTGTTCGCATTACTTGCCTACTACAAAATATGTTGGCATTCGGATACCAATTACCACTTATTCTTTCGTCAATTCTCCACAAAAGTGACCAATCTGCTTACTTTGAGTTACATGCATTTCTTTCTGACACTGGACTGCGAATCTAAAACCTTCACCTAGCATCGACCTTACCCTACCAGAACTACAAAACTTCCACCTTCTCCTGTCCCATAGCCTATTCACGTGTACCACTGGATGCCATAAAGGGCCTTATGATGAGAAGACGAATCCATCTCTCCTGTATTCGAGCAGCAAATAAAATAAATACATAAGTTCCTATAAATCCCTTCCTTCCATAATTCACTGTCTGAGTGGGCTTCGTCCCGAATGCCAACAAAAAAGATACTTCACTGTCCCATTTTCATACTTTTTGGACAGACGATACTTTCTATCCAAGTACAGTTACAATCATCCTATAAATGTTGACAGGTTAATGTTTTTTTTTTTTGCTAGGGGCTTTACGTCGCGCCGACACAGATAGGTCTTATGGCGACGATGGGATAGGAAAGGCCTAGGAGTTGGAAGGAAGCGGCCGTGGCCTTAATTGAGGTACAGCCCCAGCATTTGCCTGGTGTGAAAATGGGAAACCACGGAAAACCATTTTCAGGGCTGCCGATAGTGGGATTCGAACCTACTATCTCCCGGATGCAAGCTCACAGCCGCGCGCCTCTACGCGCACGGCCAACTCGCCCGGTCAGGTTAATGTTATTGCCCGCAGAAAGTAAATCATTGTATGGATCTCCGGTCGTGAGCATTCATTCAGTAACTTCGCTAATTTGCAGCTCTCCCAAATTTCTGGTTACAGACATTTGCACTTCTGCGTAATCTTTCCGTGTGGCTACAATCTATGGGATACATCATTCTTACGCTGTGAACGAAAATTATGGAAAGGAAAATGGCCCTCTCTTTAAACAGGTGGTCCCCAAGAACGCTACTCAGGCGTTTCATAGACTGAAACTTACAACGAAAGTCTGGTGCTAACTAAACTGTATTAGAACTGGTGTTCGCAGATCTGAAAGTGAACTGCAGAAGGGCAGATTTTTAGACACTCCAGAATGTGGCTGTGGAACAGCCAAACAAACTGTAAAGGACGGCTTTACAGGGTTTCACTGTACGAATTTTACTGGAGATTGGGAAGAGGTATAGTACGCTATTTCTACTACAAAACTATGCTTAAAACATCTCATTGTAAATCTCTAGTCTTATTGAGTATGCACAAACAATTTCCCTCTAAACTTGTAAATATATTCTCTGTCAAACTTATTTAATCACTTTTCCATGGTATTCTTCATGTACGTTCGTCCTTTTTTAGTATCTTTATTTTGTACTGGAATTTTGTTAGTTATATTAGTGTCTTTTTAATTATTATATTGTAATTATTTCTTACGTCATTGTTATTGTATACTGCACACAGTTGTAAAACGTATATTTCGTTTCACAAATGCCAGTGCTGTGATTTGCCATATGAAATAAATAAATAAATAAATAAATAAATAAATAAATAAATAAATAAATAAATAAATAAATAAATAAATAAATAAATAAATAAATAAATAAATAAATAAATAAATAAATAAATAAATAAAAGAGAATAAGAACGGGCACTTAAATCATATATTTGTCAAAATATTAAGAAAACACAGAGTATTCATTTTGAGGCAAAACAGCTTGGAAATTAAGGTAGAGCAGGGCTTCTCAAGCTTATCGGGACAGAGATCACAACTCCTACGTACAACAATTAATAGCTTTGATAGATATTGTTACTCTTGAACTGAACGTGTGAGCAAGGCAATATACTGTAAAGCCTTGGATCGCAAGCAGCTTGGTCTGTGTTTTACAAGACGAACAAAAAATGTAAATGAATTGTAAATTGATAAACTAGTGAGGTCTTGCACTACGAGTAGTACTGATCCGTCTACTGCGCGTCACCATATGGTCAACATTCATACGAGCGTAACTTGAGTAACTGTATATTATAGCACTGTAATCGCTGTATAGTTATGTGTGTGAAAGTGTAGCGACTACTATTTAGAAGCCTAACAGCAATAGGCGCCGTGAAGAAAAAAGTTGAAGAGGAAGGCGGTAAGAAGAAGGAGGTGATTACGGTGAATATTAAGTAAATAATCGAGAAGTACGTCCGCCTCTGTGGTGTAGTGGTTAGTGTGATTAGCTGCCACCCCCAGAGGCTCGGGTTCGATTCCCGGCTCTGTCACGAAAATTTGAAAAGTGGTACGAGGGCTGGAACGGGGTCCACTCCGCCTCGGGAGAGGTCAACTGAGTAGAGGTGGGTTCGATTTCCACCTCAGCCATCCTGGAAGTGCTTTTCCGTGGTTTCCCACTTCTCCTCCAGGCAAATGCCGGGATGATATCTCACTTAAGGCCACGGCCGCTTCCTTCCCTCTTCCTTGTCTATCCCTTCCAATCTTCCCATCCCCCACCAAGGCCCCTGTTCAGCATAGCAGGTGAGGCCGCCTGGGCGAGGTACTGGTCATCCTCCCCAGTTGTATCCCCCGACCCAGAGTCTGAAGCTCCAGGACACTGCCTTTGAGGCGGTAGAGGTGGGATCCCTCGCTGAGTCCGAGGGAAAAACCAAACCTGGAGGGTAAGCAGATTAAGAAGAAGAAGAAGAAGAAGAAGAAGAAGAAGAAATAATCGAGAAGTGCGAACAAGGTGTGGGTGTGTCGGATATCGCGAGAATTTTTCAAAAGTCTACATGAGCTAAATGCACAATATTAAAGAAAGAAGAACTAAAGGGTCTGGATGCACCAGAAATAGTCATGAGAGACTCAAGGCAACGGCCACGTGTTCTAGAAGATAAAGGAAAGTTACTTCTACTGTGGATCATTTTATACGAATACATATTACTGGGTTTCGAAATTAATCATCTGAGTTTCAAATAATTTTAGTGGAAAAATTCGCTTTGTTATATGATTGTTTTGTATTACAAACACGTTTACAAAGTGAACATCACTGACATAACTTCAACCTCCTAATCAGGCCAACAATGCACACGATTTAAAAACATACACACCGGGCGAGTTGGCCGTGCGCGTAGAGGCGCGCGGCTGTGAGCTTGCATCCGGGAGATATTAGGTTCGAATCCCACTATCGACAGCCCTGAAGATGGTTTTCCGTGGTTTCCCATTTTCACACCAGGCAAATGCTGGGGCTGTACCTTAGTTAAGGCCACGGCCGCTTCCTTCCAACTCCTAGGCCTTTCCTATCCCATCGTCGCCATAAGACCTATCTGTGTCGGTGCGACGTAAAGCCCCTAGCAAGAAAAAGAAACATACAGTGGTAGATAAGATTAGACCACCGGCAGCATAACCAACGTTACCACTTTGCAGTCTATAAGTGGTAAAATATTACGATAAAGCAAACGACACTGAAATTATTGTTCATCTGCTGTCCACGTTTCTCTAGCAACGACGTATTTATTGTATATAAGTTATTAATAACCGACGGCCTTAGCCGTGTTGAAATACCGGATCCCGTGAGATCTTCGAAGTCAAGCGACATTGAGCGTGGTCAAGATTTGGATGGGTTGCCACGCGCTGTTGGTGGGGGTAAAGGAATTGAGGAACGGAAAGGAACTGGCCACCCTACCGCACGTAAACTCCGGTTCAGGCACACCTCTGCGGAGGTTCGGACCTGCCTTCGGGCAGAATACACCCTTACCTTACCTTAAGTTAATAATTTGACTTTTTCTGAATTCAGTGTTGCGTTTGGTTTCTGCAATTATGATTCAGAGGAGAATGCGTCAGAATGGGCCAAGTTTACTTCACGAGGAGCGATTTAATTAAAAACCTAGCCCCTTGGCACTACAGCCCTGAATGACCTTCACCTACCAAGCGACCACTGCTCAGCCCGAGGCCAGCAGATTACGAGGTGTCGTGTGGTCATCACAACAAATCCTCTCGGCCGTTATTCTTAGCTTTCTAGACCGGACCCGCTATCTCACCGTCACATACCGGTAGCTCCTCAATTCTAATCACGTAGGCTGGGTGGACCTCGAACCAGCCCTCAGATCCAGGTAAAAATCTCTGAGCTGAACGGGAATCGAACCCGGGACTTCCGGGTAAGATGCAGGCACATTACCCCGGCATCGTGGGGCCGGTCGCGATTTAATTAACGAGGCATCAAATTAACAAACCACTTAACTGTCTTTGATAAATTGCGTCATACGGGATCAGCATTATATCAACGAAAGGGAGCAAACAGGGCACCCAAGAACTGTCACCACAAATGAGAACCATAGACACTCCAGCAAGTGGTACGTGTCCGAGCTCGTTCGCGAATACCATGTTAAGAAGACCTATTTCATAAAAGCTTATAAGTTTACAAATATCTGGTTCATAAAACGTTTGAACTGACAGGTAAAAATCTGACACATTTGTCAAATTGTAGGCTACATGTAGTGTTATGAAAAAGATATATGCCATTGCTCTTTGATGTATTTACAAATTTGTAGAATTGTCTTTGCAGAAGTGATAGGCAATCTTTCATTTGTAACTTGTAATGTGTATATAACTTGGGAGTTTATTTTTGTGAATATTTTGTGATTTACATTCTCTTGTGAATAATGATCTCCAGTAACAGCAGTAGTGAGAGTAGTGAACAAATTTAAATGAGACCACGCCGGGTTTTTAGGCAAATTATTAACCTGACCTTCAATTTCAGTGACTATTCATCGCATCCAATAATGAAATGTCTTATGGCTTTTAGTCCCGGGATATCCCAGGAGGGGTTCGGCTCGCCAGCTGCAGATCTTTCTATTTGACACCCGTAGGCGACCTGCGCGTCATGATAAGGATGAAATGATGAAGACAACACATACACCCATCCCCCGTGCCATTGGAATTAACCAATTAAGGTTAAAATCCCCGACCCGGCCGGGAATCGAACCCGGGACCCTCTGAACCGAAGGCCAGTACCCTGACCGTTCAGCCAACGAGTCGGACATCGCATCCAATGATCGACATATCTCTCCAGGTGCATGCAGAGCGTAATACAGTAAACTTACTAGGACTGACTTAAAATTGTCGCGTCTGACATACAAATGTCACGTTTATGAAACAAGTTTTTTTAAGTTTGACAAGTTACGATATTTTGCCTGTCAAGTAAGGGAAACTTGTAATATTTATGAAACAGAAAATTGAAATGACATATTTACAAATTTGTCAGATCTGACATAATTGTCGAAATTCTCGCACTTGTCCAGTTTTTATGAAATAGGGCCCTGATGTAGGGAAGTTTCTAAGATCGGCCGACAATCAAAGGGCGAATAGAGGCCACGACTGCTTTCCCATCCCTCTCGAAAATCATGTATGCGGGAGTGCGACGTTAAGCCGTAAGCAAAATAAATCCTTAAATATGCTGAGCTGTCTGGTCCCTAGAGTACTGCTATTATTAAAACTTAATGTTATCATTACTTCTGCATTTTATAGTTTCAGCGAGGTGACTGCAGTTACGTTAATCTGCGTTTTACAGCATTTTAAACGCGAATCAGTTTCTCACTTTGTAAGTAAACAGTACTAGGCTACAGAATGAGCGAGCTCTACGGCTTGTGATGGCAGTACGAGGCCATTCACTCTTCCAGTTTACAGTCTCTCTGTTAATCAGGTCACACAAGAGCTCTTTTCATCCCCGGGAAGTTAAATTCGACTTTTAAATTTGTTTTACTGTCCAATGAAGCTATCACCACAATTGGAATACAAAGACAGGTTTTCATTTCCGTTCTGTATATGTACCTGGTGTTTCATTACACTCGAGAATACAGTGTCGCGGTAATGAAGCGCACTGTTCCAGCATTGTTCGTGAATGACACTCAAGCTGAAATTAAGGCGGCTTCTTCTTATATTCTATACTGCAACTACAAGCCTACACTCAAGTTAGCCAAAACCAGAACTATGACCAGAAACCATTAATCACACCGTATGATGAATTATAAATAAATAAATAAATAAATAAATAAATAAATAAATAAATAAATAAATAAATAAATAAATAAATAAATAAATAAATAAATAAATAAATAAATAAATAAATAAATAAATAAATAAATAAATAAAAACTGTATTGCCTCAGTTATCGGGCGCAGGCATTTTAATCCGACGCCATTTAGAACGCCTGCGTCTAAATTTCTATGTTCCGTTTCACTTTACCAGATGGAACAGTAAGCCAGATCACTGTTTGGTGATCAATGGCCGAATTTTAAATGTCTTGCCTAAGAATGTTTATATATTGACGTCCCAATCGACATTTTAAGCCCTTCAAAAATCCGATATATCTACCGGCCGGTTGCCCTTCCTGATGCTAAAACTATGTGGACTCCGAAAACCGTAAACGAAGTAGTCAGTGGGACGTAAAGCCAATAACATTGTTACAAAAACTATACGCAGGAATGCATTCACGACTGCGTGTTTTAGCGGTGACTGGTAGTGTGTGTTGTGTGAATTTCAAAAGATGTGTATTCAGACTAAAACAAACATGGGGTGATCGAGCTAGAGAAATTAACACACTTAAAATCTCCTTTCCAACTTCGAATCGAACCGGGGGTCTCTGACCCGAAGAGCAGTACGCTATTCATTAAGCCAAGGAACCAGACACGAGGGGCCAGGAGAATATTGTTCGTGCGGTTAGAGGCGCGCAGCTGTGAGCTTGCATCCGGGAGATAGTGGGTTCGAATCTCACTGTCGGCAGCCCTGAAGATGTTTTTTCCGTGTTTTCCCATGTTCACACCAGGCAAACGCTGGGGCTGTACCTCAATAAAGGCCACGGCCGCTTCCTTCCCACTACTATCCATTTCCTATCCCATCGTCGCCATAAGACTTATCTGTGTCGGTGCGACGTAAAGCAAGTTCAAAAAAAAAAAAAAAAAAAAAAAAAAAAAAAAAAAAAAAAGAGAATATTGCAAGTAAACTATGTTCCGTGTTATAATGCTGTGTAGATATGTAATTGGTTAGGCTCTTGTTTCCTGTGTCCTAAGTTGCAGAGACAATTGAATTTTAGAGTAGTGGTATTCTACCAGAGATACGCGTGGTGAAGGAATACACCTCGGAAGGTACGGATACATTAAAAAATATGGTTTTGCACTAAACGTCTGCATTCCCTGTTTAAAGGAAGTTTTCACGGGGCTACGTTACGAGCTGCAAGATCTAGTGGCTCGTGAACTTACCCAATGTAAACATACTCGCTAGTTGTATAATAATATGACAAGTTGATCTCACAGTGTTTATAGTAAGTTTGTGATTACATCACTCAATGTATATTTCGTTAAAATATTTGCGTGGTGTCCAATATTTTATAGTCATCCACTCTCCTTTCCTCGTCTCCTTTACGTTTGTTCGTCGTAACGTCGTTGATACTGGCCGTACGGGCACCAGCGGCCTTACCTCAGACTACATGCTGCTAGCCTACCCTCTCAAAGTCGACTGAGATACGATCGACCGTATGAAGTTCGAATGAGCGTGAGCAAACGAACTGGGTCGTTTGCAGACCTCAATTTGGACGTACAAATCGCAATGAGTTTTAAGAAAATTCTCACGATATAAAATTCCTAATTCTGTCTGTCATTCATAGCGATACAGAGGAAACGAGAAGATTTCATCAGATGAATTCTTCTTCTTCTTCTTCTTCTTCTTCTTCTTCTTCTTCTTCTTCTTCTTCTTCTTCGCGAATGGGTCGCTTAGGACCACGCGAAATCAACAATTTATAGCCTTCCTGTTGGCCCAGTATTCCTTCATGCGCAACTATTGGATCTGTTTTCGATGCTCTGACAATGCATGTTGTGTAGTTTTCTCTTCTTCCTCGAAACCCCGTGTGTGAGTGATTTTCTTGATTTCATTCCGGTCAAGTAGGTTTGATGATCCTAATGCCTTCAGGTCTTTTTCTCTAAGCTTGTACCAATTCGGTCTAGTAGCCTTGTTCTTTATGAATGTATGTATTTTGTGCGTTAGTCTGTTCGGGTCCATTCTTTCTCATTGTCCATGAATTGAATTCTTCGCATTCACATTGTGTCTGTGATTTGGGAACTTTTTTAAAATATATTTCTGTGTTAGGCTTTGGATAATGTACACCGTCTTTGGTTCTTTTCCCAAGCATTTTTCTCCTTATTTTATGTTCTTTCACTTCTATTTAGTTGTTTAGTGTTTTGTGTTGGGGATTGTCTCTGAAGCATAGAGTGCTTCATGTTTAATGACAATTGTATAATGTCGGATTTTGCAGTTCTAGGAGAGGCCCTTTTTGTTGTATATATTTTTTGTTAACTGAAAAGCAATCTCCATTTTCTGGAGTCTCGATTCAATAGATTTCTTTTCGTTACAGTTTGCTGTAATCCATTCACATACTGTAAATACTTAAATTCGTTTGCTCTAAAGATATTGTTATTGCCAGCGATTTTGATGTCGGTCATAAATTTTGTTTTTTCAAACGAGATTTGTAATCCAATTTTCGCTGCTTGTTCTTGTAGTACTTCAAGTTGTTTCTGCGCGTCAGAGATATCTTCGGCAATTAGTGCCATGCCATCAGCAAATGCTAAACAGTCTAATTTGATGCCTTTCAGTTTTGGCCCCAGTCGGTGGGTTGGTGCACCAGCTTTTCTCCATTCCCGTACAACTTTCTGAAGCGCACATTTTTTTTCTTTTTTGTTGCTATTTGCTTTACGTATTATAGGTATTATTAGGTATTATGGTGACTATGGGATAGGAAAGGCCTAGAAATGGATATGAAGCGGCTATGGCCTTAATTAAAGTACAGCCCCAGAATTTGCCTGATGTGAAGATAGGAAACCACGGAGAGCCATCTTCAGCGCTGCCGACAGTGGGGAACCCACCATCTTCCGATTACTGGATACTGGCCGCACTTAAGCGACTGCAGCTATCGAGCTCGGTAAGCGCACAATTGAAGAGCAACGGGGACAGTCCATCGCCTTGTCGTACTCCTGTGTCTGTTTGAAATTCTGTGATCAATTCTCCCATAAAATTCACCTTGGATTTGGTTTCCGTGAGTGTTTCATTGACAATGTCTGTTGTTTTCTAATCAAGTCCAAATTCTGCTAATACTTGAAAAAGTGATTATCTATACTACCGTATTATTTTCTGAAGTCGATGAATGTTATGACATAATTCTTGGATGATGAACTGTGGAAATATTTCATAGAGATTTTAGATTTGTAATTTGCTCTACGTATGATCGTCCTTTTCTGAATCCACCTTGATATTCGCCGATTTCTGTATCCAGTCGAAATTATGCACGTTTCAAGAGAGTTTTGGATAGAATTGTATAGGCTATTGACAGCAGTGAAATTCTACGATAATTGTCGGGATCTGTCTTGCTTCCTTTTTCGTACGGTGGATACATGATCGCCATCTTCCATTCTGCAGGGATTTTTTTCAGTTCGCCATATTCCATCCATGTTTTCTTTGAGTTCTGTGATGAGATTTTCTCCTGCATTTTTCCATAGTTCTGCTGTAATTTGATCGTCTCCTGCTGCTTTGTCATTTTCAATGTGTGAATTATATTTTTAATTTGCTGTATATTGGGTGGATCTGAGTCTGTGTTCCATTGTGCTGGGTATAATTTGAATTTTTAATGGGGCTTTTCACAATTTAATAATTTGAAAAGTTATTTCCAAAGAATTTCAGTTTTTAGCGTTGTTGTGAGCAATTTCCCCGAGTTCGTTCCTCAATTGGAGCAACGCAGGGAAATACGTGGTTAATTTTTGTTTGAATTTCCTGTAGTAATTTCGTGAATTGTGTTTCCTGAAAGCAGATTCCATTTCTTGTAATTTTGTGTCCTAGTGCTTTTTACGAACCTTTCTTATAGAACTACTGACCATTTTTCTGACATCTTTGAGGTTCTGCCTTCTGTCTGAATTTCATGAGTTGATCATATTCATCTGTCCACCACGCGTGTTTCCGTGTCTTGGATTGTGGTGCTATGTTTTCTGCAATTTTTACAAGACCTGCTTGAAGTTGTTGCCAGTTTTGTGGATTCAATGTTTGTGTTCCTTTTCTAAACTAGTCATTGCCTTTTACCTTTTGTACATAGTGTTTACGGTGTGGAGCTTTATGAGTAAACTTTCTCATTTCTGGAATAATGTCCAAATATAATTTTGTGGTGTAATGATTTCTACTGCTTTGGCGGGAGTTCATTGCATGGTATTGAACCCATGACCTTTGTGCCCTAAGAATTTTGAAGTATGAAGTTACTTCATGAGGCCCAATGCCAATGGTGATGAGGAGCTTGAACATAGTCTTAATATCACGGAAGCAGCACGTGGCAAGGGGGGGCAGCTACCTTCATTCCCACGCTGGGATACGTGACGTCATCCGCACGTGTTGTACGTGGAAGGATAGAGAAGAAAGTTCAGGGTGAATAAATATATTTAAATGAAAGAATTGGTGGTGAACGCAGTATAATGAGGGTCCTGTATTTATCTATAAGACAATTGGTCTTTAGCAAGACAGATTTGAGACTGCTAAGCCATTTCGGTGGATTATTTCAGAAGGGCGCATGTGTCTAGCGTCCCCACGCGAAGTTGACAGAAAATAGTACCAATCAAATGAGGTCATTTCACCAGTTAATTTAATAAGTATAAATTTTAAATGTTCAGGATCACTACTGCTAGTGAGTTAAATATATGGTTGCATCCAAAACTCTTTAAAATACGGTTCAATTAAGTCGAAAAAGTTACGCAAATTTTCTTGGCGACAAAGGGAAAATGCCTGGAAAGAGGGGGTAAAGGCTATAAATATAGAAGGGACGCCATGTTGAAACCCCTGCATTGTGTTATTGAATCTTGAGCGAGAGGGTTAGACTGTTCTGCAAATCAAGCGAAAAAAGTAGACTAAGTCCGACGAACAGATTTTGGCCGATGTGGCTGGTGTCTTAAATCCAAGTGGATTCAGTTTGATAAAAAGACGGTCAAGATACCGCAGAAGTATAAAGTTGCAAAATATTTTTTGTGTTGTAAAAAAAAGTAATTCGTGTGCGGGAAGTAAATACCATCAGTCGAGTGCGATCAACGGAGACACGTGTGAAGGGTGTTCCTTTTTTAGGTTTTAGTTCCAGGAAAAATAAATAAATATTATGATATACAGCCAGAAATGTAAAATGGCTAGATAAGCGACGGGGGAGCCGAAAGATTGAATCCGACGTAAACCTAAGGTAGGTGATTTGCCATCTTACCACCTACTATACCTTGTTTTGTGATGTCAAACTTATGTGCATTTGAAATGGGTTTTTATGACGCAGTTGGTCACCCATAGGATTTTTTGGCGAATGTCAGAAATATGACGAAAGGTCATTTGTTTTATTTTCTGTTTGGATATTTTTTTTAAATATTCCGAGTGGCGTGTGACATGTAAAAAGTTATTAATGAGGGTTTTGAAGTGATATCACGTCCAGAGTAGATCGTCATTTCCGTGAATTTATTGCCTATACTTTTGTGATGTCAAATTATGATATGTTATCTGACGTAAAATTTTTCTGTTTGAATTTGATGGAATTAATGTAAGAAATCCATGGTTACCCATTTTCAAACGAATGGGAGCGCGCTGACGGGTTGAGAAATGTAGAGTGGTGAATTTTGTCACGAAGTGAAACGTTATTCTATGTCAATTTAAACTGTGTCTGAGTGACAATAAATAATAGAATTTTGATAGTCATTTGGTGAAATCCAGTTTTGGAAAATACGAGATCATTATGCGAAGTGTTCATTATTAATGTATTTGTACGTATTATGCGTCGTGGATTCTAAGTATTTTTATTCCAGTTTTTTGTCAGTGGGAGCCGTCGAGTTGAGACAAGAGTTCAGATTTGTCGTATGAGTTGAGATAGGATTTGTGAAGCAGGTGATTGGAAGCCTGTAAATATACCGGGATATGTATGAGCCCGAGGAAGATTTTGTGTAATGTTTGGGATGGAAAGTAGAACTAGATAATCCACGCCGGTATTAATTTTGTAGGACATTTGAAGAATAATCTATGTGCATTTTGTTGGTCAGAAATATCGTATTTGTTTAAGTATATCGGCCAAGTTAAAGGTTTCATTCTGAGAGGCCAGTCAGGCAATACGGAGGACAGATGTTTCATATCGAAACTGACAGCGGAACGAGGGTCGTGTTTCAATGCCGTCAGCTGATTGGAGTTCGCAGCTCGAGAATAACGGGATTTTGGTAGTGTGTTAGAATTGAGATCGCATTTCCTGGCAACGGAAATCATTTTTTGCGAGAATTTGTTGAAAATATCATCCGGGAATAACGTGCAAGTTGTTGGATACTGTGAATTTGTTTAATTGAGATTGTACTGTACATTTGAAACCACGAACTTAGAGTATAATTCGTAAGGTTAGCCAATTTCAGGGTTGTCCAAAATATAGAGCGATGGTAATGATGATTGTTTTGTTTGTGAGGGGCGCACAAAGCTTCACGGAAATGTTATGACAAGATAATGACATCGTAATCGGTTTACATTGTACGGCGAGTTACTTATGGTTTGTAATTAATTATCAGGGTTATCCACGTAGTAATAATGGTTAGTATTAGATTAAATTAAAGTGTGATGTCTCGAAACAAGATAAATACTGGAAATAAATGATGTAAATTTTTTTCCAGCTACAGGAATAAACAACCAACGATAAACATCCAACATGATTAAAAATGAAATACGTCAAGACTTGTGTAGGGACTTGTGAAAGAAACCATTCATCCGCGGAGATAGAATTTGTTGTTCATTAAATTTCATTAAATCATGTGCTGGGGTTAGTAAAGTGGAAACATTGGTCATCAACCGATGTAAATTGTGTTTAGCCTTCAGCTTAGAAACTTAGATGGTCATGGGGTCATCAACCTCAATGACTTAGAGTAGGACCATATGCCACCGTAGAATCATGTTCCGTGCGGTCATCACCCACAATGACTTTAAAGTAACTTAGAAGTTTAGACGTCGGTCCATGACATAGTCGCAGGTTACATCGATTCAATTAAGGGTCCATGCCGTATAACCACTGTGTGGGACACACCGATTGGACTGCCTTAATTATACCCAGAGTCCAGAGTTCGTATTACGAGGACTGGACCATAAAGAATAACTATGATAGTACATGTAGTCTCACGTGGAAGCCAAATTTAAGGATTTCCAGACTTTCCTTTCTTTAATTAATAATTGAGACAATGGTTTCTACTAAGGATGCCCATCAGGCAGTTATGTCAAAAGCTCACACCAGTGTTCTGACCCTATGTCTAAAATGATTGTGGTGTCCAGTGGACACGATTGGATCCCAATGATACCGATGATAAATTATTAATCACTCAGACATTATATGAATAAATAGGAATATTTTAAACAGATCTTTCATTTGAGTAGATAGATTAGGATTCCTGAACCCTACCTTTACCTTAGCAAGTGTCGAAGAACCCGATGCGACCCAAGAGACAGATCTCATGAAATTTTGCTGGTAGGTAAGGAAGGTAGGTATCCTTCAGTGTGGACCAAAGGGTTCAGTATTCACCTAATAGTGGATTAGGCGATAGCTAAGTTTTGGATTTAGACGGTTTTTTCTTGAAAAAATTATTTTGAAAGAAAGGTCATGGTGTTTGCAGACCTCAATGAGTCGCATGCCATTCTTGTTGGTCTACTTATGTCCTGACCATTTACCGACCCAGTATCTACGTATTTCTTTTCTTTGCCGATTTGAGCATTGAAGTCACCAACGAGGACTTTGACATGACTTGTTGGTATTTTTTGGAGAATATTATCTAACTGATTCCAGAACTCTTCCACATTTTCTGGGTGGTTTCTGTTTTCGATAGTAACTGGCGGGTGTCCATTGATTAGCGCGTAGATCTTTTTTTAATGATTTTATTGTCAGTGTAGAGTCGACGTGAGTGGGATTTGAAAGATGAAACTGAATCAAGTATTTACTTATCTACTATAAATCCGGTCCCAAATTGTCATAACTCGTTCCCCTGGATTTCTTTTGTACATTCTGTAACCTTCCGAATCAAAGAATACTCATCTTTGTTTGGTGATTATTGAAATGCAATAATTTTAATTTTGCGTCCTCTGAATTTGTCTAGGATGTTGTTAAGTTTCCAATTTTCTAAAGGGGAATTTTTTCTGAATGTCGTGAGCCAAATTCTTGATTTCACTTGGATTTTTCTCTTGCGGGGACTCGAGGCACTCCGACTTACCTCTATGCACACTTCTGTGGCCTCCCTAGAATCCGAATAGACCACTTGCAGTTTTCCAACCGTGGGATTTGACCCACTGGGGTAATTCTCTTTTGAAAGTGCTATATCCATGTTTATTTACTTGGATTGGATTTTTGACTGAGTTTGAGATCCCAGTCGGATTGAGATAAGAGTACCACTTCTGAGTTTTTTAATTCAGCCGCCACTAACATGTGGATCAGAGGCTGTCGGGCTACCGCCACTAACATGTGAAACCGTCGTGCCCTTTCCTCCTTCATCAAACCATGTGGTTCTTCTGCCTTCTCCACCAATGGGGAACAAATTTCCTCTTCTACGTTCTGAAGAAATGGGATGGACACATAATAGATTGTTCAGAGACAAGGGGAATGAGATAAATTTATAAATGAGGAATATATGAGAAAATTTGATAACGAAAATCAGCTGTATACGCTTGTGAAGTTATTGAACAGAAAGTGGATGCACCCGGGAAGAACTACATTCATCATTACTAGGAGAATGTGGTGTAATAAATTGGTTGAAGTAAAAGAAGTGATACATGCTACTTAGTAACAAAATTGTGCCTGAAGCAACCTCCGTTGAATTCTAGAGCAGTTACGTACGTAGATTAATCTATATCTCAAAAAGTTGACAGTTTACAGACGTAAAAATTGGTATTTGGAATCTACTTTAAAAATAAAGAAACACGCATTATTTGTTTTCGGAAAATTCCCTTAAGGGGGGTGAAAAATGGGTTCAATACCTTTTATGAGGATACTTATATCTCAAAAACTGAAAATGTCGTGCCCTTTCCTCCTTCGTCAAACCATGTGGTTCTTCTGCCTTCTCCACCAATGTGGAAGAATAAAGAAACACGTATTATTTGTTCTTGGAAAATCCATTTAAGGGAGGCTTGAAAAGGAGCGAAATAGGGGTTGAAGAATTTATGTTATAATACGTATCAATATAAAAAATTGATAACAACCGTGTGTCTTGTATAATGACTATTTTAGCGAAATTACCGTACAGTTATCCGTATATGGTGCAACAATGAGCATCTGTATATATTTTATCCTCGTTTCCTGAAAATCCTCATTAAACTCTTCTCCCTAAAATCACGATGGCGGCACAATCTGCCAGGCGAAGTAGAAAATTGAGATTTTGCAAAATTATAGGTTCTGGCCAATAACCGACGGAAAAATTCCAACATGTTTAAATTTTTCACTTTTTACCCCCGGAAAATATCGAAATAATGACTCAATTTTAATGACGGTGCAGACCTTCGTTTAGGTATTTCGTGGCTAAAGGGCAACTCGTATCACAAGACGGATTATACAATCTCTGTTCAATTTGGAGTGACCTACAACTTTGGTCCTACGACTTTTTGTCGTATCTCTATCCCTTTATGCGTTCGATTTGTATTTATTTCTCGACTGTACGTACATGTTGATGTTTTGAAACTTATAATTCATATTTTGACACGCTTATATGAAAGACGGAATCATAAATTTCGGTACGAACATTGGCCCTCCTGGTAGCCATATGTGAACCAAATTCTATGTTTCCAGCTGTCACATGTGTATCCGAAAAGTAATGCAGTGTGTGGAAACCTTACCCAAATTTCTCCCTATTCTACGATTCTAAATTTTTGACTCAATCTAACTCATAAATAGAGGAGATACGGGGAAATGTTTTTGGATCAACCATTCAGTCGTAAAAAGAGGTGACTTATTGTGCAATCCGTGTGTCGAAATAACGTACTGTTTAGCAGCTGTTAATCTGTAAATGAGGGTCTGCAAATGTTGTAATCATGCAAATACTTCCGTATGTCGATCTGTATTACATACATTGAAGTCAATTTGTAGCGATCAACGACGGGGTTTTCTGCCATTATAATTAATACTTTACAAATCGGTAGTGTCTGTGAACACTAGGGCGTCTGCTATTGTAATCTGTACTTCCCACATCGACTTTGTCAGTAGGAATGGGGGTCCTCCAACTCCTGTGTAACTGGCATTAGTAAGGAGGGCCTACCATTGTAATGAATAATTCCCTTCTCGATTTGACTGACAGAAGGCAAGGGAACGTGCAATTTTCTTCGAAACTTCCCTGCCCAATTCAATCTGGAAGTAGGAATGTGGGCCTACTATTGTAACGAAAACTACCCAGATAGATTGCGATTCTATTGTAATGGAAAGTTCCCAACTCGATTGTGAATGGGAGTAGGCAAGTGAACCTTCCGTTATCTTCACAACTCCGCAACTCGCACTTTACAATGGAAACCAGGTATGGGGACTTCCCCATGCTGCTTCTTGGATAACGCTGATACATACAATTTTAAAAATCTTATTCACTACGTGTTCAGTAATTTACTTCGATGATATCCGAATACAGTGTGAAAGACCGTAGCGAAGCACGGGTACATTTGCTAGTAGCTAATAGTCGTTGGTCTATTAGTGCGCATGTATGCTTTTTTTGTTTTTCTTTCGATTGTCAATATTAATATTCATTTCAGGAATCGGGCATGATATGGCGAGACTTACGGTGACTACTGTGGTGACCTCTTTGGGGAGCCATGTTTCTGGGATATCTGATAAATCTCGATAGCATGTCCGAGAAGTTTCATTTCTTACAATAATGCTTCTAACACACTTTTCAGGCCATTCTTTCTCTGCTCAATTTCTAAATCACTTACAAATGTTAAATTTTGATTCATGATTTTTACGGACGCGCACCGTACCCAACACTTATTTGCTGGTACCTCCGAGGCTTCAGTCGTGCCCGCAACTCGGTCGCAGACTGATCCTCAAAACAGATCAACAATCCTTGACCTCGTCTGGAGTTCGGCTGTCACCCCAAGGACATCATGAAATACGATGGGGGTCTCTTGCTTCCTTGACCTAAAGCAGGAAGCTTTCGTAGAGGTAATGGCCCCTCCCCGCCATCACCCGTGGCGACCATCCAGTAAGTCGATGCGCTTTGTCGCCTCCGGAATCCTTTCGGACGCGCACCTCATCCCACGTATTTCCTAATATCCTCGAAGTATCAGTCATTCTCGACACTCGGGACTGAATCCCCAAACAGAGAAAAACCCTGTTCTGAGGAGCAGTGACCTCGTGTCGAGTTCTGCTGTCACCCCGTCGATATTAACAAGTACAGTGGGGGAGTACCAGCTGCGATCGCAGAAGGCTTCCCCGTAGTGATGGCCCCTCCCCGCTATCACCCGTGGCAACCATCCAGAGAGTCAGCACGCTTGATCGCTCCCGAAATCCTTACGGACGCGTGCTGGGTGTACGGGGAATAGCGAAAACCTTTCTTACCCTTCTTATATTAAATGAATGCGGACTGCACAGTAAGCGACCTGTTCAACAATAGCATGTTTCTGTCGTGTCTTGGTGTTGACTGTGCACCGAAATTTTTCGTGACTATAGAGCAGAATGAAGGCTTCTCCCAAACCCATCATTTCCTACCAGACCTTAAAATAATGTTACACTGAGGAATAACGTCGTAAGGAAAAAGAATTGAGTTTATCTCGTATATTATATTCTTTCCTACTGGAGGATTGCTCAATTGGACTGTGAAACTCCCTGCTCTCGCATTCTGTTCTGGACACATATTCCTTTACGGATATCAAATACTGTAGTAGTGTTACTACCTCCATCCTGTAAATGGTGCATCAAGCTCAATAGACAGTGATTACTATGTATCGCATGTATTACAAACTGCTATTTTCTCATACATTAATACATTTTTTGTGACAATAATAAGTTTGTACGTTTCCTTAGAAACAAGTCCGGCATATCAAGCTTACAAAAACTAAAACGTAATATTATTTCCAGTTATTATTTCCAGTGTTTCCTCGTGATATACACGCCGTATCGAGGGTTTCATCGACCCGAGAGTCCACATGCATTTGTCCCGTAAAGTCTAAAAACTTAAAATATTCCCTCCGCTCACCTTATATCAGAAGCAATCATAAATGACATGTCCAATTTACCGTAATTTTAACATAATGTATAAAGGCTTGAGTTCTAGCTTCTCATTCAGTAGCCGTAAATTAATCCATTCCTTTCGGGAAGAACCTGTGAATTTTACTGTTATACAAGAACATGAAAGACCCAGGGGCTCTTAACTTGGGAGCTTGGGTTGGCGACCACTGGGCCCTTTTGTGTCCTGGCATTGTTTCCACTTACTCCTGCCAGGCTCCTCACTTCCATCTATCCTTTTCGACCTCCATTGGTCAACTCTTGTTCACGTCGACCTCGACGGTGTTAGGTTCCCAAGGCCTATGGAGTCTTTCATTTTTACAACTTTCGTAGCCCTTGGCCGATACCTGCATTTGTCGACGTGTTTGATCCCTTCCATTATTTTCTCCCCGATTGTGTTATATAGAGGATGGTTGCCTATAATTCTTCCTCTTAAAACAATAATCACCACCACAAGAACACGAAAGGAATTAATGTCGTCACATTTTTGTTCCATTGTTGGTAGACCTACAACTATTCCAGATATACAGCAAAGATTATGCGTAGGGTTGGTAATACTTTGCGTTTTGAAGTCTGTCATTTTTTAGCGTTTATACATTTTTGAATGATCTTTTTATAGTGTTCTGAAGAAAGACAGATAATATGAGTTAATTCATCAAAAGGTATAACTTTAATATGAAATTAAAAGTCGCATTTGCATACAGCTAACAGCAAAGTAATAATTAATAAAGTGTAGTAGAATTGTACATTCATTTAAAATTGATATAGACTAAAGCATAACACAGAAAAAAAAAATATAGTTGATGCAGAGACAGTATAACAAAACGAATATATAAACGTTTACATATTCATTTTTATGAATCAGTAACACGTTTGAAGTAAATCACACGTAGCATATACCTGAACATTTTGTTTTATCATTCGTGCTCTATTACTGTCCGACTCGTTGGCTGAATGGTCAGCGTACTGGCCTTCGGTTCATAGGGTCCCGGGTTCGATTCCCAGCCGGGTCGGGGATTTTAATTGCTTCTGATTAATTCTTCTGGCTCGGGGACTGGGTGTATATGTCCGTCCCAACACTCTCCTCAACATATTCAGACAACACACTACACTACCAACCACCACAGAAACACACAATAGTGCTTACATCCCTCCATAGAGGGTTGGCGTCAGGAAGGGCATCCGGCCGTAAAACAGGGCCAAATCCACATGTGCGACACAGTTCGCACCCGCGACCCCACAGGTGTGGGAAAAAGCGGCAGGGAAAAGAAGATTCGTGCTCTATTACTAACATTGTCCGCCTCCATAGCGTATCGCTATTAGCTGCCGTCCTTGGAGGCCCGGGTTCGATTTCTGGTACGGCCAGAAATGTAAGATTGGCGGGAGGGATGGTATATGGTTAAAATGGTACATGCAGCTCACCTACACTGGGAGTGTGCTTGAAAAGAGGTGCTGCATCTCGGGGCGAGGACACGAATTTGTCCGGCTCCTTGGCTGAATGGTCAGCGTACTGTTCTCGGTTCAGAAGACCCGGTTTCGATTCTCAGCTGAGTCGGAGATTTTAACCTTAAATGGTTAATTCCATTGGCCCGGAGACTGGGTGTTTGTACTGTCCCCAACATCTCTGCAAGTTACACAACACATGTAACACTATCCTCCACTATTTATTTATTTATTTACTCGTGTCAGAAGCATACTCAATCATACCGTTAAAAAAAATTTAAACTATTTACAAAGTTACAAAAATTAACAAAAAACCAAACCAAACCAAACCCCATGGCTCTACAGCCCTTGAAGGACCTTGGCCTACCAAGCGACTGCTGCTCAGCCCGTAGGCCTGCAGATTACGAGGTGTCGTGTGGTCAGCACGACGAATCCTCTCGGCCGTTATTCTTGGCTTTCTAAACCGGGGCCGCTATCTCACCGTCAGATAGCTCCTCAATTCTAATCACGTAGGCTGAGTGGACCTCGAACCAGCCCTCAGGTCCAGGTAAAAATCCCTGACCTGGCCGGGAATCGAACCCGGGACCTCCGGGTAAGAGGCAGGCACGCTACCCCTACACCACGGGGCCGGCTACAAAAATTAACAACCAAAGGAAATTGACCAAATTGACTATAAATCTAGATTGTATTTTTCCAAAATTGAGCCACACCAAGGGCATTAAATCTTGCTCCCCCACTACAACACGCAGTATGCTGTACATGGCAGATGCCGTCCACCCTCGTTGGAGGGTCTGCATTACAAGGGCTGCACCAAGCTGGAAATAGCTGAAAACTAATGTTAAATACTTACTGAAATATCCTTCAACATCTACAATTTTGTTAGGAACCCAAATGCATTGCAGAACTGTTTGGGCAAACTCTGGCTATTTGAGCTTAACCGGCAATGGAATTTGCAGGCAGTCCAAGGGTGTATGAACTCCTTGGTTCAAATTTCCAGAAGAAAACTAAGTAGGCTATGTTTTATTTTATAGCGCATTTTAGTATACAATTTTCATTTTGACATTTCACATTTTATCTCGTTTTCAAAACACATTAAAAAGTACAGTAGTTTACAGGTCGAGAAAAGTGAAAATGCGAAAATAAGAGCATAAATATAACATAAAATTTACCTTTGGAAAAATCATATGATCATAAATATCTCTTTCAATAGACCGAACTCATATGATAACGATTAATTAATTAATTTACAACCAACTAATCGTTTCCGAGAGACGTCTGTATGGAATTTGGAGTCGACAAATGTAGAATTCAGTGCATTGTAAAGCTTCCTCTATGGGCTAGTGGTAGAGTGTTGGACACCAAGATAGCGGTTTCAAACCCAGCAGAGCAAGTCGGATTTTTGAAGGGCGGAAAAATGGCCATTCGACACTCCATGCCGTACGATGTCGGCATGGCTATTACTCTGCCATCTAGTAGGCCTAGAGTAAAACGGAACGTGGGAAGTAGAAATTGACGAGCAGGCATCCAGATGGCGTCAAATTAAAATTATTCTTCTTCTACCTCTTTTGAGGATTGGGAATTCTGTTGCCGGCGACTATCTTCATAAATAAAGGAGGTCTCAGGGGATTCACAATTGAGGATATTCTCGAAGTACTTGGTCAGAAGTTGCAGTTGTATCTGTGGTAATGGGCTATCTTCCCATCTGGTCTCGGAAGTGGAGGCCAAATGGGCTAAAGTGGCTGGAGTTTCCTTTGAATTTTCTGTAAAATTTTGCTGGAATTCTTCAGCAATGTTAATCAGTCCCAAGTATACCGACACTTACCAGTGTGATGATCCTGGCGGTTAGTCGGCGCTGTTCTACGAGCTTATCCCTATTTTCCTAGGACTTCTCGTAGCTCCATCGTAGCCAGGCTATCAGTTTCTGCGGTGCAGGCACTTGTCCACCAGGCATGCTTCTGTCTCTCTTATGGGGCGACCTCTGTAATAACCTTGACTAGGCTGTCCGTTACCAGGTCCCAGTTAGACTCATATTTTAATACTTGCATTTTCTCTGTAAGCCCTTTGCATGTTTCGAGCTTTTCCATGTCAAACAGTGAGTTTAGGTGCTCGAGTTTTCTTGGTATTCCTGGGTAGGAACCGCTGTTTTATTTTATGTAATGACCTGAGTCTAGGTTGGTACCTCTTAAAACTCTGACATTCTGGATTCCTCTATGGGATTTTCTTGACATGGCCACATGACCTATTTGAAACTTTCCCAGGAGGTTGTCGGGTGACGTCCCGGTCTTTCCTTGCGAGACCCTTAAATGCCACTAACATTGGTAGTTTAAGGGCCTTACAGAGTCGCACTAATCGTTCCCGTTCTTGTTGGTCGGCATGCGGGCTGAATCCTCTCTCACTATGTGCCTACACTTACGCCCCTTACCAAACTGGGCGTTAAAATCGCCCAGTAGAATGATTGTATGTCGCACTGGGACCTTAGTGATTACTGATTATGTCATCTAGGTTTTCTCAAAACTGGTCTGTGCTTTCAGAATTCCATTTGTTGTCCTGGTTGATTGGTATGTGCACACTGATAAACAGTGTAGACCCTACTGCTGCACCGACAGGTCAGTGGAGACAATCGGCTCTCGGGCGATAGACAACGAAGCCAGTTCCCAGATGTAGGATACCCTTCATCCTCCCTCTCCACTCACCCCCTCCGCAATACTTTCCCATCGGGAATTCAATAGCCATTATATTCAAAAGCGTGTTCATCTGTATATATACTCTCCTGGACTGTTGTGATCTTTGTCTGGTGCTGTGTGAAAATGCTTTTTGGGTGCTGCAGCTTACCCATTCTAATTATGTTTGCTGTAACAGGTTAGAAGTAGTAATTATTACGTACACTCATGCTACCACACGAAATATATAATAATAACTAGCAAATGTACCCGTGCTTCGCTACGGTATTCTACATTGTATACGGATATGGAAGTAAATACTGTGCGTGCAGTGAATGAGATTGTTTCAAAATTGCATGTATCTTAGCCTTATCCGAGAAATAGCATGGGGAGGTCCCCATACTGTGCCATTTCACTGTCATGAGAAGTTACGACCGTAAGTAGTACAAAGATGGAACCCATGTATCTTGGAATAATTAACGCCGAAAGATCTGAATCATACCGCATGTGAAGGCGAAAGTGCTCACATGAAGTGAGAGAGAAGAAGAAGTAAGATCCAGAAGGCAGTGAAAAGGATCGAACGGGAATATTGTTACTAACAATTATGAAAAAAAGAAAAACGAGATTGGATTGCTACCTAAAATATACGAGTTGAAGACGGAAGTAACTGCACCAGAATCTTAAGGACGTCAAAACAAGAAATCAGCTCCGCGGGATAAAGAAGGAGTTTTTAGAAGCAACATCGCGGATTGAACGGGAGACTAATAATTTCATTCAGCGATCTCCAAGAGACGTGAAGAGAGGAAAATAACAGCAACAAGCTTACGTCACTGCAGTCCCTGCTGACGTACTTCACGATATTACCGAAGTGAAGAGTTACAAAGGGAATCCTACAATAACTCGAAATTGAGTGAAGAAAGAGAATTAATCATTTCAAATTATAAAATTACATCACCCTAAGGAAAATATTCGACCAGTAAATCAACTCTTTCAGAGGGAACAATCTTCACATTAGACAGTTTCTCACAGTTATTCACAATGGAAATGCTAATTAATCTCATATGCCATTCTATTCCAATTAGACCACAGATGAACATGAAGCTCTAAGGAGATGATAAGCCAGACTGCCCAAATGGGTGCCACAGGATGACGTTGCCGACCGAGATGACTGAGCCCAGAGGAGGAATATGCGAATATTTCCCGTCCACCCAGGGAAATAAGTAGCGACGTTTCAATATGTCCTGTCAGCTGGACATATGACGGCGACTGGAGCTGCTGAATTCAGATAAGTCTTACTTTTAAATCAGTGTAATAATGTTTGTATTCAACTGTAAATGTAATATGATTTATTGATTTGTTCGGTGCGAAGTGATTAAACGACAAGAGTGGTGTGATAAATTAGAATAAAGGTGGATAGGTAATCTTCAGATGTGCATAACAAATCCTTAGATAGGTAGTCACTCAGTGATAAAAGCCGACGTTCGAAATGTGATCCATGTAGTGTGAAATTCTGAGTTAGTCAAAGTGACAGTAAGTTGTATGATACATAAAAGAGCGATATAGATACGTGTACATTGGTTATAGTCAATGAATGTCAAGTTAGGAACCAACAGTAGGATATGCTTGCTAGATAGACAAATCTGTTTATGATAAATGGTGGTTATGACTGAATGAAGGTCATAGTATTAGGAAATGTGTCCATGAACCGTAATTGAAATAATAAGGGCCACAAAGGTAAGAAGTGAACCCGTGTTAGTAAGGAGACAGATTATGGTTTTGAAAGTATAATAGTAATATTTTAAGAGAAGTTGATACGTGATTGATGATTGAGAATAATGATAGTTATTGATTCTTCGCGAGGATGAACACGGTGACGTGGCTATACACTTAACGGTTTTCATGTAGAGTTTTGCTAATTAGGAAATGAACGAGTAGCAATTTCATGTTCTGTTTATCTCACGAGCAAGCATGTAGAAATACAAATAAGATCTGAGTGACATCTGTTGGTTAGAACGCTCACTTGGTAGTGTCAACAAAATCTCAGTTAGGAGGACGAACTGAACACATGTGCTGTCACAAAAAAATTTTTTTCTTAATACCAATCTATTCTCAGACGAGAGGAACGTAGTAATTTCTTAGGCGTCATCCCATCACTGATGACTAAATGGAAATGTAGGAATGATATTTAACGGTCAAGTCTTCACACTATACTCCACTCTTGATAGCATATTTCAGACGAGACTAGTAGGGTAGTCATTAACAAGTATAATATCGCACCTATGTTTAGCTTAAAATGACGAGAGGATTTGGATCTTTAAATGGTATATGTGTCTTACTGGTTCTGATTGAACTTTTATGAGAACTACATTGATTTGAAAGAGGAACTAGTCGGAATTCATGCAGAATATAAAGGACGCAGACAAAGAAGCATTCATATTCAACATTTAATTAAATTTTCAATGGTCATTATTCCATATCCAACATTGTGATTTAATTATGTATGGAAACATTAGGGAACTATCCTCCCAGGTTAGTACCCATAGGTATTTATTAGTATGTTGAGAAGGATAGGATTATTCGATGGCAGTAAATGAATATGAGCTCCGAGGGAGAGCTAATAGTTAATTCAAACCTAATATGTAGTAGGGAAAAATTCCAATTCTTGAGATATGGTTATAAGTCTCAAAAATGCGTCCTAGATACCATGAGGAAGACACCCTCAGTCTATATTTTGCTTTTTGGAACTCATGTTGTAAATATTTCTTTCCTTTTCTTTGCTAGGGTTCACCCAGACAAAATAATTTTTCTTTTTTGTTACCCAGACCAATAATTTTTTTCTTGTTACCCAGATAAGTTATTAACTATACAGATAAGTTTTTCTTTAGTTATCTAAGTAAGTTTTCAATTACTTATACGAATTTTTAATTACCTATGTTAGGAAAGCTTTCACCAATTTAAATATTCAAACATACTCGACTTCGTTTCAATCCATTAATTGAACGCTTTATTCCAATTTAATTATTGCTTTAAGGTCCTAAGAGGGAGAATTTGACATTTTCTTTTGGACTTATGGGTTTTAATTTGATAATTATGAGCTGGAGCATAATAGTATTCAACTTAATGATGGCCTATTCAGAACTTAATACCTTGCCATACATTGCATTCTGTCCCTGATTTTGTGGGCAAGCATGACCTGAGCACTTAACGTAATGTATTCCAGTAGATCTATTACAATTGATGACGAGGTCAAACAGCTTTTACTTTAGAATGCATAGTGGGCACTGGATGTGCCAAATACCGGTAGATTTTCCATGAACATTGCTTACATATATCTTTGCACGATATCGCCCTTTTCTTCGATTCTTCTTTCCACCCAGAAACGTGGAAGTGCTGAATAAAGGAGTGATATAGAGCAATTAAAAGAAAAAAAGAAAATGAGTAATTAGAAATTGAAGGGAGAAATAGGTAGACTTATGAGGTTAAGTCCATGTTCCCTCGAAATAGGCCAAGTGAACAGTCGACCATACAATTTCCTTTACCAGATTTTTCTTTTTGTGGAGGATAGTTCAATATTCGAATTCTGGATTGAAACATTGTTATAATAAACAAATGTAGAAAATTTTAAACAGTTCTTTCAATGTGTTTGTAGTATAGAGACCTAGATTTAAGTAAATGAGAGCGATAACATCTTGATAGCATAAGAATTAGAATAAGCAACATATGAAAGTCGTTTCTATAGGTGATTTAAGTCTTATTTGGCTCCGCATGGTATATCTTTCTCTGATTCGGAACTCAACACCCAAAATTATTGAACTGTTTAGTTGGGAAGGTCATAATTAAGCTAGCCTGGATATTATGCGTCCTTTCAGGGAGCCGGGAACGGCGCAATACGTTGTTTCCAATATAGGCAACTTCCCTACTACCAGTCAAAATTGAATTGTGCAGTTATTATAATGACAGACCCCTTTTTCCTGCTGCTAGCCAGCTTACTGCCAGTCACACAGAATTAGTGACTTTCAATGAAAATAGCAGGCCACTATGCCTAACGCTAGTCACATTGTAGATTGGAACATTTGTTTATAATGGTGGGCACCCCGGCCTAGAGCCAAACACAATAGGGTAGGGGACTTTTGAACAAAACTTCATGCTCCCTTACCTTCTGCAAGACAAATCGAGAAGTGAATTATTCATTACAATGGTAGGCCCTCCTTACTAATACCAGTTACACAGGAGTTGGAGAAGGACCCCATTCCTACTGCCAGTCAAAGTCGGTGTAGGGATTACTGATGACAATAGCAGACACACCCTTTCTCGATCGCTACAAATCGACATCAGTGAATATATATAGATGGACATAAGAAAGTATATGAATGTTTACAATATTGCAGACCTTCGTTTGCAGATTAACTGCTGCTAAACGGTACGTCACATCGACAAAGGATTGTACCGTAAGGCGCATAATTTAGCGATCTAAATGGCTGGTCCTATGATATTTGCTCGCATCTCATCTATTCATGGGTCAGATTGAGTCAGAAACGTTGAATAGGTTGAATTTTGTGTAAGATTATCTTACATTCCATTACTTTTCGGATAATTATTTGACATAGCATTTGGCTCACATATGGGTACTTGGTGGGCCAATGTTCGTGTAGAGTTTGATGATACTCTCTTTCCTGTAGGTGACTGAAAGTATGAATTATGCAGGTAAAAAGTCCAAATTTACTTAAAATCGAGAAATAGAGACGAATCTAACGTATAAGCGATACAGATACGACGACACAAATACGACAACAGGTCATAAGACCAAGGTTGAAGATCTCTCCTAATTCAACGAAGATTGTGCCATCCGTTATGTGATAGGACTTCCCGTTCATCCCAAAAAATACCTCGAAACGAAGGTCTGCACCAGCATTAAAATTGCCTCCATATTTCTATATTCGGGGATAAAAAATGAAACATTTAAAGATCTTGGAAGTTTTTCGTCCGTTACAGGCTGAAACGTATAATTCTGCAAAATTTCAATGCTCTCGCTCGTCTGGCAGATTATGCTGCAATCTGGATTTTGGGCGAGGGGGTGGGGTAAAAATTAGGACTTTCAGGAAATTAAACCAAAAAATATGCAGATGATAATTACTACACATATGCAGATTATAATTATTACCCCTCAAACAAGTAACTGTACGAAAATTTCACCAAAATATTCAATGTACAGGCACACACAGTCGTTACGATTTTATTTATATAGATAGATGAGGAATCTGCTCCACGTACAACACCTTTGGCTACGCCCGCTGGACTTAACCTGCAAAACCAACCGTTCATGATATCTCACTTATTAATCCTCCTGTCGAAAAATTCACATGAGAGAAAAGTTTTATAAATGGATTTCCATTAAGGATTGTAGATTTCGATTATTTTCGGATATGCATATTTTGAGGAAGTGCAAAATCATGGTTCCGGTTTCGGATAAACCCCCAGTAAATTTAGGTATTCAAAAATAATATTGGCCCTAAGACCTACACAAGGACAGTGCAAAATCATGGTTCCGGTTTCGGATAAACCCCCAGTAAATTTAGGTATTCAAAAATAATATTGGCCCTAAGACCTACACAAGGACAGGTGGATTCTAAATATCAAGTTTGGTAGAAATATATTCAGTAGTTTTCAAGTTATAAAAACTCATACAATCAAACGAACAAACAGACACCAAAGCTAAGAAATATGCAGATGGTCATTAATACAACTGAAACGGACAACTGTACGGAAATTCCGCCAAAATAGTCGTGTACAGACAGACGGCAGTTACGATTATATTTATATAGATGACAGATAAGCATGAGCACGTTTGTAAGTGCAAACGTTCATTTCGAGATTTACTGCTCCTAAACGGTACATCACACCAACAAACGGTTTGCACCCTCAGGCGTCCCTTTCATTGCTCTACATGTCTGGTGTTAAAACATTTTCTCGCATCTCACATATTTATGGGTTCGATTGAGTTACGATATTTGAATGGGGTGAAATTTGGCTACATTTTATCATTTTACATTATATTTGACATACTTATGTGGAAGCTAGAATCATGAAATTTTCGCATATAGCCATTGGTTGTGTCAACGTGCGTGCCAAATTCGATGACTATCTTTCTTATGTGTGTGTGTCAAGCTAAGTAACAAACGTGTAAAAAGCACAAAATTTACGAACAAACGAAATATACAGCCAAATCTACCCTATAAGGGAGAGAAATAGAGACGACAAAATATCACAGGACCAAAGTTGTAGATCACTGGAAATTGAACGGAGATTGTGCCATCCGTTTTGTGATAGGACTTACCGTTTAGCCGCGAAATACCTCGAAACGAAGGACTGCACCGTCATTAAATTGCCTATATTTCGATATTCTTCAGCATAAAAGTGAAATATTTAAAGATCTTGGAAGTTTTCCGCAGGTTACCGGCTAAAACGCATAATTTTCATTAATTTCAATTTTCAGCTCGTGTGGCAGATTGTGAGGCAATCTTGATCTTGGGCGAGGGGGGTAAAATTTAGGACTTCCAGGAAACTATATCTAAAAATATGCAGATGGTCATTATTACCCCTTAAACGGAAAGCTGTACGAAAATTTCGCCAAAATAGTCAATGCACAGACACGCGGTCGTTACGATATGATTTATGTAGATAGATAAGGAATCTGCTCCACGTATAACACCTCTATGTCCGCTAAACTTAGCCTGAGAAACTGACCTTTCATGTCATCTCCCTTATTAATCCTCCTGTTGAAAAATGCACATGAGAAAAAGAAATTAGAATTGGATTTCCAAAAAGTTTGATCGATTTCCAGTCAGGTTGGTCTTGTACTTTATGTATTGTTGGAGAGTAAAATCACCATTTCGGTCCCCTATAAAACCCCAGTCCATTCCAGGAATTTGAAATGGTATTGACCTTAAAACCTACCCTTGGACAGGTGGATACTAAATATACACTAAAGTTTGGTTCAAATATCTTCAGTAGTTTTCAAGTTGTAAGAAATACGCTTTACACGCACCCGCTCTTGCGTTAAGTCCGCTGGGACTTGTACTGAAAAACGGTCCGTTAATGATATCTCCCTTATTAATCCTGTTATCGAAATGATGTACATGAGAAAAAAGGTTTAGAAATTAATTTTCATTACGGCAGGTAGATTTCCATTAAGTTTGGTTGTGTTTGCTTTGAGGGAGTGCAAAATCACGGTTTCGGTTTCGTAAAAATCCCCACTCAGTTCAAGGATTTAGAAACAATATTTGCGCTAAAACCTACCCAAGGACAGGTGGATTCTAAATATGAAGTTTGGTGGAAATATATCCAGTAGTTTTCAAATTATAGAAGGACAGACAAACAGACAAACAGACAAACAGACAAACCGACAATCAGATACCAAAGCTAAAAATTATGCAGATGGTTATTATTACACCTGAAACGGATAACTGTACGAAAATTTTGCCAAAATAGTCAATGTACAGACACACGGTCGTTACGATGTTATTTATATAGATAGATGATGGATAAAGATAGATAATAAGATAGAGAAGATCACGGACACAATGCGTAAAGGCAGAGTTCGCTTCTACGGTCATATACGACGGATGATCGACTCTCGATGGACGAAACGTATCTTCAGTATATTTGACGCAAAACCAAAAACGGCAATGCCATGGTACGTAAATGTCAAGAAAGATCTTAAAGAACTGGGCCTACAAGCAGAAGATGCACAAGACCGAAATCTTTGCAGAGCAGCCATCAAGACTTTTGGGACTTTCCAGGACGAAAAACGGGCAACTGGTGCTAAATGGACAGAAGAACGTCGTGCTAAACACAGTGAGCTAATGAAGACGATGTGGATCAAGCGAAAGATGAACAAATGCCAGAATGTAAAGTGAGGCTTATCGTGGTCCCTAGTTGGCCGATTAGCGAAGTTGAATGGATGAATAATAATAATAATAATAATAATAATAATAATAATAATAATAATAATAATAATAAACAGGACTGGGAATCTCAGCAGAAAAGACCAAATTCATGACGAGCATCAAATATGGGCCAAAATTCCTGGAAACAGAGATAGAACGGATAGAAAGGCTCAAGAAATCCAAGTACTTGGAGAAACCATACAGGAGAATGGACTAGAAAAAGCTGCAGTGGAAGATCGGATATCAAAAATAGAGAGAGCATATGGCTTGACTGAAAGCATCTACAATAAGAAGTGCTTATCCTGGAATACCAAAATAAAAAATGGCAACACCGTGGTTAAAACAGAATGCCTGTATGCCAGTGAATGCCTGTCCATGAACTACAAGCTGGAGAAGCCACAGCTCTTGGAAAGAAGAATCCTTAGAAAAATGAAAAGTGGATGGAAACTTCGGAGCAACAGATAAGTTTACCAGAATGTTGGAAGAATCTCGGAGACCATCAAGAAAAGGAGACTGGCGTTTCTCGGACATCTGCACAGAATGAATGCAGATATTTGATTACTTCTGGAGGAAAATGACCACTGCAGCATGGATTAAGGAAACGAAGGAGGATATGAAAAGGTTAAACATTTCGGAGTTCAAATTGATATAAAGAAATACATTTACGAATGCAGTGAAAAATTTGGAAGGGGTTCAAGCCGCAAGAAGAATTAAGAAGACTGGAAGAGCCTGGACAGATGAACAAGGGAAGCAGGCTAGCGAATGCATGAAGACGTATTGGACACAGAAAATTCCACACGAAGAGAAATAAATTTGAAGCGTGATCCTAAGTGGTCCATTCGCTTGTAATAATAATAATAATAATAATAATAATAATAATAATAATAATAATAATAATAATAATTTAATAATAATAATAGTAACAGGAAGAGGCAAGGCTTCTAAGAACAAATGGATCACGTCAGTTAAGTCGGATATGGAACAACTAGATATCCCACTGGGACAAACTCATGACCGACTACTGTTCCGTCAAGCCATCCGACACGGAGTTTTCCCAACGTCCCTTACAAGCAAGAAGACTACAGGAACTAAGTGGACAGAGGAGAGAAAGCTGGCTAATAGTCAGCAAATGGAGTATTGGAAGAAGAAGAAAGCAACAACTTTACCGAAGAGTAGATACGAGCCCCGTGGTCCTCAGTAGGCCTAAACAACAACAACAAATAATAATAATAATAATAATAATAATAATAATAATAATAATAATAATAATAATATACCGGGCGAGTTGGCCGTGCGCGTAGAGGCGCGCGGCTGTGAGCTTGCATCCGGGGATAGTAGGTTCGAATCCCACTATCGGCAGCCCTGAAGATGGTTTTCCGTGGTTTCCCATTTTCACACCAGGCAAATGCTGGGGCTGTACCTTAATTAAGACCACGGCCGCTTCCTTCCAACTCCTAGGCATTTCCCATCCCATCGTCGCCATAAGACCTATCTGTGTCGGTGCGACGTAAAGCCCCTAGCAAAAGAATAATAATAATAATAATAATAATAATAATAATAATAATAATAATAATAATAATAATAATAATAATAATGATTCTCAGCTACTGGCAAAATAGGAAGACCAAGTCACCATGGTTGATCGAAGTGGATAAAGATCTACAGGAACTGGGAATAACAGAAGGAATCTTAAAGGGTGGGACAGCACTCAGGATGATGCTTAAACATAAGAAGTTCCAGGACAGACTACCAACAAAGAAGACTGGCGCCCTTTGGACAAAGGAGAGGAAGGAGCAACACAGCCTGAGGATGCGCAACTACTGCGCAAACATCAAAGCCCACTCCAAAATGCAATAGTTGAATGTCGTGGTCCTTAGATGGCCTATGCGAAACAATAATAATAATAATAATAATAATAATAATAATAATAATAAACAATAATAATAAAAATAATAATAGCTTTATGGATGAGAAACGCTAATTTTGAATAGGAAATCACAAACTTTGAGAAAAAGGAACGCAAAACATTAATTAAAATACTAGGCCTCAATGGTGGTGGTGGCTGTGATTATTTTTTAAGAGGAAGTACAACTAGGCAACCATCCTCTATTAACACTAATCAGAGAGAAAAATGAAGGGGCCCGACACTAGAAAAATGGAGGCATCAGCCAAAGAATGACAAGGACCACGAAGGACGTGAAAATGAAAGACTCCCTAGTTCTCGCAACCTAATACCGTCAAGGTCGGAAAAGAACAAGAGCTGACCAGGGCGGGTCGGATAGGATAGATGAAAGTGAAGAGCAATACCAGGACTTAGCTAAAGGACGTCGTGGTCACCAATCCACACTATCAAGTTGAGAGCTACTGGGGCCCCTTTTAATCGCCTCTTACGACGGTCAGGGGATCCCGTGGTTGTTATTTTACCGCCTCTACCCACAGGAGGATGACATTTAGAGCACGACTAGTGCGTCTGATTGTTATGAAGGGTGTCACTCATAGGGTCCATCGTGCTGCAATAGCACTTTCTGGACCAGTGAGGAAAGCAATGGCAAACTATCTCAATCCTCATATTGCCTGGTACGCCATACTCTGGAGCCGTCATCAGTTGTCGCCGTTTCCCAGTAACTGCATAACCCTTGGTGGTGCTGTTTGAGGTTGCAACCACCCTCTGTGCTCATGTTCTTACTGACACCGGGCTTTAATAATAATAATAATAATAATAATAATAATAATAATAATAATAATAAATTTTACTATTTTATTTACGTCACAGTGACACAGATAGGTCCTATGACGAAAATGGGACAGGAAAGGCCTAGGAGGAGGAAGTGACCATAGCCATGTTTAAGGTACAGGCTGCAAAGCGTGAAAATTCGAAACCACAGGAAACCATCTTCAGGTCTGCAGACAGTGCGGTTCGAACGCACTTTCTCCCGAATGCACGGTGACAACTACGTGACCCAAACCGCGCAGCCACTCGTTGGGCCATTGGAGACTGTTTGTTTTTGCTGCCCTGGTTTTCATGTGTTTCCTTCATAAAGCTGTTTTATCAATCAGATCAACCGCGAATGCGTGCCCATACTGCTGAGGATCATCTACAGTTCGTCCAGCTTTACCACTACTTCGCTTTTATCTCGCACTAACAAATGTACCCGTGCTTCGCTACAGTATTATAAGTTCTATGCGATTTCTACGTAAATTTCTGTACACGCACTGAGTAAAATTATATTACATTGGATGTCTCTTAGCGCTATCCGAAAAACACCACGGGGAGGATCCCATGTGTTGATTCCTATGTAAGGTGAGCGTTGGGGAATTTGATGATAATGACAAGCCACTACTGCCATTCATAATCGAGTTCGGGAGTTTCTACTATAACGGCAGGCTCACTGACCATGTACAGTGCAAATGGCTATAGACCAAGGGATTTTCCGAACGCTGAAATTATTATTATTATCATTATTATTATTATAGCAAATATATTGCAATTGGTTGAATAACTTATTCACAGTAGTATAAAAACGAAATTAAATTAAAACAAATAACATAACACCAACCACAAAACTACATCAAACAATTACACGAAAACCAAATATTACAAATATATTCTGTATATATATAAAACAAGAAATTTCATACAACAACAAATTTCGCGATTACGGAAGTAGTACATAAAATCAAGAAACTCTGGCAATTAAAATGACTTACGAGCAGTGTAACATGATGTTTGAAAGAAATCGCACATAAATTAAATACGACATTTGTGGAAAATAATTTAAAATATTTTTCTACGTTTAGCATAACACACTTAAAACGCAGTCAGTCATAAATACACTCACAATTCACAAAATATTCCTTTACAAATAGTTACAAAGCAATCGCATACTAATTGACAGATACAACTTAAATGTTTCCAGTGCATTAACGCTGATATTTACAGTAGATTGAGAGGCACAATAACTTACTATTAGCTTAACATTCAAATAGAACGCCATCACCTAGAAATTTACGTTAAGTCTACTGGATACTAGAGTCTATTCTTGCAACAAGTTACATTTTTGAAGAAAGGCTGTATGACTGCCTCAGGTAATCAGTTTCCTTATTTACAAACTAATATTTACCACAGTTTGCTTTGGTCTATCTTTTACTCCTGGTTATGTAACAGGGCTCTTCTAGTCGACTGTTCAACTCTCCCGAAGCTGGCTTATTCGTATAAACATTGTACATGACACACAACTGTGCTGTTTTCCCTCTAGACCCCAGGCAGATTCTTCCATCCAGGGTTTTCTGTCAAACTTGTCACACTTCTTCTAGGACTGAAATCACGAAGCACGAACCTTGCAGCCTTTGAGTGTACCATCTCCAGTTCAGTAAAGCACCCTGCTGGGTATGGGTCCCATACGGCTCCTCCATATTCCACGACTGGTCTCAAGAGCGATAAAAAATATCCTAGTCCCTTCGCCTGGGAACTTTTGCCCTTTTAGTACCCTAAAGGACTTGTACGATGTAATCATTTCAATTTCTACGTAAAGGTGCCATTTTAGATCCCTTTATACATGAGTCACTCTCCCAAGAGCGCGTGTGTGATCCAAGACAGTATTGAAAGTCCTCTCCTTTGCCTATGCTTTTTCCCTATTGTAATGACTTATGAGACTGCAAGTTCGTGAATTTACTTTCATTTTGTTATCGAGTGCCCACTTATGCAGTACGTTTAGAGCTTCGATAACATCCTGAAGGAGTGACATTCGGCTCTCCTAAAACCATGTTGCTGGCTATTAACCCACACACTTTTCTGCCATTGTCCTCTTGCATACTGTATTCTCTAATAAGGTGTTCCATTTGTTTACACACAGCGAACGACAGGAATATTGGTCCATTAGCATTCTGTTGCACCATTTAATAATAATAAATTTATAGTATTACTGTAAACTTTCCCAGATTACTAAATGGGAGTCTACATCAAGGTACTTTTATTTTACGCCCATCTTCCGCTAAGAACGGGATCAAAGTATCTCAAATTGTGCACGAAGTCTTATGTTTTAAAATATCAATAAAATGCCATTATTCCATTTTCTAATCCACTAAAGTATTAAACTTCACGACGATAGATGCAGGTCCACCAACACAACCCACTAAATGAGGTTTATACCTTCTACTTTAAGATCCGTACGACTTCACATTCAGCACAGCACTCGTCACACAATCACAATTGCGCGATGCTCTCCTCTTATGAAGTGGAATGTTTAGATTTCAGCTCAACAACTATCAACACAAATTTCAATCATTTTTAATCTCTGGACATTGTGTCTACAGATTGCGGACGACAAAAACATGTTTACATCCATATTCAGACGCGATGGCGACGCTTCATTAATATGCACTCGAAAATTAAGACCTCCACGTGTGCCTGTTCAAATGTTGTAAGTCGAACCCGTCAAGTCTTTTTTTACGAAGAAACTCGAAGAGTAGAGAAAGATGAGGGTACGATTACACGCTCTGGTTCTCCGGCCTTATGGACAGCACTGACATGTAACGCCATAGAAGTTACCACAAAAGGAAATCAGGTAATTGAAAACCAAGTAATACCAAGAAATAATAAACACATAAGGTATTACAACCAACCAGAAAGTGGAAAGGATGGAAGGTAGGGATCAATAAAAATCTAGTAATGTATTGCTGATATCTAACTAAAATTTTCAACCAAGGCACTCTTAAAATAAACTTAATAAAGGCTTGAAAGAAATACAGAAGGTAATTGGCAAAGATGAAAATTAAGGTTTTAAACACAGGAGGCATTTAAGAAAAATTTAAATTAAATATCTTTTACACAAATGAAATAAATTAAGCTTCGGTTAAATATTTAAAAGGATTATTCTCAATAAGGGAACAATAAATAATAAGGGAAGATTAAGAGGCCGAGATAATTGATATGATTACTCCACCGCTTCAATTAACGAAGATAAAACATAATTAAGACGGAAGAAAATGCATATTAATCATGAAAATAGCTATGCAGCTCAATATAATAAAGTATCAAGGGATATCGAAAGATCTGGGATGAAATAAATCCAATGAAATTCAATCTGAATTCTCAGCTGATTACCGCAGTCATGACGTGACCTACATAATGCGTCTAGACAGGTCAATTACCAATCAGTAACTCACAGTTCATATAAACAGAATAAGAACAATTTTTCTAATGAAGGACCTCCAGGACGACCCAAAGCATAATACTATTCTATAGAACATATGAATGATCAGAGAACAAGGGACAGTTGAGAATTGTTCACCGAATAATATAATCTTGATACAAATTGATTCTCCTCGATTTTAGAATAATTACTCATATTGTTAGTTCCTCAAATAAAAACGAGATTACCCTGACTATCCAAGAGGTCAAACTTTGACGATAATAACATTGTTATTGCATAGTTGAAGGTAAAAATAAAATTACAATTGACGCACCATTACATTAAAATAACATTTAAAAGTAGGGGAGCGAGACTTCTAAACTCAAAGAAATGAATAGTGATCAGAGGAACGTTAACCGAAAAAATAAATAATTTAACACATTTAGAATAATGATCAGCATAGGTAAGTACGAGCCTTGCAATGAAACAGGAAACAATGGGTTTCGAAGGTACGAAACACATCTTACAATTCAATAGAAGAGATATAAATCAAAGAACATCAGAAAAGGTAAGGATAAAGTAAACATTTATAAGAAAGATTAAAAAGGTCAAGCAATATATCAATCAATACTGATCTGCATTTAGGGCAGTCGCCCAGGTGGCAGATTACCTATCTGTTGTTTTTCTAGCCTTTTCTTAAATGATTTCAAAGAAATTTGAAGTTTCACGAATATCTCCCTTGGTTATTCCAATCCCTAACTCCCCTTCCTATAAACAAATATTGACCCCAATTTGTCCTCTTGAATTCCAACTTTATCTTAATATTGTGATCTTTCCTACTCTTAAAGACGCCACTCAAACTCATTCGTCTACTAATGTCATCCCACGCCATCTCTCCGCTGACAGTTAGGAACATACCACTTAGCCGAGCAGCTCGTCTTCGTTTTCCCAGTTCTTCCCAGCCCAAACTTTACAACATTTTTGTAATGATACTCTTTTGTCGCATATCATCCAGAACAAATCGAGCTGCTTTTCTTTGGATTTTTTCCAGTACTTGAATCAAGTAATCCTGGTGAGGGTCCCGTACACTGGAACCATACTCTAGTTGGGGTCTTACCAGAGAATTATATGCCCTCTCTTTTACATCCTTACTACGACCCCTAAACACCTTCATAACCATGTGCAGAGATCTGTACCCTTTATTTACAATCCGATTTATTTGATTATCCCAATGAAGAACGTTCCTTATATTAATACCTAGATACTTACAATGATCCCCAAAAGGAGTTTTCACCCAATGAATGCAGCAATTAAAACTGAGAGGACTTTTACTATTTGTGAAACTCACAACCTGACTTTTAACCTCGTTTATCAACATACCATTGCCTGCTGTCTATCTCACAACGTTATCGAGGTCATTTTGCAGTTGCACACAATATACAGAAAGTAAACCCGAAAGGGTGAAATCTGGAGCAAAACGCTAATAAAAGCTAATTAATAATAATGTTATTGGTTTTTACGTCTCACCAACTATTTTGATGGTTTTCGGAGAAGCCGAGGTGCCGGAATTTTGTCCCGCGGGAGTTCTTTTACGTGCCGGTAAATCTACCGATACCGGGCTGACGTATTTGAGCACCTTCAAGGATTCACCGGACTGACCCAGGATCGTACCTGCTTCTATGTTGAGATATAGTTTACGTTGACCAATACACAATGTGTACATTTCTAGATACCAGTCTATGTTTCAATCGAACAAACCTTCTATTTAGAAATGAAGTTTCCACGGTGTGTAGTTATTTGCTGCTCTGGATTGCTGCCTAGGAGACTGATTGCCTCGGATCGGGTAGGAGTATTTCAGTCGCCTTGACAAAGAATACTGCAATGTATTCGAAACGTCGATACACTGTACGGAGTGTACACAAAACAACAACACGCTTCGACCCGGAAGTAGAACTAAATAACCCTTATACTGTATTTACTCTATACTGGAGTGAGGTGGTGACTAAAACTTAGCTGAACAGCATATCTCGTTGTATAATCTTCTTCTTCTTCATCTTAATCTGTTTACCCTCCAGAGGTGGATTTTATCCTCGGACTCAGTGAGGGATCCCACCTCTACCGCAGCAATGGCTGTGTCCTGGAGCGTGAGACTTTGTGTCGGGGGATACAGCTGGGATGATGATGATGATGATGATGCTTGTTGTTTAAAGGGACCTAACATCTACCTCGCCGGCCCATAATGGTACGAAATGAGACTAAATATAATGACAATTCAAAAGTTCAAAATCATCCACTGACCAGAATAAAAAAAGCGATGATCAAGAATGAATGGATGTTTATGAATTTAAAACAATCAGTGGATCCGACCCAGGAACTATCATAAACAATAGTATTCCTGACCAAGGGACTGCTTCTAAACCACAAATCTGAATCGAGAATGCTTGTTGTCTAAGGGGTCCAAAATCCAGGTCAACGGCCCCTCATAACGGTATTTATCACTAGTAAGGTAGAACCGTGCCGCCTCTGTGGTGTAGTGGTTAGTGTGATTAGCTGCCACCCCTGGAGGTCCGGGTTCGATTCCCGGCTCTGCCACGAAATTTGAAAAGTGGTACGAGGGCTGGAACGGGGTCCACTCAGCCTCGGGAGGTCAAATTAGTAGAGGGGGTTCAATTCCCTCCTCAGCCATCCTGGAAGTGGTTTTCCGTGGTTTCCCACTTCTCCTCCAGGCAAATGCCGGGATGGTACCTAACTTAAGGCCAAGGCCGCTTCCTTCCCTCTTCCTTGTCTATCCCTTCCAGTCTTCCCATCCCCATCCCCTCACAAGGCCCCTGTTCAGCATAGCAGGTGAGGCCGCCTGGGCGATGTACTGGTCCACCTCGCCAGTTGTATCCCCCGACCGAAAGTCTCAAGCTCCAGGACACTGCCCTTGAGGCGGTAGAGGTGGGATCCCTCGCTGAGTCCGAGGGAAAAACCAACCCTGGAGGGTAAACGGACTACGATACGACGACGATACGTAAGTAGAACCGTGGTATTTGTCATATAGAGGCACTAATCAAATGTTGGGTAGATTCACGGTGTTCCACACATTATGGTACTACTCATAAGTAGTGTACTTCGCACAGGTAACGCAGACCTATGGTGTTTCTCAAATAATTACGCCAGTCATAGGCAACGCAGTCCCATGGTGTTCCTCACTTAGGTGTAATCACGGGCGCCGGTATTCGCGTGATGTTCCTCATGCAGTGGGTACTAATCACAGGCAACGCAGACTTACGGTGTCGCTAATATAGTGATACTAATCACAGGCAACGCCCTGACTCGTGGTGTTTCTCGCAATCACGGGTACTGGAGATCTGCACTAGGCCTCTCCGGAAGCCAATGCCCCACGTGGAGGTCGGCATGCGGTTCCTCGTCGAAATTCACGTCAAAAGTTTATCTTGCATAACCTAGTCCCACCAACAGGTTTAATAGAAATGCAAGTTAAGAAACGAGGCTCTGGCAACGCTGTAACGGCGTGCAGTGTGGTCAAGCACAGGTCGCATGAACTCGGCGCTCGACCGGAGCTGTCTCATAAGTTCGGTGAGACGACGTAAGGCCATAAATGCCGGTTGTGCGGACGCACCGATGTTATAGTGGCGTTTGCGCCAGTTTTTTCAATTAATGTATCAAATTGTATCCAATGTACACCTCTACTATGCAATACACTATGTTCTGTCTTACCATTACAGTTGCCTTTATTTAAACATTCAAACATAACATGAACTTCTTACAGACGTAAACGACCACTTTGTTTCTTCCATGGCACAAATAAAGCCAATACGTAGAACATAATAGTGGATACAGTAACATAGTCTCTATCCGATGCGGTACAAGGAAACACAATACAGTACAGTAGGTAGGCTACACTGGATTTCCCATTATACTACGCACAATAATTCCATAGTGTACGTGTGACGTCCAGTCATATCTTCACAGAGCCGGTACGTACACTTGCGAGCAACGTTCACTTCACAGCGGATGTTCAAAGCGACCACCTTGCATATGCAAACACTTCGCCACTCGCTGGAGCATACTTTGCCGGACCCTACGCAACACATCTGCATCCACCATTGCCGATGCAGCATGCACGCGAGCTATTAGGTTTTGTACTTCCATGGGTGGAGTACTATAAACATGTTCCTTTAAGTGTCGCCACAAATAAAAATCTAGTGAATTAAGGTCCGGGGAACGTGGAGGCCAGAACATTGGACCTCCACGACCAATCCCATTTCGCTGGGAAGGCTTCATTTAACCAGTTACGCACAGTCATTCCAAAGTGTGGCGGTGCACCATCATGCTGAAACCATAGCTGTCACCAAACACCAAGTGGAACGTTTTCTAAAGCGTCAGGCAAAGCATTGCCCAAAAACGTACGATAGCGGGGCGTGCTCAACTTGTCCGGCACTAGGTAAGGGCCTAAAAGCACTCCTCCCACGATTCCAGCCCACAGGTTTATGGCAAAGCGTGCCTGAAAGCCACGTTCACGGGTGACATGTGGGTTCTGGTCAGACCAATAATGGCTGTTGTGATGGTTGAAAATACCTTCCCGAGTGAAGCTACATACGTCACTCATATCACATTCTTTATAAAATGTTCGTGATCTTCAACTTGTTGCAAAAGCCATTCACAGAACTGTACTCGTTGAATGTGGTCTTCTGGCCGCTGGTGTTGAATTAACGTGTAATGATATGGATGTAGTTTTTATCGTGCAACACATCATCAACCAGTGTTTGAGATACCTGGAAATGCCTTGCAATATCACGGGTACTTCGCCCAGGTGGTTGGTGAACGGCTTCAAGAATGTCGTCCTCTGTTTGTGGAGTACGTCTAGTCCTTGGACGACCTCTGTCCACTACTTGTGGACGAAATTTACCGGTTTCCCGCAGGCGTTACTCAAGGCGACGAAAAGCATTCTTATCAGGATGGCGCCTTTGAGGGTACTGTGCTGTATACTCACGAGCAGCAGCAGAAGCTTGGTTATCGGATGAACCCAACACTAAAAGCATATCGACGTATTCGCCGTTTGTGTACTCCATCAAGAAGCCGCCCTGCATGCACTTGACAAGACCAGTTATGGTTGTGCACTGCGTGGTTAGTCGACTCATGCATTCAGTTGAATGGATCACACTGTCATGTATTCGACTATTGTCATGTGACAACAGGATGTCATGCTTACAGACGCAGTTACATAACTGGAAGTAAGGACCTGACGCCACATACACAAAAGAAAAAGAAACCTGACGTAGATTCGAGCTGTAGTTCCATGGTGCATGTGGGTTTGATAATCCAGCCGCCTATTCAGTGAGCTGCGACGGCGGGTACGGTAGAGCGGGCAATGCACGTTTCTCTATTACATTCAGATGCGCTGCAGGATGTGACAGTGTTGCCATCTTCTCGTTTTCGACTTGTTTTCCAACAGCACCAGATCCGATTTGGCTATAGAAACTTTTGTTTTGCAATGGGATGAGGAATCGCATGCCAACCTCCAAGTGCGGCATTTTTTGTTCACCCTGTATATAAAATACCTAATTCTGTCGGTAATTCACAACGATATTGAGAAAACGAGAAGGTTCCAACAGCTGAAACTGGTGCCAGTTATAGATTGTTTTCTGTTCTTTAGAAGAAAATACAATGATTCTCTCACGACTACGAATTTTGTACTAAAAATACGATTCTATCAGCGAAGTCGTCGTCGCATATTCACCGTAATGACGTGCATAGGTACACAGCTATGTCTATCGGCATGATTTGAGAGCGACGGGCGATGTGTACATGTTTTAGAGCTAAAATCACATTATCATAATATAACAATATTACTTTCAAATCCACCTTCAAATGCTTTCGACCTGCATACATCCCGAGTTATGTTCCCTTCCATGGACAAGGGTTACAAGAACAATGCAATGATGATCATCAAACTTGTACTGTTCAGTGAAAAATACGTCCGACTCGTTGGCTGAATGGTCAGCGTGCTGACCTTCGGTTCAGAGGGTCCCGGGTTCGATTAACGGCCGGGTCGGGGATTTTAACCTTCATTGTGTTTGTGCTGTCCCCAACATCCCTGCAACTCACACACCACGCATAACACTATCCTCCACCACAATAACACGCAGTTACGTACACATGGCAGATGCCGCCCACCCTCATCGGAGGGTCTGCCTTACAAGGGCTGCACTCGGCTAGTAATAGCCACACGAAATTAAAACATTAAACGTGGAAAATACTATCTTTCAGTGAAATTAATGAATCTTTTCCCATTGTAGGCTCTACCTCTATCGATAAGCATGAAATTAGGCTGCCCACGTGGTGGCCATGGTCATTACCATGTCAACCGTTAGGCACCAAGGTTGGACGATTCGAGTACCGTTCGTTGAATATATTTGTATATGGTCATTTCTTTGATGCTGAACTGGCTGCAAGACGAACGACATTCATAGTTCTCTCTGGTGGCCAAATGCCATGTACATTATTTTAAAATATCTGACGCATAAAGCCTTCTTGAGTCATGATCAACCAATGAATGATACTGCGTACAAAATCTGTTCGTGCAGCTGTGAACTTGCATCCGGGAGATAGTGGCTTCGAACCTCACTGTCGGCAGCTCTGAAGATGTTTTTCCGTTGTTTCCCATTTTCACACCAGGAAAATGTTGGGCTGTACTTTAATTAAGGCCACGGCCGATTCCTTACCACTCCCAGGCCTTTCCTGTCCTATTGTCGCTATAAGGCCTATCTGTGTGGGTGCGATGTAAAGCAAAGAGTAATGATCCTTTTATCAACGTTCTGATGAATTACCGCGTTTTATTATTACAGCAGCCACTTTAACGATATACTGTATATTCCATATTTTGAAAAATGAGGACAAAACTAGCCTTCCGATATTTTGTGTGTGTGTGTCATGATAATCTACTTAAGTTGTTTCAGTGTTGGAAATTCTAACATTTAAAACACCTTCAACTGTACAGTCAATTAAACACGCACACCAGTGATGCCTTATTTTTGTTTACACATAACATATGGCAACCAAAGGTACTACTTCCACCCCGTCAACATGCACGCGTACCAACCACCGTTTATTTTACGTGGGCCTTCCCCATCACATTACCACAGGCTTCAGGAGTACCCCTGGCTCAAACTCAAAGACATTACCGACCTACGGTCTAAAGCCATATTGTTCTTCCTCTGTGTTTCTATTATATCCTTCGGTCTTTTGTCTATGCCTTTCTCCATTATGTTTAGCCCATGTGATAATAGGGTTATACCTTTGTAATTTTCACATTTCTCCCCATTTCCTTTTTTGAACAGTGGTACAATGCTTCCTTGTTGGTATTATTTCATCCTTCCATATGGCACTGAGGGCTCTGTATAGCCACTGTAGTCCAATGCTTCCTGCTGCCTTAATCATATCAGCATTGAATTCGTCTTTTCCTCTTGCTTTACCTTTGGTCATTGCTTTCACTGCCCTTTCAAGTTTCAACCATGTTATCGGAAAACCATCTTCAGGGCTGCCGACAGTGGGGTTCGAACCCACTATCCCCGGATGCAAGTACAACATTTTATCATCAAGTCAGTGAGTTTTTATGGGATGCCAAAGTACCCAGAGACCGAAATTAACATTATATAAACAGTATTTCATACCAATTGTAACATACGGGCTAGAAACGCTGGTAACTAATAATGCATCGGTTGATCATAAATCAAGAAGGCTTTGTGCGTCAGATATTTTAAAATATGTACATGGCATTTGGCCACCAGAGAGAACTCTGAATGTCGTTTCAATTTTTTGTATTACACATGTAACCGTTCTATCTTATTCTCATCCCTCTGATACGGTTTTTGCCTTTCGTTATCCATTTCTTTCTTCACCTTGTTCCTTTCTCTTATTTCCTTCTTTATTTTGTCTGTCCACCACCGTGTATCCTTTCCCTTAACCTTCGCTTTTGTTTTCCCGCATACATCAATTGCTGCTTCCACAAAGGTCTCTCTTAAATTGTCCCAATCTCCTCCTCCACTTCGTATTTCTGTGTTAGGCAACTTCCTTTTTATACAATCTTGAAATGCCATTCTTTCATCGTCGTCCTCCAATTCCCAAATTCTGATCTTTGGTTTCTTCTTCAATGCACTTTTAGGGATTTTTACTGGTTTTAATTCCACAATCAATACTCTATGATCACCTTCCATACTTTCACTGGGGATTATCTTCGTATTCATGACGTATCTTGCCCATTCTCGGTCTGTTTTTATAAAATCGATGAGTATTCCATACTGTCCATCACAACTATATCGGCTAATCTTATGGCTATTCCTCTTCATAAATCATGTGTTATTTATTGTCAGGTTATTTCTGATACAAAAGTCAAACAGTTTCTCACCATCTTCATTTCTATCGCCATACCCATGTGGCGCAGAATATTCTCATACCCCATTCTATCAGTTCCCACATGAGCATTCGAAGTGCGCTATTAAATTCAGGTGCAGAGCTTTCACAGTCCTCGATATTTACTGCATGTTTAACCACAGTTTCTGCTTATTGGAAGCTTCCACTGATTGTTTCACTGTCTTGTTATGCATTTCCACATTCCGGGCTAACATTCCCCATTCGCTGCTGCACTTCCGTCTTCAATCTTCTTTCTTCTTTTTCTGATGGTGTCTAGGTTCTTTTTACTGTAGCGAGTTTCACCGGACTTAAACTGACTTGAAAAGTATTTCGGAAAATTAGGGAAAATGTGAGGCACTGCTCCTGGAGGTAATTTCCATCTCACACGTGACATATCGACTTTTTCACCGTTCACTATAAAAGTATCTGATTTTACTATCAAGTCATCAGATAAATGAACATGACAAATTCTGCTAATACGCGTTAACTCGGTATCCTTCCGTGGAATAGCTCTGGCCAATTTTTCAAATTAATTTCTACCCTTCGGTGCTGAAAACAATCGCATGTCATCATCTACTCTACCATAGCCTGACTTACTGCCAGGCACAAAACAGTACGGCATACTGAACTACAAAAAATTAAATGAATCAAGTCACATTAGCTACATGCTTGAAGTGCAAAATACACAATGAACTGAGTTTAGGAGCTGAAAGCAAAGAAAATTCAACTTATTCACTGAAATATCTCGCACCGTAACGTCTCCCGCACTTTTCTATACCCGGCTTGCCTGAACTGCTGCAGCACGTGTTGGATATAATCGCTTGAAGTGCTTGCAGTGGCGGGACCACAAACTACCATGCTATTAATGGATGAGTCCTCACTCTTGGTCTTATATTTGTCACGGTTCTATACCATAACGAGCCCACGGCGCTCAACTTCTCTATCCCAGCGTTGCCAAAAGCCTGTCTGCCTTAGTGTGACATTCAACATTTGGCAAACAAACAAACAGCAGAATCAACAACAACATTGTGCTAGCTAGAATTTGAAAACCCTTAAAGGAACGATACCAGGTAGTTACAAATGCATGACTGTGCCGCTAGCATGCATAGCGTGCCCCTGGTCCGCAGTGAATTGTGAATACATGAGCGGTCCATATTTCAGTATTTTACTGCTGTACTTCGAAAGGAAGAACCGTCCTTGGAGAGCTCTGAGGAAGTCAGAAATCAATGCAGTCCAAACACAGCGTTTACTCTGCAGGTCGTGAGCCAGAAATAAACTCTAGGTCATACATTCCTTATCCGTCATAACTTAAGACAGTTCCGTATCGTGGGGATACAGTACTATACTACAGAATACAGTATGGTATGAAGACCATATGAGTGCTAAACTGTACATTCCGACTCAAAACAGAGTATTCTTGTAGGGAAGAAGCAGCATTAAACTCGGGATACCTCATCCTGCGCTGTGGTATTTTGTTTTATTGCAATTTGCTTTACGTTGCACCAACGCAGATAGATCTTATGGCCTTGTGCCTTGGTCTTAATTAAGGTACAGCATTTGCCTGGTGTGAAAATGGGAAGCCACGAAAAAGCATCTTCAAGGCTGCCAACAGTGGGGTTCGAACCCACTATCTCTCGTACGCAAGCTCACAGCTGCGTGACCCTAACCGCACAGCCAACTCGCCCGGTGTTTCTTCCTTTTGATGTTGTACATGACCTCCAGCTCTTTGCTCAAGCGTTGGAGTACTTCAGTGTTACGTATTCTGTCAACCCATGCTATTCTCAGCAGTCGTCGGTAGCACCACATCTCAAAAGATCGAAGCTTTTTTTTTTTTTTTTTTTGCAAGTTGTTTTACGTCGCACCGACACATATAGGTCTTATGGCAACGATGGGACAGGGAAGGGCTAGGAGAGGGAAGGAAGCGGCCGTGGCCTTAATTGAGGTACAGCCCCAGCATTTGCCTGGTGTGAAAATGGGAAACGACGAAAAACCATCTTCAGGGCTGCCGACAGTGGGATTCGAACCTACTATCTCCCGAATACTGGATACTGGCCGCACTTAAGCGACTGCAGCTATCGAGCTCGGTGATCGAAGCTTTTTGGTTGTGCCCTCTGTTAGGGCGCAGATCTCGGCACCATAAAATACATAACACCGAAGTAAACGGAGACAGAGATTGATCTTCAAGTCCCTGTTACACAGAAGTTTGATCATTCTTTCGACGTATTCTCTGGATCCCTGAAATGTGTATATTCTCACTACTGATCTATCTTGCAATGACAGACTTTGACCGCTCTCAGAAACTTCATTTCTTGTGTTCCAATTCTGGGTAATTTTATCTCGGTTTCTTGTCGCCTACACTTCATTTCCACGAAGCACGTTTGATCTAGCTGCCGCATGCCACATATATCGCCTGAATCTATTGAATTCTATATTATAAATCTGCTCCTCGTCTACGCTGATTTCATCACTATACAAACTGAGGGATTTTCTACCTGTCAAAACCAGGAAACTGCTCGTTCAAGGAATAATACTACCAATATTTGATTATGGTCAATCAATCAATCAATCAATACTGATCTGCATTTAGGGCAGTCGCCCAGGTGGCAGATTCCCTATCTGTTGCTTTCCTAGCCTTTTCCGAAATGATTTCAAAGAAATTGGAAATTTATTGAACATCTCCCTTGGTAAGTTATTCCAATCCCTAACTCCCCTTCCTATAAATGAATATTTGCCCCAGTTTGTCCTCTTGAATTCCAACTTTATCTTCATATTGTGATCTTTCCTACTTTTATAGACGCCATTCAAACCTATTCGTCTACTAATGTCATTCCACGCCATCTCTCCGCTGACAGCTCGGAACATACCACTTAGTCGAGCAGCTCTTCTTCTTTCTCTCAATTCTTCCCAACCCAAACATTGCAACATTTTTGTAACGCTACTCTTTTGTCGGAAATCACCCAGAACAAATCGAGCTGCTTTTCTTTGGATTTTTTCCAGTTCTTGAATCAGGTAATCCTGGTGAGGGTCCCATACACTGGAACCATACTCTAGTTGGGGTCTTACCAGAGACTTATATGCACTCTCCTTTACATCCTTACTACAACCCCTAAACACCCTCATAACCATGTGCAGAGATCGGTACCCTTCATTTACAATCCCATTTATGTGATTACCCCAGTGAAGATCTTTCCTTATATTAACACCTAGATACTTACAATGATCCCCAAAAGGAACTTTCACCCCATCAACGCAGTAATTAAAACTGAGAGGACTTTTCCTATTTGTGAAACTCACAACCTGACTTTTAGCCCCGTTTATCAACATACCATTGCCTGCTGTCCATCTCGCAATATTTTCGAGGTCACGTTGCAGTTGCTCACAATCTTGTAACTTATTTATCACTCTATAGAGAATAACATCATCCGCAAAAAGCCTTACCTCCGATTCCACTCCTTTACTCATATCATTTATATATATAAGAAAACATAAAGGTCCGATAACACTGCCCTGAGGAACTCCCCTCTCAACTATTACAGTGTCAGACAAAGCTTCACCTACTCTAACTCTCTGAGATCTATTTTCTAGAAATATAGCAACCCATTCAGTCACTCTTTTGTCTAGTCCAATTGCACTCATGATGTAGTCTATAATAACATAAGTTGTTCACTTGGCTCTAAACTTCAACAGGCGCATAATGCCTGCATTAGATTCATTCTAAATGTTCCCCTCCATTCCCACATCAATCCATTCCTCCATCAGCTGTCCTGGTTAAGATTATGTGATAGACGCAAGTACCATGCTGTTTCTCTTCGGCACAAAATACTGCGAACAGGTAAACCAGATTACCTGAGAATAGATTTCAACTACCTCTCTCCTTCAGGTAGAACACCCTCAAGGTCATCAGTACAAACCCTGCTGAACATCCCCACTCATCATAGTAGTACGTATAACAAGTCATTTGTACCGGGGACCATACGTTCCTGGAATTCTCTCCCGGCTGAAATTAGAGACATAAGCAACCTAAAGCTATTCAGAAGAATGTGCTGGAAATTTTACTTACACTCAGATTAATTTACTCTTATAAGCACTCTTAAATGTTAGATTATTAAGTTAAATGAATAAAATGTCAATGTAAGGTTAGAAACATTATAGTTTATATTTTTCGAGATATAGTTTTAATAATAGTAAATATTATAGATTAATTGTAAAATGTTAAAATGATTTTTTTGATGCTTTACATTTCATTCAAATTACATTTCACATTAACTTTAAATTTTAATAAACTTATTTTTAATTTTAAGTAGTATAATGTTCGGTATATTAAGTTTATGTAGGTGCATAATTATATGGTTTGGCATAATAGCAAGCTTCATAGCCTGAGCCCCGCCATGTACAGAAAGACATAAATAAATAAATAAATAAATAAATAAATAAATAAATAAATAAATAAATAAATAACCCAGATAATTAAACTGTTTTAGAATTTAGTCTCCGGTCATTCCATAAAATTATATTTTAAGGTCAGAGAAGAAAGAAAGAAAGAAAGAAAGAAAGAAAGAAAGAAAGAAAGAAAGAAAGAAAGAAAGAAAGAAAGTTAATATTATTATTATTTGTACAAGTAGGAAAATATCGCTGTGAGGTCCGGCTCCATGGTTAAATAGTTAGCGTGCTGGCCTTTGCTCGCAGGGGACCCGGCCGGTTTCCATTCCTTGCAGGGACGGGAATTTTAACCTTAATTGGTTAATTTCGCTGGCACGGGGGCTGGGTGTAAGTGTTGTCTTCATCATCATTTCATCCTCATCACGACGCGCAGTTCGCCTACGGGTGTCAAATAAAAAGACCTACATCTGGCGAGCCGAACTTGTCCTCGGACACTCCCGGCACTTAAAGGCACACGCCATTTCATTTCATCGCTGTGAGATATTTGTCAATTAAATGAAAATAAACACGAGGGGTCGAACTATCAGCAACTTCCTACTCACTCGACTGAAAATTGGTCTGGCCAAACGTTTACCACCTCTCTGTGAAAACATCCACTTTACTGTTGCTGCTCAGATTTTCCTGTCCTTCCAATACACCGTTTTACTCTTTAACTTTAGCTGCTATCCAGTTAACCACAAGGATGTGTCGCTTCCGTAAGTTTGTCATCGCTCTGACCATTCTGATAGGTTTTATGAAGGCGCGCAATCTCAATATCTCTCTCTCTCTCTCTCTCTCTCTCTCTCGGAAAGTAGCGAGATAAGGAGTCATACTTCGAGGGCAGCGGAATTTATGTGGCAAGTTCCTTGTACATTAGCCGGAGCGATCCACCCCAATAGATCTCATTCGACCTGACATTAAAAATATCGGCTTGCGACACACTCCTATCATTATCATTTGTTTACAGTCCTGAGACTGGTCAATTGCCACAAAACATTTCTAGATCACCCTGTCATTTGACGCTTTCCGTATAGAACAGTATGTGCCCGGTTGCCAATTAGAATTTGTTTAAGGAAAGTATTTCTAGGTCTTCCTCTTGGATGTTTTCCTTCAATGAAGCCTTCTGTCACCCAGAAGTAGTCGGGCTGGTTTTCTGTGGTTCTTTTTCCAGTTCTAGATTCAAGTTGTCCTGGTGTAGGTCCCATACACTGGCACCATACTCCGTGGCTTACACGCCCTCTCCTTTAAATTCTTACTACAATCCATAAATACCCTCCGGAGAAGTCTGTAACTTTTATTTACAATCCACTTAATGTGATTACCTCAATGAAAATCTTTCCTTACATTAAATTATAGTGATCCCCGTGAGGTACTTTCACCGGCAATGGCGCTGTGGCTCAAGGCTCATGAAACCAATCGCTGACGATAACCTCTCTTATTATCTTATTTTTACGTCTTTTTTTACGGCTTTACGTCGCACCGACACAGATAGGTCTTATGGCGACGATGGGATCGGAAAGGCCTAGGAGTTGGAAGGAAGCGGCCGTGGCCTTAATTAAGGTACAGCCCCAGCATTTGCCTGGTGTGAAAATGGGAAACCACGGAAAACCATCTTCAGGGCTACCGATAGTGGGATTCGAACCTACTATCTCCCGGATGAAAGCTCACAGCCGTGCGCCTCTACGCGCACGGCCAACTCGCCCGGTCTCTTATTATCTGTACTATCGGAAAGAATAAATGACTTTCTAGGTGAACCCTTTAATTCACCTTGAAATGACATAACTTACTGTAAAACAGTCCGTTAATGATATCTCTCTTATTAATCCTCGTATCACCGAGCTCGATAGCTGCAGTCGCTTAAGTGCGGCCAGTATCCAGTATTCGGGAGATAGTAGGTTCGAATCCCACTGTCGGCAGCCCTGAAGATGGTTTTCCGTGGTTTCCCATTTTCACACCAGACAAATGCTGGGGCTGTACCTTAATTAAGGCCACGGCCGCTTCCTTCCCAGTCCTAGCCCTTTCCTGTCCAATCGTCGCCATAAGACATATCTGCGTCGGTGCGACGTAAAGCCAATAGCAAAAAGAAAATAATCCTCGTATCGAAATGATGCACATGAGAAAAAAGTTTAAAAATTTACTTCCATGAAGGCAGGTAGATTTGCATTAAGTTTGGTTGTGTATATTTTGTGGGAGTGCAAAATCCGTGCTTCGGTTCCGTATAAACTCCCAGTCAGTTCATGGATTTACAAACAATATTGGGCCCTACAACCCACCCAAGGACAGGTGGATTCCAAATATGAAGTTTGGTAGTAATATAATGTGCCGTTCCATTGTCCTGATTGCTAATACACGAAGCCAAGATGTTACTATTTACCGCGAATGAAATTAAATAGTACGCATTTAATCGTTATAAAAATACAAGTTACATGATACAGGTGCAATTCGAATCATAGTGGGCGTGACCGAGACAAAATGTATCTTTTAAAATTGTTAGAACCAACACTGAGAACAAGAAAGAATTCATTTTTGAGAAGACAGGCGCAAGTAAACTGCAGATACAATTTCAAGAAGAGAAGAGTTATTTGGAAGTCAAACGACAAATTAATCTGAAGAAAGTCGAAGGAACAGCAATTATATACATCCACACGTATCATTAAAGTATAATTTAATATTTAAGACCGAAAACAGGTTAAATAGAATAATATAATTCATCTAGAATGGTAGAAGGGAAAAGAAGAAGCTATTGAACGGTCCTGAGTTGCATAAAAGAAGTTTCGTTGGGAAGTATATTGAGAAACGCTGTCATAATGAAAATACCATTGAATTAAACGAGATAAAGTCACGTCAGACATTTTGGTAGTCTGTATAATAACTTAACGCATAGATGTTACATGGGCCAACCTAAAACAACACAGTAGTACAAGAAGGCTTTGCATATGACAAAATGTTTTCATTAATAATTATTGTCTTTGAATTTGTGTTTCCTGAATGCGCAAGAAACCGACGTAATGGACCTGCAAATCGAGAATGGGGTTGACGACTGGTGGATTATTATTATTATTATTATTATTATTATTATTATTATTATTATTATTATTATTATTATTATTATTATTATTAGTAAGCGTATGGAATTTACAGAATGGACAAGTATATACAATACTAGGCCACTCAGCTGTTGCCCATGGTTCAAGAACGAGAACGTGACTACAGTAACCCACAAACATGCACAATTCACTAAATAACTCAAAATTCAACCATTAAAGGAGCCGTTTAATCTTAAAAAGAGCTTCTTCCTCTTCGCTGTTATAAAATTCTACATGCATTTTATTCGAAATTGCAGTGAAGAAGGGTTTCTCCTCTAGCTTGGAGGAAAAAATTGTCTCCAAGTCAGATAGATTTTTCCGCCACCAGTGTAGTGAATTGAGATTTTCCAACTCATAGGGTACTCCTAGGAAACAGATTAGTAAAGGAGCATAGTTTTTGCCCTGGGACTCTACACTATTCTACGTCCCCTCCCCCCCCCCCCTCCCCCCGAAAAATGATGAAGAGTGTTCACGTATCACAGCTGTCTGTGGCCTGCTTATTCCAGCTCTGGAACATTGGACTGTTAGATAGGCAGCGTCGTACTGTTTGTTTAAAGTGAGAAAGTGTGTGTTTTTTCATTTGTGAAAGCATTCCTTTTACTCGCGCCATTCCTACTGACGTCATTGTAATGACCTTTGTTCATTTCAGTTGGGAAAACCACTAAGACAGTCTTTCTAAGGAAGTGAATAGGCAGGTGGAGAGTGAGTGTCTGCTATTATAATGAAATTCCCCAACCTGATTGTGACTGATGGTAGGCAAGCGGACTTACCATTGCAATGAAAATTCCCTAACCCAGTCTTCATATGAGAAAAGACGTTTGGTGATTTCTCCGTCGTGTTTCTAGGGAAATGTTAATAGCTATGCAATTTATTACAGTTTTGCTCACAATGTGTACACTACCTAACCTACAATTCTGTATAGGCCTTACAATGTAGAATTTTGTAGCGTAGCATGGGTACATCAGGTAGTTTCTAATAAGATACTACTGTACAGTACACTACAATAATTTCAAACTACGTTCAGACGTATCCTATTTACAATACTGGTACCGTATGTCACTACTAAGCACAAGCAGAAATGAAAATTGCAAGTTGGAAATCTGTAAGAACTACTGTACTCAAAGATTACCAACAAAGCTAAATGCTTAGACAGATTATTTAAATGCTCTAATAGATACACACGAATATAGCAGGCAAAATATAGTACTATCTAAATATACCGTATCTACACTACAATTCTCAACTGAAATGTGGTTATATGACTTTTACCGCTGGTGGATTACTATTATTTTCCCTACTACGCAGGACGGATGATGAAAGTGTCCTCACTTGTGTCATCCGACTTGCACCCACGGAGACTTCTGTGTATAAAAGCAAGCACCCTGGCAGCTGTGCATCTCACTTCCTTAATGTTATATTTACATTTGCCAGCATTAATGTTGAAACCGTTGAAGTAACACCACACCACTGTAGTGTCCAATACCGACTGTAACTTCAGACAATCATGTGCACATCATATATCCCTGTACATTACTGTGTCATCAGCGAACCGGGCCATGGTTGAGGTCACACATTTGGGTAAATCAGAGACGAATGCATTAAATAACGAAGGTCGCAAGACAGTGCATTGACATACTCCTGAGGTTACTTTAACAGTCGAAGATCAAACTTCATAAAATACAATACAGTGAGTTCGACCCTCGAGAAATGACCGCGACTATGCCAGTACACTTCCCCTGATATTCATCTCTCTTAATTTTAACAAAGGTCATTCACATACGTTTTCTCACTGCACGTGCTTTCTAACATAACATTCAACTATATTTACATTTTTACATTTAATTTTGGTGGAGAGGTCGTTCCAAAGCCGCGCTGAACGAGCAAAGAAATAAATTGTTACAGGATCTTTCACTTAGCAGATTACCTTCCCCGAAGTATTCCCAGTTGTTCCATACATTTACTCTACATACGTGGGGTGCAAGAGACACCGGCCAATAGTTGTCAATAAACGATTTGTCGCCTTTTTTGAAAATCAGAACTACATCAGCACTCTTCCAATCTTGAGGCAGTGATCCACAGTGAAGTCACAGAGAGATGTTGCCGCTGAATCACACAGTCACGGAGTATATGGCTGGGTGTTTTGTCAGGGCCACTCGCCGCATGGGGTCGAATCCTCTTCAAACTTCCGAGAAGTAGAGGCTGGAGAGAGGGAGGGGCGTTATATACAGTACATGTCCCCAGCTGATTGTATCTGGGAGAAATTATGTTTACATTTTTCACTGAAGAACACCAATGTTCACGTCTATTACCTTCAGTTTTGAGATATAAGTATCCCCATAAAAATAATTTACTTTTTTCACTTCATTTCACAATACTCCCCCCCCCCAAGTGAAATTTTCCGCAAAAATACTTGTTTCTTTAATAATAAAGGATTTTCTAAATACCAATTATCACGACTCTAACTTCTTCAGTTTTTGATTTATGTGTCCTCACGAAAGGAATTCAACTCCTTTACACTCCCGCCCTCCAAGATGGTTTCCCCACCAAAACGCGTTTTTCTTTTTTTTTAAGGAGATCCAAATACGAATTTTCACGTCTGTAACAACTTTAGTTTTTATTAGACGTATGTATTCTCATACAATTAAGCCAATTAATTTTTCAATTCTTCCCCCCCACCCCTTCATTGGACTTTCCGAGAATACGTGTTCCTTTACTTTTAAAGCAGATTCCAAATATGAAATTTCACGTCTGTAACATCTTCATTTTTGAGATATCAGTAGCCTAATTAAAAGAATTCAACACCATTTTCAGTCACTTTTACCACCCCCCTCCACCCAAGTGGTATTTCCGAAAACTAAAAACACACGTTTCTTTATGTTTAATAGAGATAAAAAATACCTTAACTTCTGTAACATGATAAGTTTTTTTAGATATACTGTAAAAATTCTCATTTTAAAATTTCACCCCTTTTGAGTTCCCCTTAAGTGGAGTTTCCAAAAACAAATCACCTCTGTTTCTTTACATTTACAGGAGATTCCAAACACCCACTTTTTACGTCTGTAACATTTTACGTTTCCAAGATATTCTGTAGATATAGTCTTTCAAAAAATTCACCCCAATTTTTCACTCCTGTTTAACCGCCATTAATTGGATTTCCGAAAAACTAAGAAATACGCGTTTCTTTATTTTTAAAGGAGATCCCATATACAAATTTTCAGTTCTGTAATATCTTTCATTTCTGAGATATATGTATCCCCATTAAAGGCATTCAACCCAATTTTCACCCCTTTTACACCCCTCCTATTAGGATTTACAGGAAACAAAAAAATACGTGTTCCTTTATTTTTAGAGGAGATTCTAACTACCAATTTTTACATCTGTAAATTTTAAAGTTTTAAGATGTAGACGCACTCATTTCAAAAAATTCACCTCCCTTTTCACCCCCCAATATTTGGATTTTCCAAAAACGAAAAAATACGTGTTTCTTTACTTTTAAAGTAGATCCAAAATACCAATTTTCAGGTCTGTAATATCTTCAGGTTCTGAAATATAAGTAGCCTCATTAAAGGCATTCAACCCATTTTTCAACCCTTTCCACTCCTCCTATTGCGATTTTCCGAAAACAAAAAAATACGTGTTTCTTTATTTTTAATGAAGATTCTAAATACCAATTTTTACATCAGCAAACTTTAAAAGTTTCGAGATATAGATTCACTCATTTTAAAAATTCACCCCCTTTTCACCCTCCCATTAATTGATTTTCCAAAAACAAAAAAATACGTGTTTCTTCATTTTTAAAAGAGATCAAAAGTACCAATTTTGAGGTCTGTAATATCTTCAGTTTCTGATATATAAGTACCGGTATCCTGATTAAAGGCATTCAACCCATTTTCCCCCATTTTCACCCTTTTTCACCCCTCCTATTGGGATTTTCTGAAAACAAAAAAGTACGTGTTTCCTTATTTTTAAAGAAAATTCTAAATACACAATTTTCACATCTATAAACGTTTAAAGTTTTGAGATATAGATACACTCATTTTAGAAATTCACCCCCCCTTTTCACCCCCTTACCTGAGGAATATCCAAAAATCCTCTCTTAGCGAGCACCTACATCATAATGTGAATATATCCCCAAAATTTCATTTCTTTATGTCCAGTAGTTTTGGCTCGGCGATGATGAATCAGTCAGTCAGTCAGTCAGGACAAGCTATTTTATATATATAGATTATACAGAAGAAAAACCTGCAAAGAATACATGGTAAGTAGGGAACAATTACACATGGATATCTAAATTGTTTAGCCACTGCACTAGGGATTCTGAGACATCAGCAAAGTCTTTCCGGTCTCCACCATAAGCACGCAGAGGGCATTCGTCCTTTATATGATGCATGGTCTGGACTAAAGCACCACAATCACACGCTGGAGAGTCCCCGAAGCCCCACTGGTGAAGGGAGAATGCAGATCTTCCACAATTAATGCGAAACCTGTTGAGTGATGCCCACGTTCTTCTTGGCAACCTGAAACCAGCTGGGGCGTGGTTTGGATTAAAGAGGTTTGGCCACTCCGGAGCTGTACGAATCCATTGCTCTTTCCATTCCTCTTTTAAATTGAAACCAGCATCCATTAGATACTTAGCTGTTTTCACTGGTGGCTTACGGGATTTCAGCCTTTATCTCCAGAGATCTGCAACAACTCTGTGGATAGGTAGAGTTGGATTGGACATGATCTTATCATATTCTTGAACAAGGGCTCTTGAACGTCGCAGGCTTGGTGGAGCAATGTGGGACAGGACTGGCAGCCAGTGCGTTGCAGTAGGCTTCAGAGTACCAGAGATGATACGCATGGTGGTGTTAAGTTGTACATCGACTTTCTTCACGTGGCAACTGTTAAGCCATACTGAAGAGCAGTATTCAGCTGCAGAATACACGAGGCCAAGCCCAGTGCGTCGTAATGTGTCCGCTGAAGCACCCCATGAAGTTCCGCACAATTTAAACAGAATATTATTACGTGATCTCAACTTAAATCCGAGGTTTTCAAGATGTTTTCTATAAGATAGGGTTCGGTCAAGCGTTACTCCGAGGTACTTTGGATTAGGATTGTGCTTTAGCACTGTGCCTTTGAAGCATACTTGGAGTTTTGTATTAGCCAACTTGTTGTGGAGATGGAAGCAAGCAGATTCTTCATTCTTATTCATGCTGGGTTGTAGTCTCCAGTTTCGGAAGTAACAGCTAAGTGTATACAGGTCAGACGTCTGGATGGCCTCGGCATGGCTGAGATCTGGATGTTGAATGGCAATGGCTAGGTCGTCTGCATAAGAAAATTTTAATGATTTTGTCTCAGGGACATCCGATATGTAGAGATTGAATAGAAGAGGTGCCAATACTGATCCCTGGGGAAGGCCATTTTTTAGTTTCCTAAGACGACTAATGTCAAGATACATGACGACACGGAAGAGCCTTTCGGTTAGCATATTGTTGATCAGTGTGGTTACAGTTTTGCAAAGGATAACTCGTTGCAGCTTCATCATCAACCCTTGCCTCCACACAGTACCATATGGAGCCTTTAGATCTACAAAGACTACAGATGTTTTAGTACCCCTTTGAAAACCAGCTTCAATGTGAGTTGTTAGTGCTAGCACCTGGTCAACACAGCTTCGGTTCTGCCTGAATCCAGCTTGCTCTACTGGGATCACTTCATTAATGGCCGAACTAATTGTATTGTACACACGTCTCTCAAGGAGTTTATAGCAAACACTCAGCAATGCTATTGGTCGGTAGCTATCGACTTGGTCTTCCGGTTTACCGGAGACCAGCCGTCATTACGGGCAGATGAGAGCTCGTTTCCCGCAGAAGAGATGCCAGATGACCGAGCCCATAACACCAAAGGAGGACCAGTGCAGTTGATGGTGTAACTGAACCAACATCAATCCCAGCAGACGAATACAGAATAAGATAAGTTGTCAGAATATTATCAAGTGAGTTTGATATTTTCTTCGAAGAATGTAGATTGAGTATATATATTTGGAAGGGAATATGTCGTTATATCTTCATAATATAATTCAATATCATCTATTTCTTCGCGAGTGATCCAAAAAGTGACGGATCTAGGAAGGTGATAGGTAGTCTTCAGCATGAATACAGCTTATCTTAAGATAGAGAAGTGACCATATAACAGTATAAAGTTACGTCAGCGATATTCAGTCAATCATAATAAACCTTGCTATTAATAGGAAAATGTGATGAGCATAGAATGTGTTAGATAATAATATTAAGTTGTAGGATATCACGTTCGTAAAGATTGACCATTTGTCACCAGTAATAAATGAAAAGAGGTTAAATATGGATGCATATGTATAAATAAGATACATATTGGTAGAAATGAGAGATAGATGTTGATCCGTGAAATGATATTGTGGTTTTGTGAGAATTGAATTGAATTATGCGTTACTGTGAATTAAGAAATACTGACATGTGGTGCGGTAATAAAAATATATGAAGAGAAATATGAGGAAGGAAGTGTGAAATGGTAGAATATTGTTATATGAAGGAAAGTATTGATGAATTATGTTAAATGTGAAGAAATATGAGGAAGAATTTATGCATATTAATAAATAAAGAGTAGTTTAGTAACGCAGACGCGGATCAATGGTAGATTTTGTGGTGATAGTGATGTTTACGTAATAAATAATCCATATCGCATGGCAAATGGCAACATAATACGATACTTACGAGCTATTGATAGATATTGGTCATCAAAAATAAATCCAATAACCCATGATCTTCAATGATATGGCAATTCCAATGATAAATTCACATTATTTAATTGGATTAAGGTTATTGTAGCTAATATAACAAGTCATTAGTGAAATACGTAGGTGGATCAAAAGGTTAGTTGCACTAACGCGCCGCTGCAGCGCGCTGTGTGTCGCAAACGTGGGCACAGCGGAGAAAGGGACAGATACTGCCCACACGTCTGTTAGGCAGGTCGCTGTGGTGTCTCGTCTAGTATTGTGTGAATAGCGGCCAAATGCAATGGCGCGTCAACTGGACGTTTACTCCAAATATGAGGTGCGTGCGACAATCCGATTCCTATGGGCCAAAAGGAAGAATTGCACGGGCATTCATCGTGAAATTAGTACTGTGTAGGGGTAGCGGGCCATTTCCCGGCAAGGTATCGTAAAGTGGTGTCAGCAATTCGAAGCCGGACCCACGGATATCACGGATAACCATCGCGAAGGCAGGCCCGCAACGTCCAGGACCCGTGCAAAGGTCAACAGTGTGAATGCGATCATTAGACAGAACCTGCGCATTAAACTGAGAGAAATCGCGACGCAGCTGTACATGTCGTATGGCAGTGTGTTCGCCACTGTTCACGAAGACCTTGGATATCGTAAGCTCTGTCAAGGTTGGGTCCCACGTCTTCTCACCGATGAGCACAAGGGACAACGTTTTCAATCCTCCCTGGCATTTTTGCAACGCTATGCCGCAGACGGCAACGGGTTTCTGCGGCGAATCGTCACAGGCGACGAAACGTGGGTCCACCACTTCACCCCCGAAACGAAGAGAACATCAATGGAATGGGTGCACTCCTCATCACCAAAACGGGAGAAGGCCAAGGTTCAAACTTCAGCAGGTAAGGTTATGGCGACAGTGTTCTTTGACTTGGAGGGTTTGCTGCACGTGGAATTCATGCCGAAAGGAACGACGATCAACGCGGCGTCGTATTGTTAAACGTTGCACCGGTTGCGTAAAGCGATTAAAGAGAAGCACCGGGGGAAATTGAGCGCCAGTGTGATTTTGTTGCACGATAACGCAACACCTCACAAGGCCCGCCAAACGAGAGAACTGCTGCAGCGTTTCAAATGGAAGGTCTGGCAACATCCAGCCTACAGTCCCGACCTAGCGCCATGTGACTTTCATCTGTTCGGTAAGCTCAAAACGGAGCTCGGTGATCGAAGTTTCCAGACCGATAAGGAGGTGAAGGCCGCTGTCTCCGAGTGATTGCAGAACGCTGGAGGAAATTTCTATGCATCCGGCATCGACAATTTGGTTGTGCGTTCGCAGAAATGTTTGGAGTCACTTGGAAACTATGTGGAAAAGTGACGTTACAGTGTATGCCGTTATAGTCGTGTTGCTGTTGTATTAAGTGGTGTAATAAATAGCCATAACTGGGAAGTGCAACTTATTTTTTGATCTGCCCTCATATATACAGTCTTTAATGTCTTCTTAATAAGATGTTATGACTAATAAGGACTTAGACTTTTTATCCATGGTATTCCCAACAAACCTATACAAGATTGATTGAATTTTATGAGATAATAAACCAGTGTTGCAATTCAATTTAATTATGAAGCTACCGTAACTATTTAGGACAATCTCACTCATTTCCAAAGTAGATATTGAATATGTTGACGATTATGTTATAATTTAGAAGATATTAAATGATATGTAGCCAATGAATGCTGCACAGGAATGAAACTAATCTTATTCTGTATGCGTCTAATTTATGAAGACAGATCAAAGCAATCGATCTTAATATCAGGAAGCTAGTTCATAAATAAGTGAGACACATTTTTGTTAAGAAGAATTAATCTAGTTTAATAAGTCTAATCGACGCAGACTTGTAAAATGTGATCCATGTAATTTAAATTGAAACGTTAAAGCTAAGCTGAATTAACTACCTTTTTCAATGAATATTGCGACAATTTCTATGATAACAAATATTATTGAACAAATAATTTAAATGGTAATATTTCAATTTCGTCAATAATTTCAAACTTCAGTCAAATATATTTATCCATCACATTTATCTCTTGAATAAATGATAGTAAGATACTGTATTATCACTTATAGATTTTGTATAGTATGTAAGTTATGATTATGGCATTGTTAATATATAAACCGATACCGCAATTGTGAAGCGGTTGAGACGTCTATCTGAGTTATCTTGGGTGAATGGAAGCGTTGCGTTGAATAATCCTCTCTGAATTTACGTAAAAAATTACATATTATTTGTTACAAACCCTGAGATGCCTACCGACCCTAACCGTGGATTTTTCTTTGACGCCAAGAGACTTGGGCTCGGGAAACGGCGCAATATACAGTAGTTTTCAAGTTATAAGGACTCAGACAAGCAAACAGACAGACACCTAAGCTAAAAATATGCAGATAGTCATTACTACACCTGAAACAGATAACTGAACGAAAATTTTGCCAAGATAGTCAATGTACAGACACACGGTTGTTACGATTTTGTTTATATAGATGAGCTGTGAGTTTAATAGAAAAATAGTGTAAAAGTACTGTATTTTAGGATTTTTTACTTAAAATTTAATGCTTCATAATAATGTATTTTTGTGTATAATTTGCCTTCGAGGTAGACACTTCATTTGCAAATAAAGTGATTTTGATTTGATATTATAAAGACGTTTTTATTCTAGAGCAGTGCTTCTCAAATTATTATGAGATTGTTCCCCTGATTCATGGCTATAAATTCAATGTACTCCTACGAAAAATCCTTAAATATAGGTTTAAAAATATGAGCACTTGGCTACTTATTAAGGCATTTTAAATTTATTATAAACAATTCGTTTGAATACACATCGTAAATAAGATGAGATTGTAAAATGAAATATATTTTGATTACACATCTCAGGAAATTTAAGAATTTGTTTCTGTATCAAGTACAATACAATGAAAATAAAATAACAAAATACCCTGTTTGCATGAAACTTTCAAAAAACGCTAGATTTTAGCCTCAATATCAAATTAACAAATAGGGATGAAAAATATATCTTAATTCTGGAATTCAGACGTTGCGAACCATCAACATTTCAATGAGATGGGTGATCCTGTATTGCGTGACAATTTCCTGATATGTAGTTTTCCAGTTGAAACTTTAAAGTGAAGTTTGGTTTCATATATACATATTTAACTTTATGTTTATTTATTTCCATATTTAAATTCTTCTTCATTGTTTACCCTGAAGGCTGCTCGTGTCGGCTAGCCCACAAAGTCTCAGGCGTATCCCTAGGGGTACGCGTAGCACCGTTTGATACCACTGTTCCAGAGACGGGTAAATATGGTACTAAAAGAAGACCAAGTAATGTCTTCTTTATGACAAATCAATAAGTTAGAAATAGTCCCATGGAATATTGTAGATGGCAGAGGAAGTAAGACTGCACAACTACGTATTTCTCCCCGGCAAAGGTGGACTAACTTTAGCGAAAATGAGACGCTTTATTTTATTTAAAAGATCTTAATATCTATAACGTGAAAGTACAATTTGTCACTGCTGCGGGAAATTCTATTTCTTTTGATACCTAATTCGTCAAGATTAGCTGGTTGTGAGAGCCGCAAAATGGATATAGGCCTATACTATGAATGATAAGTTTGTATCTTACTCGGATGACTGACATTCAAAGGTGCTTGAATAACATTTATCAGCAAATTTATTAAGCACGTTCAAGAAAAATTTTAAGACAAAATTCCGGTAGTTTGATATCTTCTTAAAATCTAGAACTATAACCTAATAGTAATCTCAGTTTTTCTTGCAGGAATGAAGGAGACATATTCGTGAGTGTGGCAATGAATTAATTCGAATTTCAGGACTCGACTGACGGTCTCACGTCCAGTATTCATTAATGTGTACTCAGGCAACACGCACTCGTGATTGGATTGACGTGTTCTGTCAAGTCCATCCAGCTTAATAGCGGCTGACAGTAAACAAGAACTTCCGTACCTCGCGATGAATTCATCATTACTCCAGGACACACACGACAGCCCAATAGCAGCGATGTAGGAGCTTTATCTGTACTTTAACGGTATATTTAATGATAGATAAAATCACCTTGAAAATTCATATATGTACAATATACAAGGTGTTTGCAAATTATAAATTTGTTGCATATGTCGAAGAGGAGTGGTTTAAATATCAGGAAGAAAATCATCGTTACAAGGCATGTGAATCAAAATTGCACACTCGCTGACGAGAACAGTTAAATACACAGAAGAAATTATTCAATTAGGACGTAATTAGGTACATGCGCATAACATCGACTGTCGTATAAATGATTATATTTGAAGTAGGAAGCAATGAGTGTGTGAGGGAACTCTCACACTGCAAGAATATTGCACTCTGATACAACAGGCTACACCAAGGTAGGATTTATATTCTGTGCTCACGGCTGAGTAGCTCGGTCGGCAAAGCACTGGCCTTCTGTCGCCAAATTGGCAAGTTCGGTCCTGGCTCAGTCCGGTGGTATTTGAAGGTACTCAAATACGTCAGTCTCGTGTTGGTAGATTTACTGCCTTGTATAAGCATACAAGTATGAAGGATAAGTTTTCCACCTAATCAATACTTTATTTTTAAAAGTGTTTAGAATTATTCACATTAAGAAACAGTACCGGTTTCGACCTGTAAATAGGTCATCAGCTGTTGATGAACCTGCTTAATAGCGACTGTGCATAATAAGACATTACTAAAAATTAAACAAGAATGCCTTATTCTAATATAATACTAATGTTAAGATATATCATATAGTACAATAAAAGGGCTTTGACTTGCTAGATAAATTATAGTGATGTGTATAAGGACTCCTGCGGGACAAAATTTCGGCACATCGGCTTCTCCAAAAACCGTAAAAGTACCGGGTGTCCACAATTAAAAAGATGGCGTTCAGCGCGGCATTGCACGGGCTGCAATAATTGTAGGAATCTGAAGTTTCGTAGATATGCTAATTAAGCAATGCGATAACGAATTACGTCACAAAAAGTATGAATCCCAACTCTTGCTACCAGGTGAACGAATGGCGCTGCAAGCAGCCAGAACGTTCAATTTTCAGTAACTCTGACGTTAGAATGTTCCTCCGGTGGGATTGCGTTGTGTCAGTTCCTTGGTTGTTGCTGGAACAACCACTGCATGCAGCTTACGTGACTGTTCGATGTGGTTTTACAAGCTCCTTCATTCATGGTACCTTTTTTCTTTGAGGACTTGACCTTTCATGGGCCTGTCAGGTGTACAGTAACATCTGCACGCTATAGGGACTTCCTTGTGCAATATGTGATTCCAGCTTTGCATGAACGCAACTGTGACCACGCTGTTATGTTCATGCAAAATGGGAAAACACCGCATGTCGCTCAGTAAGTGAAAGATTTGCTGCCATGTTGTTTTCAACCATTTTATTTTTTCCTTTTTCAAATTTTATATTCCTCAAGAAACGTTGGTTGTAACTCCAAAATACATACCGTATCACATTACCATTGTATTTGTTACGACGCACCTGAAAAGTTACCAATCAAATGTCATAAGCCCACATCTATACGGCCGGATTCCACTTGAAGAGTGTCGTTGGGTGGGCTTGTTTCTGGTTTTGGTTTGATGGTTGAAGATGACGGAGATCGTGTGTATTTATACGGAGACGTCATGTGCGGAGAAGTTCGACGTAATTCATCCCCTTCTTTACAACGTGCTGGAGCTTATTTCTCACAGCCAGTTTGATTGTCGTCCTTAACGGCACTTTCGACAAGTAACTGTAATTTTCTCTATTTCAAGAAATTTTTCGTAGTCATTAGCCTTTTTTTATCGTTCGTTTTCCTTCGCTTATGCCGTTTGGTGTTAAATGCTGGGGGCACCAATTTCGTTTGTCCAGCAGCAGAGCTACGCTTATGTGAATCAATTACAGCATGTTACTGTATAGATATATTATAAACTAACAAATGAACCCGTGCTTCGCTACGGTATTCTACATTGTATACGGATATCGACGTAAAGTAAATGAGATTGTTTTAAAATTGCATGTCTCTTAGCATTATCCGAGAAATAGCATGGGGAGGTCCCCATACGTTGTTTCCAATGTAAAGTGACGGTTGCGGAGTTGTGATGATAACGGCAGGCTCACTTGCCTACTGCCATTCACAATCGAGTTGGCACGTTTACATTAAAATTGCAGGCCCCATTGCCTACTGCGCGGTCACAATCGATTTGGGGTGTTTTAGTTAGAATGGCAGACCCATCTCCTACTTTCAGTCAGATTACAGTTGAGGAGATTGTATTATAATAGCAGGCAACTTCCCTACCACAAGTCAAAATTTTGTGCAGTTATCATTATAATGACAGGCCCTTTTTACTGCTGCCAGCCAGCTTACTGCCAGTCACACAGAATGAGTGAGTTTCCATGAAAATAGCAGGCCACTATGCCTAAGATTGGAACATTTGTTCATAATGGCGGGCACCCTGGCCTAGAGCCAAACACAATAGGGTAGGGGACTTTCGAACAAAACTGCATGATCCCTTGCCTTCTGCAAGACAAATCGAGAAGTGAATTATTCATTAAAATGGTAGCCCCTCCTTACTAATGCCAGTTACACAGGAGTTGGAGAAGGACCCCATTCCTACTGCCAGCAGTCAAAGTCGGTGTAGGGAGTACTGATTACAATAGCAGACACACCCTTTCTCGATCGCTACAAATTGACATCAATGAATATATATATATATATATATATATATATAGATGGACATACGAAAGTATATGCATGTTTACAATATTGCAGACCTTCATTTACAGATTAACTGCTGCTAAACGGTACGTCATATTGACAAAGGATTGTACCGTAAGGCGCAGTATTTAGTGATCAAAATGGCTGGTCCTATGATATTTTCTCGCATCTCATCTATTCATGGGCCAGATTGAGTCAGATACGTTGAATAGGATGAAATTTGTGTAAGATTATCTTACATTGCATTACTTTTCGGATAATTATGTGACATAGCATTTGGCTCACATATGGGTACTGGGTGGGCCAATGTTCGTGTAGAGTTTTATCATACTATATTTCCTGTAAGTGACTGAAAGTATGAATTATACGTATAGGTAAAAAGCCCAAATTTGCTTAAAGTCGAGAAATAGAGACGAATCTAACGTATAAGCGATACAGATACGACAAAAAGTCATAATACCAAGGTTGAGGATCACTCCTAATTCAACGAAGATTGTGCCATCCGTTATGTAATAGGACTTCCCGTTTATCCCACGAAGTACCTCGAAACGAAGGTCTGCACCATCACTAAAATTGCTTCCATATTTCGATATTCTTCGGGGATTAAAAAAAATGAAAAAATTAAAGATCTGTGAAGTTTTTCGTTCGTTACTGGCTGAAACGTATAATATTGCCAAATTTCAATTTTCTTGCTTGTCTGGCAGATTATGCTGCAATCTGGATTTTGGGTGAGGGGGTAAAAATTATGACTAGGAAATTAAACCAAAAAATATGCAGACGATAATTATTACCCCTCAAACGGGGATCTGTACGAAAATTTCACCAAAATAGTCAATGTACAGGCACACACAGTCGTTACGATTTTATTTATATAGATAGATGAGGAATCTGCTCCGCGTACAACACATTTTGGCTACGTCCGCTGGACATAACCTGCAAAACCAACCGTTCATTATATCTCACTTATTAATCCTCCTGTCGAAAAATTCACATGAGAATAAAAGTTTTAGAAATGGATTTCCATTAAGGATTGTAGATTTCGATTAATTTCGGATGTGCATATTTTGAGGAAGTGCAAAATCATGGTTCCGGTTTCGGATAAACCCCCAGTAAATTTAGGTATTCAGAAATAATATTGACCCTAAAACCTACACAACGACAGGTGGATTCTAAATATCAAGTTTGGTAGAAATATATTCAGTAGTTTTCAAGTTATAAAAACTCATGCAATCAAACCGACAAACAGACACCAAAGCTAAGAAATATGCCGATGGTCATTATTACAACTGAAACGGATAACTGTACGGAAATTCCGCCAAAATAGCCAATGTATAGACAGCCGGTCGTTGCGATTATATTTATATAGATGACAGATAAGCATGGGCACGTTTGAAAGTGCAAACCTTCATTTCGAGATTTACTGCTCCTAAACGGAACATCATACCAACAAACGGTTTGCACCCTCAGACGTCCCTTTTATCGCTCGACATGTCTGGTGTAAAAACATTTTCTCGTATCTCACATATTTATGGGTTCGATTGAGTTACGATATTTGAATGGGGGTGAAGTTTGGGTACATTTTCATCATTTTACATTATTTTTCACATACTTATGTGGAAGCTAGAATCATGAAATTGGGTTCGCATATAGCCATTGGTCGTGTCAATGTGCGTGCCAAATTCGATGACTCTACCTTTCCTATAAGTGTGTCAAACTAAGTAAAACACGCGTAAAAAGCACAAAATTTACGAACCATCGAAATATACAGCCAAATCTACCCTATAAGGGAGAGAGAGACGACGAAATATCACAGGACCAAAGATGTAATCACTCGAAATTGAACGGAGATCGTGCCACCCGTTTTGTGATAGGACTTACCGTTTAGCCGCGAAATACCTCGAAACGAAGGTCTGCACAGTCATTAAATTGCCTATATTTCGATATTATTCGGCATAAAAAGTGAAATATTTAAAGATCTTGGAAGTTTTCCGTAGGTTACCGGCTAAAACGTATAAATTTGCTTAATTTCAATTATTCAGCTCGTGTGGCAGATTGTGAGGCAATCTTGATTTCGGCGGGGGGGGTAAAATTTAGGACTTCCAGGATACTACAGCTAAAACATATGCAGGTGGTAATTATTACCCCTTAAATGGAAAGCTGTACGAAAATTTCGCCAAAATAGTCAATGCACAGACACACGGTCGTTACGATATGATTTATCTAGATAGATAAGGAATATGCTCCACGTATAATACCTTTCGGGCTATGTCCGCTAGACTTAGCCTGAAAACCGACCTTTCATGTTAACTCCCTTATTAATCCTCCCGTTAAAAAATGCACATGAGAAAAAGAAATTAAAATTGGATTTCCAAACAGTTTGATCGATTTCCAATCAGGTTGGTCTTGTACTTGATATATTGTGGGAGAGTAAAAATCACCATTTCGTTCCCCTATAAAAACCCCAGTCCATTCCGGGAATTTGAAATGTTATAAACCCTAAAACCTACCCTTGGAGGGGTGGATGCTAAATATAAAGTTTGGTTCAAATATCTCAGTAGTTTTCAAGTTGTAAGAAATACGCTTTACATGCACCCGCTCTTGCGTTAAGTCCGGTGGGACTTGTACCGAAAAACGGTCCGTTAATGATATCTCCGTTATTAATCCTAGTATCGAAATGATGCACATGAGAAAAAAGGTTTAGAAATTAATTTCCATTAAGACAGGTAGATTTCCATTAAGTTTGGTTGTGTATATTTTGAGGGAGTGCAAAATCACGGTTTCGGTTTCGTATAAACCCCCAATTAGTTCAGGTATTTAGAAACAATATTTGCCCTAAAACCTACCCAAGGATAGGTGGATTCTAAATATGAAGTTTGGTGGAAATATATCCAGTAGCACTCAAGTTATAGAAAGACAAACAGACAAACATACAAACGAACAAACAAACAAACTAACTGACACCAAGGAAATCTACCCTTGGACAGATGGATGCTACATATAAAGTTTGGTTCAAATATATTCAGTAGTTTTCAAGTTGTAAGAAATACGCTTTACACGCACCCGCTCTTGCGTTAAGTCCGCTGGGATTTGTATCGAAAAACGGTCCGTTAATGATATCTCCCTTATTAAATCCTGTTATAGAAATGATGCACATGAGAAAAAAAGGTTTAGAAATTAATTTTCATTAAGGCAGGTAGATTTCCATTAAGTTGGGTTGTGTATATTTTGAGGGAGTGCAAAATCACGGTTTCGGTTTCGTAAAAATCCGCACTCAGTTCAGGGATTTGGAAACGATATTTGCGCTAAAACCTACCCAAGGACAGGTGGAGTCTACATATGAAGTTTGGTGGAAATATATTCAGTAGTTTTCAAGTTATAGAAGGACAGACAAACAGACAAACAAACAGACAAACAGACACCAAAGCTAAAAATTATACAGATGGTCATTATTACACCTGAAACGGATAACTGTACGGAAATTTCGCCAAAATAATCAATGTACAGACACACGGTCGTTACGATTTTATTTATATAGATAACCATTTAATAATACTACTTACCATTATCAACACCCACTGAGCGGCGTGGTCACGTATCTTAACGCTTTTGGCTGTAGAGCCAAGCTCTGCATTCGGGAGGGGAGTCGATTTGACCCCACCGCCGGGTGTCCTGAAAATGGTTTTCTGTTTTATTACTTCCAGACAAATGCGGGACAGTTCCTATTCGTAGGCCACAACAGATTCCTTCCATCTCCTTATCCAGTTCCATTCATCATCATCATCATCATCATATTTTCGTTAGCTCCTCAACTGAGGTTGGCTTCAGGAAGGGATCTAGCCGTAGAACACGCCATGTAAATTCATCCCCAACCCCACATCAAGAAATGGGACTGAGGGGTTGACATATATAACATTATCAATACCCACTTCCTCTGCAACGTTCACCCATAGCTTGCGTTATATATTTCGAGAACGATAGCGTTTATATTTCATAGGGGTGTTGTTTTTCTTCTTTTTTCTTTCGTTTTGGCCAACTGTGGGCCACGTTAATTCGATTTCAGCTGCTTCTGAGCTTTTATCTGCGCCAAGTAATCCTTCATTCTTTCACTCTGCAACCTCCTTCTCTGTTCCGTCCGCAAACTATCTTTCCCATGGAAACTCTTTGTGTTCTTTATTTTCGACTTGTAAGTTTCCCTGTTTATTTCCGATCCTTGTATTCCCTTTTCTGTCAGGTCCTTCTTCACTTCCTGATGCCAGCATACCACAGTTTTCCTGGTATCGAAAAGCTTTACTATCTGGTTGGTCAGTCTTTCTGGGTCCATTCTGTAGATGTGTCCAAAAACATGGCTCTCCTTTTCCGGATGGTGTCTAAGATATTTTCTATCTTGCCGTACAGCTCTTGGTTTGCTTTCTTTCTGTATGATCCAATCGTCTGTTCTTTGGGCTCCCAGTATCTTCCTTAGAATTTTTCGCTCCATCAATTCTAACTTCTTGACAAATCCTACCTTTACCAGGTTCGAACATTCAACTGCATATAAGGCTTCTGGACGGATCATTATCTGGTAATGTCTGAGTTTTGCATTGATTGAGATCTTCTTCTTGTTATAGGTGTTCATACTTAGCTTGTATGCCAAGTTCATTTTGTTTATTCTCGATATCAGTGCCTCTTTCTCTGACAGGTTGTTATTTAATAAGAAGAAGAAGAAAGAGAAGAAGAAGAAGAAGAAGAAGAAGAAGAAGAAGAAGAAGAAGAATGTTGTGTATGACGACGGAAGACAACCAAGTGCTTGTAGGAATCGTAGTGGACTGCCGAATACAAGCGGCAAAACCCATTCAAGGGGGATCACTGGCTAGTCGCTTGTTGTCGGCTGTAGTCGCGCGAAGTTAGCCGCTCGAGGTCGCTTGCAGTGGACGCGGTTGCGTCTAACTTTATGCAGTGGGATCAGTCGCGCTAGTACGCACGCAGTCGCCTCATCGCATAATCGCGCGTAGTCGCTTCCAGTGGGACGAGCAACTTCTAGCATCTTCCTCACAGAGTTAGCAGTCTGGAGACTGGCATTGTCATGAAGAAGGATAATGCCGTTCGATATCATTGCCAGGCGACTTTCAAGATATCGGTATGCATCGGACGACGACGTGTGAGACTAGGTACAGATGTGGTTCCGTCGACAGACCGCCAGTTCCATCAAGAAGGTAAAATTTTTCGTAGAAGATTGTGGGGTACACATCTTGGCAGCCGAAGCTCAACTCGGACAACAAATGTGGGCTTAGGTCAATGCTCCATTGTGGCAACATTGGTACTAAGGAATAGTGTTTCAGACGATGATAAGAGCTGTACTAAGGATGGTGCAAGGTTGTCGGCGAAACCTTAGAATTTCATTCCTGCGCGCAGGCCTGAAGCAGATTCAAGTTAGCCTCTCTCAGTTTCATGGCAGGTCCGCAATTATAGCCTCAAATTTATATTAAAATGTTTGTGATTGCATCGTAATTAATATGCCGCACTACTCTGATACGGAAATAATCACGATCTCCAGTTAGCAGCTCCACAAAGTTACATATCCCTCACTCACTTCGCTACCTCTACCATACATCACAACGCTACTATCTCCAGCGAGGAACCTCCAGTTCCAAATCTTTCTCGTTTGCTGTCTTCTATTCTACGTCATTTCTTTATACGTGACGTGGTTCGGGACTGTTCTGGATATCCCTTCCTTCTCCTTCCTCCTCATTGCTTCACTTCATGTGAGCATTATGTCAGCCGTCCTATTTAAGGTCGCCTCTCCGTCCTTCAGCGGTCCATGTGTAAAATCGTAGTACTACAGGAGAGACCACTGGAGCCTGGGCATGACACTAAGGTGATTGAATGATTGATTGATTGATTGATTGATTGATTGATTGAATACGTAGAGCTATGAAGCCTCCTTTAATGTACATAATCTACTCTCAAAATTCTAGACGGTTTAGTAAAATATTAATCACCACAATATAGTACAATACAATACAACAAAAGTAATATGTAGTTAATTCACTGCAGATTAAAATAAAACTTTAGACTAGAACAAATAGACCGAATACCAAGATGATACACCCTATGATGTACTACTATTAATTGTATGTATGTATGTATGTATGTATGTATGTATGTATGTATGTATGTATGTATGTATGTATGTATGTATGTATGTATGTATGAATGTATGAATGTATGTATGTATTGAACCATTCTGTTCATGGCAGAAGAATATTGATTTTAGCATAAATTATAGAAATTGCATGAGACCACCCTGAAAGCGCTTTGTATAGCATTTTGTTGTGTAGGAGTATCTGAGAGTGCGCGTTTTTCGTGGGAACGTGGCATCAGAAGCGAGATGAAGTTTCTAGAGACGCATAAACAAATTTATGACCCAAGCGAAGCCTCTTCACCGGTAGCGTTGGACGCACACCGCTTCGTGGAATCTCGCGGGTATTTTTTTATCTTGGAGGGAACAGGAAATTAATTAATATTTCATGCTACATGAGTAATGCACGGAATTTGATACGAGAACTGCAACCAGGACAAATTCCCAAAAATTTTGGTATGCGGCACGACTATAGTTGTAACCGGATATGATAATCGAGATACTTGACACACACATTGCGGGAGAAATTTCCATACGCGGGCGCGCGAAGGAAGCGCTTGGTAGCGAAGGCGCGAGCCTGATTATATATATATATATATATATATATATATATATATATGGCTGCCAAGCGTGCCAGGCTCATTCATCGGGTGTATCGCTGCTACATGAAGGTTGTCACGCTGCCACTCAGCGGAGAGAAGACGGTCATTATCTACGAGCCGCGTACTCAAAGTTCAACTAAGTCTTGGGAAAAGTAAGTAACTACCACAGATAATTGAGCTTAAAATTTATACTACAAGTGTTGATCTGTTTTCATGGGAAAATATTCTGCTGATAAGATACTGTTCGTGACTACTCACTTCACGTAATCTGAGGTTCACATTGTACCAAACGAATGACACATATTAATGTAGGCTCAGAATATTGATTGGCTAATGAAGTGATACAAATTCTTATAATTTTGTTAATTACCACCTATTCAATACAATAAAAATGTAATATAAAACATATTTATTAAGATGTTGATATGGTACATGTTTCGCTCCTTTTTTGTGAGCATCATCAGCCAATTACTATTTACGTAAGGTTATATAAGATCATGAAACAATTCTTTTGTATTAAGATTATGCCTATAAACCTGATTGACAAATCTTATAATATTTTACAAGTCATATAGCAATAAAATAAAATTATGTCTTTCAGTTAAAACATATCTATCTAACATTTTATTGACGAAACTCATCTGGTGAACATCCTTCAAAATTATTTAAAAAAATAAAAAAAACTTTTGGCTGCCAAGCGTGCCAGGCTCATTCATCGGGTGTATCGCTGCTACATGAAGGTTGTCACGCGCTGCCACTCAGCGGAGAGAGTATTGATTCAATGTTGCTTAACTTGTATGATTGTCGTTAAAACAAGGTTATGCTAGAGGTAAGAGAATATTTCGAGTTATTTTCTATCAATTTCGTATTAATGACTGCTTCAGTTACACCACTCGTAAGTATTTTTCTCGTGTGCTTTTAACGTAGACTTACTCTTCTCGACAGCGAGAACATGGACAGAAATGTTTTAAGATGCGTTTAGTGTTTTGGTAGAACGTGTATATCACCGAGAATATTTAACTTACAATTTATAAAGTCTCAATTGACAGACAAAAGACGAGGCCACCTATTGTAAAAAAAAAATTGAAAATCTAAAACGTAGTTTTCATAAAATGGCGCTTGAAGGTAAGGCAAATTTGTTTTTGCTAATATGTGGCATCGCACGCATGCTCTGTTATAAGATGGCACTGTGAAACGAAAAGAGCGTGACCCGCAATACTGCTGTCGAACTCTTAAATTATGTCTGTTATTTCTCATATCACAGACCCACACTACACCGAGTTATTACCCACATTTCAAGTGTACCACGTTCTATTGAATAACATTTATTATCCACATAATATTTGTCTTTCATTTCTAAAAAGTAAGTCTTGGAAATCCTCAGAACCCTGCGGCCGTTACAATGGTGACAGCCTACCGCCATTTGTTTTGCTTCTTTTTAACGAGTTCCTTTTTTATTCCTCTTCCTTCGGCGTCGTGAAATGTCTTGTTTTGATATAATACTTGTTCATATTTTGTTTCCATGTAGTAGTCCCCAACCGTAGCGTAACGGTTTTACCGCTATTAATAACTGCCGTCTTCAGGGGCCAAGGTTCGATTTCCCGTACTACCAGAAATTTGAAAATGACAGGAGGGCTGATATGTCGTTAAAAATGGTGCATGCACCTCACCTCCACTGGGGGTGTGCCTGAAAACAGCTGCACTCCCTTCGAACGAAGATACGAGTTTGTGTCCGGCTCTTTAACTAACTGATCAGCGTAGTAACTTTCGGTTCAGAGGGCCGCTGATTCGATTCCCGGCCGGATCGGGGATTTTAATCGTAATAGTTCGGGGACTGAATATTTGTGCTGTCCCCAACATCCCTAAAAGTTTTATACCAGACACAACACTCTCCTCCACTACATTAACACGCATTTTTTCATACACGGTAGATGCCGCCCTCCATCGTCAGAGGTTCTGCCTTACCAGTCTAGCAGAAGCCACACGAAGTTATTATTATTATTATTATTATTATTATTATTATTATTATTCATGCAACAGTTCCCTGTATTTTTATTTGATATATATAATTGTAAGCACGGGTCGTCACTAGTATATTTCCCAACTGCAATGTATTTATTAATAATACAGTAATGTTATTTTATTTACGTCCCACTAACTACTTTTTGCATTTTAATTCGGAGATGCCAAGGTGCGGGAGTTTAGTCTTGCAGGAGTTCTTTTACGTGCCAGTTAATCTACCGGCAAGTGGCTAACGTATTTGAGCACCTTCAAACACCTTCGGACTGATCCAGGATCGATGTATTCGTTAATAATAATAATAATAATAAGCCCCTTGCATTATAATTATAATAATAATAATAATAATAATAATAATAATAATAATAATAATAATAATAATAATAATAAAGGCATAGCAAACGTGACTTCTGAATCGTGTTAATAGATCAACAATATGTGTCTGGGCAACAAGTCAATCTTTGAAATCTCCTAGCTTAAACCCTTCATTACAAGTAAATGCAAAGCAAAGTCACCTCCGTACAGGCCATGAAGGCCCTTGGAGGAGTGGAAGGGTAAAGTTTTCCATCATTGTTAACCTCGGCACGTGATGGGGTACAGTGGTTAACTCTCCGCCCGGCCGCCTTTTCCCCCAGGAATTAACCTCGTACTCATTTTGCACCTCCGGAAGTGGAAATCTCGTTTCTTAAATTTTACGACTTCCTGACGGGGATTCGAACCCACGTCCTTCCTGGCGAATCGAGCACGCCTTTACCGCCTCGGCCAGGCAGCCCCTTTCATTAAAAGTAGGCCTACATAATACACTAACTTGACGTCAGGGATAAAAGTGACATTCATAATGAAGTAATACGGCTATAGAGTGTGAAAATAAAGGACAGTACTTCGCTCGAATCGTGAATGTCGTCCTGTCATTGTATCTGGAACGCCAGCTCTCTTCTTCTTTGTAAGCACTTTTATAACTTTAAAAAATATTTCTTTTTTTCAGCGTGACAGGTCACTCAGCTGAGATTATAACCTCTTTTAGCGAAGTAGATATCGTAAAACCAACGCCTCTGGGAATATGAAAAGAAAGCGAAGAAAAGAAAAAAAGTATTCAAAGAAATTGGATTCCTGTGACGACAGCATTCCCATTCCACAATACTTTAGATGGAATAGAAATTTCTAAGCAATGCATGTGATCAAAAACCGAGATATTCGCTAGGGATAATATAAACATAAAAGCGCACTCGTTTTACTGGGAAATATCAGAATTTTTATGTTCTTCGTTTCATTACTTGTTTCATTTTTAAAATCAAGCTTGTAGGATTTTTTTTACAATTGTGCATTACATCGCATCGACACAGATAGATCTTATGGCGACGATGGGATAAGAAAGGCCCAGGAATGGGGAAGAAGCGGCCTTGGCCTTAATTAAGGTACAGCCCCAGCATTTGCTTGGTGTGAAAATGGGAAACCAAGGGAAACCATCTTCAGGGCTGCCGACGGTGGGCTTCGAACCCAATATCTCCCGGATGCAAGCTCAGAGCTGCGGGCCCGAAACCGCACGGCCAACTCACCCGGTAGCTTGAAATTTTACGGGACTGTTAATACCGTGATCACAGCCAGGTCATCTCCACTGTTTCGTGGAAAATGAACCACGGGATCGTGACTTAATTTTTAAATTCCCAAGTGCATTGCCCGAGTTTCGATCCGCGGTCACCTTAGTGAGAAGTCGATGACGATACTTCTCGGGTATCACGTTACTTACTGGCTGTTTAACGTCACACTGACACTTCCAGAGAGGTCGATGACCTAGATGTTAGGCCACTTTAAACAAGAAACATCATCAGAGTTCCTAGCCGGACCAACTTTTCAGATGGCCCCGACCTGACTCAAGCTATCCCTTTAACTCTACTTGGCTCACGCTAGCTCACAATCAGTTGATTCCTTTGAGACACGCTCAAGTAACAAAATGCGCATACATAACAGAGTTTTGGGCTCACCATAGCTCACGTAGACACTGCTAGTAGGAGTTTACAGCCAGGAAACGTTTACTGCGAAAATTTTACAGGGTAATTAAAAGTGCTCTCTGTACTTAGAGCATTTCAATTGACATGGACATTATTAACGCATGCATAACAGTCCTTTTATTCGAAATCTGTTGAAAACAGTATGTTTGAAATAAATATTCGTACTTAATCTGCTGAGCAATATTGAGAAACATCATCACCATCATCATCATCATCATCATCATCACCATCTGTTTACCCTCCAGGTTCGGTTTTTCCCTCGGACTCAGCGAGGGATCCCACCTCTACCGCCTCAAGGGCAGTGTCCTGGAGTTTCAGACTCTTGGTCGGGGGATACAACTGGGGAGTATGACCAGTACCTCGCCCAGGCGGCCTCACCTGCTATGTTGAGCAGGGGCCTTGTGGAGGGATGGGAAGATTGAAAGGGATAGGCAAGGAAGAGGGAAGGAAGCGGCCGTGGCCTTAAGTTAGGTACCATCCCGGCATTCGCCTGGAGGAGAAGTGGGAAACCACGGAAAACCACTTCCAGGATGGCTGAGGTGGGAATCGAACCCACCTCTACTCAGTTGACCTCCCGAGGCTGAGTGGACCCCATTCCAGCCCTGGTACCACTTTTCAAATTTCGTGGCAGAGCCGGGAATCGAACCCGGGCCTCCGGGGGTGGCAGCTAATCACGCTAACCACTACACCACAGAGGCGCACAATATTGAGAAACACTCAGTAAAAACAAATCATTTGCCTCTTAATGTTTACGTTTTCTAAATGAAGATAAATTTTCCTTATCCACAGAGTTCGAAGGTAAGGTAAGGGTGCATTCTGCCCGAAGGCAGATCCGAACCTCCACAGAGGTGTGCCTGAGCTGAGTTTACGTACGGTAGGCTCACCAGTTCCTTTCCGCTCCTTCATTCCCTAATCCTCCACCGACAGCGCGTGGCAACCCATCCAAATCTTGACCTCGTCCAATGTTGCTTAACTTCGGAGATCTCACGGGATCCTGTGTTTCAACATGGCTACGGCCGTTGGCACAGAGTTCGAAGAGGCATAAAATAATATGTGGTCATTTCAAATTAATACAGACATACACCATACAATTATCAACTGCAAAAGAAGAGTAAGTCGCATTCTCCTATACTCAATTTCCACCATACAACGCTCGCCATTAAATTTACAGAACGATTAGGATCTTGGCTCAGTTAAGCTCGCTTTTGAAGTGACGTCACATTGTGAATTAGCGTAGACTATCTTGAACTATTTTGTGCAGACGTTGGCTCTTTGGGTTTACAGAGACAAGATAAGAAAAATGGCAAACATGGAACGGAAAGGTACAGTCTGGCTCCTTGATACTAGTTTTTTTCCTTATATCTATACATAATGCCAGGATGAGTGGCTTCGGCTGAAGAACATTGGGCCTCGGAGTAGGACTAGTGATAATGAGGTACTTGGGTACCTGAGCATTAAGCAGTGTGTTTGGGTAATACCTGTGTAATGAAATGAAATGGCGTATGGCGTTTAGTGTCGGGAGTGTCCGAGGACAAGTTCGGATCGCCAGATGCAGGTCTTTTGATTTGACACCCTTAGGCAACCTGCGCGTCGTGATTAGGATTAAATGATGATGAAGACGACACATACACCCAGTCCCCGCGCCAGCGGAATTAACCAATTTTGGTTAAAATTCATGACCCTGCCGGGAATCAAGCTCGGGTCCCCTGTGACAAAAGGCCAGCACGCTAACCATTCAGTCATGGAGGTGGACATCTGGGTAATAAGCGGTTACTCGATTACCCCGTTCACACAATGTCTAATTCTCGTATTACCCAGGGACTCATTCGTTAGAATTTGCGGTCTATAATCTTATGGTAATGAGAAGGACGAATAAAGACCCGTTATGTCGAAATATTCACACTAACTCAAAAAGTAAAGTTAGTATTATAAAATCAATTTCACCTAATGTAATGGCTGTGATAAAAATGCTGCTTGTCGTTTTAAGGGGCCTAACATCGAAGGTCATCGGCCCATGTGATAACAATGACGTGTGAATACCGATGTAACAAAGTTTGCTTACATTCTTCCAAGGTACATCTACCAGTTTGAAAGGGAGGGATTTCCTAGTGCTAGTGGTGGTGGTGATTATTGTTTTTAAGAGGAAGTACAACTGGCAACTATTCTCTATTAACGCTGATCAGCGAGGAAAGAGGAAGAGGTCCAATCCTTCGAAAAAACGAAGTAATCGGCAAACGAAATGGCAGGGCCACGAGGGGTGTGAAAATCAAAGACTCCCTAGACCTCGTAAACATAGAGGCCGGAAAAGAACAAGAGTTGCCCAAGGGAGGTCGGATAGGATGGATTAAAGTGAGAACACTGGTATTAATTAGAAACAATGACAGACTCAGCTAGAGCTCCGTGATTACCAGCCATGCTCCCATGCTGAGAGCCCCGGGGGCCCCTTTCAGTCACCTCATACGACAGACAATGGATAACGTAGGTGTATTCCATCACTCACAGGGCCTGAATACATTCATCTATTCGAGACGAATCCCTTTGGCGAAAAGACTGTGCAGAAAGGTCTAGAGTTGACAACAATGTTATCGGAAGATAAACGAAATCGTTGGATATCTACCCTTGAAGAGCTGGACATGTCTAAAAGTAGTCAGAAAGCCTGGCGAGTCTTAAAGGGGCTTAATAATGACTTGACAAAAGCCCCTGTACACGTCAATTTGTCCCCAGATGCCATTGCTCATCAACTTTTGCTCAATGAAAAAATAGGGGGTTATATGAATAGAGTTAAAATAGAACGGCAAATAGATAAGGAGTCTAGCGACCTCACTAATAATATCACCCTAAGGAACTAGAGAAAGCCATAAACAAATCCAAAAATGGCAAGGCTACAGGTCTGGATGATATGAGAGTGGAAAAAATAAAACATTTTGATTCCAGGGCAAGGAAGTGGGTTGTTGATTTTCTAAACAACTGCCTGCAGAGTTAACAGATACCTAAGGTGTGGAGGAAGTCTCGAGTGATGGCTTTTTTGAAACCAGGTAAGGATCCATTAGATCGTAAGATCTACAGGTAAATATCCTTACTTTGTCATCTATATAAGATATTTGAAAGGATCCTACTTGAGCGCCTCACATTCAAAGTAGATCAACATCTTATTCCAGAACAGGCGGGCTTTAGATCCGGAAGGATCTGCAATTCACAGGTGATCAATTTAACTCAGCACATAGAGGATGGGTCAAACCCACCAATCAACCAAGAGTATAACAGTGAAATAGAAGCGTTTCCAACATTCTGTCCTACAGTTCCGGAAAGAATCAAATTTGCCTCACCGGGAGAAATACGAAATCTGATCAAGAACCTGCCCGTCAAGAAAGCCGCTGGACATGATCTCATCCCTAACATAGCCTTCAAGCACTTCACTCGAAAAGCACTATCATTTCTTGCATCTATATTCAATGCCCTTCTTCGTCTTGGGTATTTTCCCGACACATGGAAGCATGCAGAAATAATTGCAATTCACAAACCTGAGAATCCCTCGACACTATCCACGAGTTACCGACCATTAAGTTTATTACCAACGTTATCCAAATTATTTGAGAAAATCATCCTCAAACGACTAATCTCACCTTCCACATCACAAGTTTGGCTTCCGTGAGCGGCATTCGACCACTCATCAGCTACTACGTCTTACGGGACACATTGCGCAAGGTTTCGAGTTCAAACATCACACTCTTGCAGCGTTCTTAGATTTTACAAAGGCATTTGATAAAGTTTGGCATAAAGGCCTATAATACAAATTGCACACAATCGGTATCCCACATTATATATACAGCATCATCTACAGCTTCTTGAGTCAACGTATCTTTCGCGTACGTATCAATTCCACGCATTCAACACATGGGCTCATTAACGCCGGAGTCCCTCAAGGTTCTATTCTTGGTCCAACCCTCTTCAACATTTATACCCATGACATTCCATCGCCTCCATTCGTCAACATCGCAATGTATGCAGATGATACTGCTGTCTTTACATCCCACCATGACATTTTAACTGCCACTCGCCGACTGCAAGCCTCTCTGCAAACCATATCAACGTGGTTAGATGACTGGAGAATTTCACTGAATGTACCAAAATGTGAAACCATGATATTTACTCTTCGACGTCCACCTCTTCCACCACCAATATTCCTAAATGGAACAGCCATCCAATGGACGCCTAACGACAAGGCCGTGAAGTACCTGGGAGTATTCCTTGACCGTCGCTTATCATGGAAATACTATATAAATCAGAAATTAAATCTAAGTTATGCACGACTAAGAAGACTATATCCTCTCCTAAACAGGAAATCTTCCCTCAAATTTGAATGTGGATTACTTCTCTACAAATCACTATTCCGTCATTTATTCACCTACGCCTGTCCAGTCTGGGGAGGGGCGGCTCGAACCATTATCAGACGTCTGCAATCATTCCAAAACAAAGTTCTCCGTATCATCACCAACGCTCCTTGGTACGTCCTAAACAAACAGTTACATCGTAAACTTCAGTTAGACACTCTGGAACACGTCATTTCAACGCAAGCCAAGACGTTCTTCAAGAAACTCCAAAATGTGCCTGGTGCTGTGTTCGTCACCCTTGGAAAACGATCCACACTTCCACGCCGGATTAAAGGAAGACTTCCTCAAGATCTTTTACTTTCGCCAAGAGAAGAATCTGAAGATGATCAATGAGTGCTCGTGTATCTATATATACAAAATAAAAGTTCTGTCTGTACATTGCTCAGAATTTAGAAAGAAAGGTATTTCTGTATAGGTCGTGTCGATAGTATCAAGGTAATGCACTTTTTTAATTTTCCGTAATGTCTGTCTGTCTGTCTGTCTGTCTGTCTGTCTGTCTGTCTGTCTGTCTGTCTGTCTGTCTGTCTGTCTGTCTGTCTGTCTGAACACGCATCACGAGAAAACGGCAAGATAATTTAATGAAAATCGGTATTTTAAGTCCGGTAATAAGTCCCTACAATCTAAGCCATAAATAATCTTATTCACGCTGAGAGAAATGGTATTTTAGGGGAAGGCCTAAAATTGTATTCTCAAATATTTGTTATTATTTCTCCTATCTTAATGAAAATCGGTATTTACTAGTAGCCGTATCTTAATGAAAATCGGTATGCAAAGTTGGGGAGTAAGTCGCTATAATCCTTTCAAGACCAAACTGGAACATCAGTCAAGCTTATCTGATAATTATATTTCCTTCGAAGGAAACAATTCCTTCAGACGGTAAGATATGCCTTGATAATCACACACTTTGATGTCTGCCGGTTGTCTGGTTGGTTAAGCATCAGCTTCTTTGGCAGATCCAGGTTCTTTCAAGGGCTGTTTGAATCGTGAGTTTGGTTCCGCATACAGAACTGCTCTGTGTGAACTTGTTCCCAAGGTTGTCCATAGTATATTTCTGTAGTGACGTTTTTGAGCACTTGCTTCGTTTCTTTGTAAAGAAGAAAAGTGATTTATCTCCTTGTCTTCGTTACGAGGTACTAGGATTAAGCCATGAAACGTCTTTTCCATACCTGAAAGCCCTCGTAAACAGAGCAAGTTGTGAAAATGTCTTGAGAAGTAACATCCAGTTCTGTACTTGTTTCAGGTACGCTAATGTAGCTGATGTTTCCGAGCGAGTTGTCCGTGCGGTTAGGGGCGCGCAGCTGTGAGCTTGCATTTCTTAGATAGTGGGTTCGAATATTGTTATTACGCAGTTGCCCATTTTTACCCCGGGAAAATGGTAGGGTTGTACCTTAATTAAGGCCACAGCCGCTTCCTTCCCACTTCTAGACTTTTCGTATTCCATCGTCGCCGTAAGACCTATCTGTGTCGGTGAGGCGTCAAGTCAGTTGTAAAAAGAAGTAACTGATGTGTAGTTTATGATTATTCTCGTGTGCTATTTTTAGCTTAAGTTAACTCATCTGCGAATTATACACTGAGTAATTACTGTACATTTGGGTATACATCAAAATAAACAAGCCCTATTTGTAGAATTCACTGTCACATTCAAAAATTCATTGACAGAGATATACCACTGTACAATATTTCTTTTTTTTTTGCTATGGGCTTCACGTCGCACCAAGACAGGTAGATCTTATGGCGAAGAGATGGGAAAGGCCTAGGAGGTGGAAGGAAGCGGCCATGGCCTTAATTAAGGTACAGCCCCAGTATTTGCCTGGTGTGAAAATGGGAAACCACGGAAAACCATCTTCATGTCTGCCGACAGTGGGATTCGAACCCACTATCTCCCTGATGCAAGCTCACAGCCGCGCGCCCCTAACCGCACGGCCAACTCGCACGGTCCACTGTATATAAAGCTGCGATAGATCGGAACTGTACTTTATGGGAAATTATTCTACCAAAATGATTTTTTTATATATGAATAGTATTACAACTTATTAGAGGGCGTGGTTAGTTCAATGGCTTAGCTGCCAACTTTCTATCCGGACTGCCGAAGTTTGAATGCTGGTTGGTTCTGAGTTGGATTTTGTTGCAGGAAACTTTAATCTATGGCAAAGAAGGGGTCACACTGTAGCGATTTTAGTGAATGTAGTCAAATAATAAACTACCATTTGAGAAAAGTTTGGGCTAAACCGTCAACGAGAGACTTCAAGTACGTGAGAAAGATTTGGTAGGCATAAAAAATAAGAAATTTGCAACGGTATATCCTGATCTGTGAAAGGTGCTTTGTATAAAGTGTGTTTTTAAAATTATAGTTTGTAGTAAAAACACCTTAAAATTGTGGGATTAATCACATAATTCTTGTCAAAATAAATTTGTATTCACTTTAATAAGCTTTAGCTACAAATTCTCCTTACGATATGCAATGTAGTCCACCAGCCCCTTAAAATGTAGTTTTATGTAACCCGCATGTTATCTTTAACGTAAAATTTCAGATCCTGTTTATAAATGATTAGTACAACGGCAGCCCGGAAATACTGACGAAACAGTTAACTCCAATGGTAATTCAACACTGTAATGAAAGCGTCAAAGGATCGCAGCTACGAATAACACATTAGAACAGGAAGTGTACACCAAAACTGTGAACAGATACTATTTCCTTCCCTTTTACCAGTCGTATAGGTTCAGCAGTAATGTGTACTAAGCCAAGTTATACGGCGATCACAAACATGCAATCCCCAAGCCTGAGGAATAACTACACGATGTTAAAATCCGGCTCGACCGGGAAAAGAAACCGAGCCCTCTGAACCGAAGGCCAGTATGCCGACCCTTCGGTCAAGGAGTCGGCATGAACAGATACTGTATTGTTAATCCTTACCCTAGCTAAGGCGGAAAAAGCACGCACGCACCTGGCCGTGTAGATGAGCCTTCAAATCGCGACAGTAATTTTTTAAAATATGGACATGATGTGGGCACATTCCCAAAGAACGAATCTTTATTTGATCCTTGAAACAGCTAGTTTGTATTTGGATGTTACGTAGCGTGATTCATCCGAAAAGAAAGGGCTGCATCAAAGTCTACTTTGAATAATGCCCTCTGACAAAATATTACCCAAGCACCGAAGTCAGATCGTGAAACTTCTAATGTAATTGCAGATGGTGCGAACGAAATGTACTGTTAGGTAATATTCCGATAAGAGACAGCCGGCTGATATTAGTCTGTTGTACAAAAGTCTGTGTAGCAACGCATTTGAGAGACACTCCGGAAAGTGTCTAAAATAACCTCTTTGTTACCAACAGACGTTATGGGAGTATGTCCAATAACAAAGGTCGTGCAGGGTTCCAGAAAGTATTGGTTGTCGGTTTCCTTCTCTAAGGAAATCACTTGTGATACACGCGTTACGACTGTAATGACCAGGCCTGGGATTTCTATGTAATGATATTAGTTATAGTAAAACTATTGTCATATCTTGATGAATTAGGATATTTGGTGTGATTTAAAGCATATTTCCCATATTTGTCCACATTTCCAGCTTTAGTACATATTTGTAGAAAAATCACATATCTTTACATAACCTAACGTATTATTTTAAATAACTTCCATATTTTATGGTTTCAAAGTTATTCTCCCAGAAAATAATGTAAAATTTATTTTACCAGCATCAATAATTCGAAGCTGGAATCTGGTATTTATACATAATATGGAAAGAAAGTACTTCTCTATGCATTTGTTTATCTTTATAGCTGGCTCTGGCCTTGTCACTCAACCCACTGCGACACATATCAAAAAGATTAAACTGTTGTAACAATAATTTTTATGGTTTTAAGAGATGCAAAGTTGTCGGAATTTAGTCCCGCGGGAGTTCTTTTGCGTGCCCGTAAATCTACTGACACGAGGCTCACGTATTTGAGCACCTTCGTACATCACCGGACTGAGCCAGGAACGAATCTGCCAAGTTCGGGTCAGAAAGCCAGCACCTAAACCGTCTGAGCCACTCAGCCCGGCTTAAACTGTTGATCTGTGACTTTTTTTTGTGACTTTCATGTAATGACTTACTTCATGCATCCCCATACATCAGTAACATATCGACGTTCTTTTCAATGAAATACGTCGCGAGTGCAGATTAGCAAAGCAATTATGTTCATGCGTAAATTTGTTATCGTCTTAAACGAGACACGCTGTCTTACATTAGGTATTATAGAGACGGATTCAACCTCTAAATCATTTTCAGATCTTAAAGACTTTACCAGTCTCCGAAATATCCGCAATTACCACACATTACTTGCTCACAGGAAGCGTGCTACTAATGCACGCCCCTACCAATGCATGCCCCTTTCACTTGGACATTTAATTTTCGTGTTATAAGTTACCTCCGATTCATGTTTTACAGCGTTCAAGTAGGTTCTGTCACTACAGACTACTTTGCCCAACCTACTAACTTCATCACATTAGTGGTACTTGTATTACAACAACACGCAATAAACAGTATGTTTGTAGAATGGTCCTTTCATCAAGGTTGTAAATAGGCCTGGTGTTTCCTGCGAAATGTTGGCTTGTTTTACGTTGTTGACATGTAGGTAGTAAGCACCGCAACATAGACTTTCTTTTTTGCTTTACGTCGCACCGACGAGATAGGAAAGAGCTAGGAGTGCGAAGGAAGCGATCGTAGTCTTAATTAAGGAACCTTCTGTCAAAATGGGAAACCACGGAGAACCATCTTCAAGGCTGCCGACAGTGGGGTTGGAATCAACTATCTCCCGAATGTAAGCTATCATCTACGTGACCCTAACCGTACGGCCAACTCACTCGGTACAACATTGATTTAGGACTAGAAATGTAAGATGGATTGCGGATCTTCATGAATTTTAAGGGGCTGTTGAACCAATCTGTATAAGTTGTATAATGTTTCAGGAGTTTTTGTTGAGTTAATGACAACTCAGGAATGGCTTAGGCATCATATGGAGAGAAAGGAACGAGTTAGGTTGGAGGCAGGCAGAAAGGTCTTGAAAAGCCGTCGTACTCAGCTACGTACATAATCAGAATTTTACGTTTTCAAGTGAGAATGATGCAGGGCATAACATCATAGTCATAACAACGAATCATCGGAATGCCACTAATTTTATTTGTGAATTGTAATTAAGGTACAGCCCCAGCATTTGCCTGGTGTGAAAATGGGAAACCACGGAAAACCATTTTCAGGGCTGCCGATAGTGGGGTTCGAACCTACTATCTCCCGAATACTGGATACTGGCCGCAATTAAGCGACTGCAGCTATCGAGCTCGGTCCAACACGCACCAGGACTCATAATACCACCCTCGTCATACCGAAATAAAATGTTCTCTAAACCCACTATCACTACGTGTAATTTGTAATGTTATTACAGTTAAACATATCTCTAGACTTGCCAAATATGTAACACTAAATATAATGCGAACATATTTAGGGCAGACGGTAGTAATATTACTCTAAACTCTTACCTTACAAACTTTTCAGTGCAGCATAAACACAAGCACATCTTTCACGACAACAGAACGACAGTCATCGACCCGAGTGCATTATGTGTATGTTTTTGCGGAACTATATTCAGTGTTTCAATTGTCTCCACTAGATAGTGCTCATTACTGTACTTATCGAGATATTCAGGGGGCCCATATAACAAGCATGGGCTCATAATACGACCTTTGCCTATAGTATAATAACTAATGATGACAGAAGTAAGGAAGACATAAAATGCAGACTAGCACAAGCAAGGAAGGCCTTTCGTAGGAAAAGAAATTTGCTCACTTTGAACATTGATACAGGAATTAGAAAGACGTTTATGAAGACTTTTGTCTGGAGCGTGGCATTGCATAGAAATGAAATATGCACGATAACTAGCTCAGAAACAAGAAAGAAGCTTTTGAAACGCGGTGTTACAGAAGAATGCTGCAGGTGAAATGGGTAGATAGGATCACAAATGAAGAGATACAGAATCGAATTGGTGGGAGGAGAACGTTTTGGCTAAATTTGACCAAAGGAAGAGAGAGAATGGTATGGCACATCCTAAGACACGCAGAACTCGTTCAGTTGTTTTTGAGGGAAGTGTAGACGGTGAAAGCGGTAGGTGTGTACCAAGGTACAAATCACAGTTTGAGAGCTTCATTATGGTGTATGTCCTCCACGAGCATTTATCACAGATAGGCACCTACGTCGCTTGCTCCATACAAGTCGACGGAGGTCACGTTGCGGTATCAGGTCCCATTCTTCAATCAGAGACTGTTCGGGGTCCTGGAGAGTCTGTGGTAGAACAGAACGCCCACGAACACTTCTATCAAGCGTATCGCACACATGTTCGATGGGATTAAGGTCGGGACTCACTGCTGGCCATTCCATCTCTTGAATGTCCAGTTCTCGCAAGACAGCTCTGGTGAGGCGCGCTACATGAGCCCTGGCATTGTCGTGCATGAGTACGAATTCCGGGCCAACACCGTATGCAGCAACCAACACATCCTGTAGCAGTTTCTGCTCGATGTACCCCGCAGTGGTAAGATTGCCATGGACGACGACAAGATCCGTACGGCCATCAATACTGATGTCACCCCACACGATCATATAACCTCGTTCGATTCGGTCGCCTTCCTGGACAACATCTGGCATGTACTGCTCACCACGGCATCTCCATACACGTTGACGTCCATCACACTGTCTCAGGGAAAATCTGGACCTGTCTGTGAACAACACAGGTCTTTATTGGCCAAGTTGCCGGTTGACGTGGGTACGGGCAAACAAGGCGAGCTGCGCGATGTTACTGCTTTAAACGGGACACTCGAACAGGTCTGGGTCGTTAGGACACTTCTCTTAGCCTGTTCCTTACTGTCTGGTCAGACACCGTGACACCAGTGACCTTCCTGAGGTCTTGTTGCAGTTCTCTGGCAGTTGCTGAACGACGCCACAACGCACAGATGGTCAGATATCGGTCATCTTGTGGGGTTGTCAAGCGTCCACGACCTTGTCCAACCCTCCTTGTGAACTGGCCTGCCTCGTTGTAGCGATTCCACAAGCGGTGAATAACTGACGGGGAGACATTGAGATCCACAGCAACACGAAGAAAAGTCCATCCTTCCTGGATCAAAGCGACGGCCCTTGCGACTTGAACCTCGTTAAGATGTCTCATGGGATGTGCTGGTTGACGTACAACGTGCTCATATCACCGCAGTAGTCTGCGTACCTCATAACGACACCCGGACGCACCGCTATTCACTTTGGTTTGAGGGGTCATCTGACAGTTTAATGCATGGTTACGCCTACAGATGGAGTATAACTTCGATTTGACATACCCTGAATAGCTAAGGTCTCAAGGTATGCTGTACGACCATTGGAACGCCATCTACCAAATTAACGTTCACATACCAGACGTTACAAAACATGTTCCCTAATTTTTGAACTGTGTATGTTTCAAACGTGCTTTTGTAATATAAGGGAAATTAACTCTGATTATCCGAGATCGACTCGGATCCAGATTGTTTCAATTTAACGATATTATTCTGTCCATGCATATAGTTGCTTATAATACAATACATCTCAGTACCAATCGAGTTGGTAACGTGGTTAGTACCACAGAGCTGTGAGATTGCATTCGGGAGATAGTGGGTTCGAATCCCACCGTCGGCGACGCTGAAGATGGTTTTCCGTGGTTTTCCATTTTCACACCAGGAAAATGCCGGGGCTGTATCATAATTAAAGTCAAGATCACTACCTTCTCAGTCCTAGTCCCCAATCAATCACTACTCAATCAGTTACTACTGATCTGCATTTAGGGCAGTCGCCCAGGTGGCAGATTCCCTATCTGTTGTTTTCCTAGCCTTTTCTTAAATGATTGCAAAGAAATTGGAAATTTATTGAACATCTCCCCTGGTAAGTTATTCCAATCCCTAACTCCCCTTCCTATAAACGAATATTTGCCCCAATTTGTTCTCTTGAATTCCAACTTTATCTTCATATTGTGATCTTTCCTACTTTTAAGGACACCATCCAAACTTATTCGTCTACTAATGTCATTCCAGGCCATCTCTCCACTGACAGCTCGGAACATACCACTTAGTCAAGCAGCTCGTCTCCTTTCTACCAAGTCTTCTTCCCATCCGTGCGTCCCCGAAAACTTTCGATGTGTTAGGGCGGTGATAAACCACTAGCGAATGATTCTCAGAGATTGTTCGTCATTTCTGCCAATAAACAGTCCTCTCGACGCACATTTATTTCATCTACTTTCTCGGATATAACAAAGTTAAAGAGACTGGAATTGGATGTTGGAAAAATTGAAGAAAAGCATTGTCAAATTTGTCCCCTTTCACCGTGACGCGTACATTCACTATTCAACCAAGGGTGTGAAATATGAGCTAGTAAATGATACATACTGCAATGGTGATTGTTTATTTGACACTCACGAAGAATACTGATTTTTTTTTTTTTTTTTTTTTTTGCAAGTTGCTTTACGTCGCACCGACACAGATAAGTCTTATGGCGACGATGGGATAGGAAATGGCTAGGAATGGGAAGGAAGCGTCCGTGGCCTTAATTAAGGTACAGCCCCAGCATTTGCCTGGTGTGAAAATGGGAAACCACGGAAAACCATTTTCAGGGCTGCCGACAGTGGGGTTCGAACCCACTATCTCCCGAATACTGGATACTGGCCGCACTTAAGCGACTGCAAATACTGATATCACTGCGGTGATGTTCGTCGTTTTGATAGGGAAGTAGATTCCATATCTGCATATCAAAGAGAAAAGGTTTGGCACGATCCCAATGAAGGGCTCAACTACGGACGTAGATATATCTATAGGTGTTCAAGAGGCCGTACAGAATTTTGTTGGTCCTTGGAACAAGCTCATATTGTTGGCACTGATGAAACACCCGTTACGGTCGGGCACAAAAAGATCAAATAAGACGATTGAGAAACACACAGAAAAATCTTTATATAAGCAAGAAATTCATCCCAATCAATTGTATTTTGCACCAGTACAACCTACAGTGTGCTAAACACGAATTGAATTAGGACGTGTTATTACCGAAAATACGAATGCAATTCGGTGAAAAGGACCCTTCAGTTGAGGTTCGTTGCTAGACCGTTGCTTTGTTTAGCTGCGGAAGTATGTAAGAATATGGAACAAAGGGATAAACCTGTTCCGGAACTGAGAAGTGTAAAATGGATTTGTGAGTTCGCATTTCTAACAGATTTCACAAGGCACATGGATACTTTTAACCTCTCTGTTCAAGGTAAATACCAAATAATCACCCAACCGTACGATAATCAACGTGTCTTAACTGGCATGATCTCTTGGGAATGTCACGTAAAAAATAAACTTTCATAACAACCTAAGAGTTGCAAGAATACGGAAAAATGAAATGAAATCTAGGTTATTAAAGCTGTCTGTCTCTTTACAAGATCATTAGTAAGTACACTGACTGACAGAGCAAATGCAACACCAAGAAGGAGTGGTTCGAAAGGGATGAAAGTTGGGGAAAAAACAGAGACGGCACGGACGAATAATTGATGTTTATTTCAAACCGATATGCAGGTTACACAATGCGCACGGCATCGACTCAGTAGGATGTAGGACCACCGCGAGCGGCGATGCACGCAGAAACACGTCGAGGTACAGAGTCAATAAGAGTGCGGATGGTGTCCTGAGGGATGGTTCTCCATTCTCTGTCAACCATTTGCCACAGTTGGTCGTCCGTACGAGGCTGGGGCAGAGTTTGCAAACGGCGTCCAATGAGATCCCATACGTGTTCGATTGGTGAGAGATCCGGAGAGTACGCTGGCCACGGAAGCATCTGTACACCTCGTAGAGCCTATTGGGAGATGCGAGCAGTGTGTGGGCGGGCATTATCCTGCTGAAACAGAGCATTGGGCAGCCCCTGAAGGTACGGGAGTGCCACCGGCCGCAGCACATGCTGCACGTAGCGGTGGGCATTTAACGTGCCTTGAATACGTACTAGAGGTGACGTGGAGTCATACGCAATAGCGCCCCAAACCATGATGCCGCGTTGTCTAGCGGTAGGGCACTCCACAGTTACTGCCGGATTTGACCTTTCTCCACGCCGACGCCACACTCGTCTGCGGTGACTATCACTGACAGAACAGAAGCGTGACTCATCGGAGAACACGACGTTCCGCCATTCCCTCATCCAAGTCGCTCTAGCCCGGCACCATGCCAGGCGTGCACGTCTATGCTGTGGAGTCAATGGTAGTCTTCTGAGCGGACGCCGGGAGTGCAGGCCTCCTTCAACCAATCGACGGGAAATTGTTCTGGTCGATATTGGAACAGCCAGGGTGTCTTGCACATGGTGGAGAATGGCGGTTGACGTGGCGTGCAGGGCTGCCACCGCTTGGCGGCGGATGCGCCGATCCTTGCGTGCTGACGTCACTCGGGCTGCGCCTGGACCCCTCGCACGTGCCACATGTCCCTGCGCCAACCATCTTCGCCACAGGCGCTGCACCGTGGACACATCCCTATGGGTATCGGCTGCGATTTGACGAAGCGACCAACCTGCCCTTCTCAGCCCGATCACCATACCCCTCGTAAAGTCGTCTGTCTGCTGGAAATGCCTCCGTTGACGGCGGCCTGGCATTCTAAGCTATACACGTGTCCTGTGGCACACGACAACACGTTCTACAATGACTGTCGGCTGAGAAATCACGGTACGAAGTGGGCCATTCGCCAACGCCGTGTCCCATTTATCGTTCGCTACGTGCGCAGCACAGCGGCGCATTTCACATCATGAGCATACCTCAGTGACGTCAGTCTACCCTGCAATTGGCATAAAGTTCTGACCACTCCTTCTTGGTGTTGCATTTGCTCTGTCAGTCAGTGTAAGTAAACTCATGTCCTCCTCCTGAGGTGGTGCACCTCTTTTTAGGCACAACCCCGTTGGAGGTGATCTGCATGTACATTTTTAACCACATACCAGCTCTCCTGTCATTCTTAAATTTCTGGAAGTACCAGGAATCGAACTCACACCCTAAGAGGACGGCAGCTAGTAGTGCCAGCTGTTACGCTGAGGAGGCGGACATGTGTTGAAATATACACCGGTGACTTCCTGCGATGTTGAACGGTCCTTCTCAGCCTACAAGAGAATTCTATCAGATCAGTGCCAAAACATCAGAATGGAAAACATCGAGAAATACTTGGTGACACACTGCGCATCACGATAAAAATCTACCGTACTATTTGTGTTTATAAATTAATGTTTAAAGACAGATTCTATATTAACTTTGTTTAGCAACATTTATTTGTTTCCTTTCTGTGAGCATGAATGTAACGCGAAATTAGCTACAACAATTCACTGTGTAATATACACCACGATTTACAGCGCATAACATTATTTTTAAATATTTGAAGTATTTTGATTATGCCTTTAATTTGATTATTTAATACTGTCGAGAGACTATATAAATTATCTAAAGCAACAACGATGACTGTCATAAAATATGGAGGTATTTAACATAATTAATTGTATTGTCTCATATCATAAACATAAATGAACATACAAACATATTAGTAAGTTTAGCGTATTAACACAATTACATCTTTTATGAATATTACATATTTAATTACATTTTTCACTGATATTTAAAGCCTACAACTTGTGTACATATTTTGCAATTTTATATTACTTAAAAATTCGGGCCCTAATGATATATTTAGCTACGATACAAATTGCCCTAAACGCTGTTCGTCACTTTACTAACGTAATGGAACTATAGTATGAATGTTTTCTGGCGAAGTGGTACTGAACACTGAATATTAAATAGTAGGACAAATTATGTTATTAAGAAACATCACAGCATGGCACGAGTTTTACCAAGTTTGACACTGAATCTCCTGTACAAGACTACGCTCAGTTTTTGTGTCAGAAACTGTACTTACATTTTACGCAGGGAATTTGTAAAGAAACAATCAATCAGCTTATAAACTTGCTATTTACTGCAATAGGAGTTGAAATAGAGATGATGATGATGATGATGATGATGTTGTTGATGATGATTGTTGTTGTTTAAAGGGGTCTAGGTCAACTGCCCCTAATGGTACGAGGTGCAACGAAATTAAACCACAATTAAAACTTCAAAATGAATCCACTGACCAAAATCTAAAACGAATGTTGATGAAAATGACCATGAATCAAAAAAATCAGTGCATCCAATTAACAATGCCTCATTTTCTGAGATGATGCTTATTGTTCAAAAGGGTCCAAGATCCAGGTCACCGGCCCCTCACAATGGTACTAATCACTGGTAAACCAGAACCATGATGTTCCTCACATAGTGGTACTAATTACAGATAAAGTAGATCCATGTTGTTTTCCATATAATGGTACAACTCACAGGTAACACAGACCCACGTTGTTTTCCATATAATGGTACAACTCACAGGTAACACAGACCCATGTTGTTTTCCATATAATGGTACAACTCACAGGTAACACAGACCCATGGTGTTCCTCACATAATGTTACTAATCACAGACAACTCCCAAACCCGTAGTGTTCCTCGCATAGTGGTACTAATCACAGACAACTCCCAAACCCGTGGTGTTCCTCACATAGTGGTACTAATTACAGGTAAAGTAGATCCATGTTGTTTTCCATATAATGGTACAACTCTCAGGTAACACAGACCCATGGTGTTCCTCACATAATGGTACTAATCACACACAACTCCCAACCCGTGGTGTTCCTCACATAGTGGTACTAATCACAGGTAAGGTCGAATCATGGTGTTCCTCACATAATGGTAATAATCACAGGTAATCTCATGGTTCCCTGTCCATCATCCCTTGGTCGTCCCTTTTAATCACCTCTTACGACAGGTAGGGGATACCATGGGTGTATTCTCACAGGTACTCATTTGGGGGTAGTTGAAATAGAATGCTGAGTCAAAACATTTCAAACATTACAGACAATAGGATTCGAGTCCATCTCATTCCCATGCACTTTGTCCACTGTGACCTGTACTAAAACCTCACCGAGTTATGTTCGTAGATGCTCAGTCATTGGTAATATTACCATGTTGTTATGTCGTATTATTTACACAAAGAAGCCTACACGAGTGCGTGTGTCCCGCCTCATTCTGCTATTACCGCGAGCCCAATCCCTTTAAGATCATCGGTTATGCAACCTGGCAAAACACGACGTTTGGTGGCTTGCCGCAGAACACACAAGCAGCCTTAAGCCTACCTGTTATGATCACTGCCACGGCAGCGCCTACGTATCAGGCAACCCGCTGCTCACTCCAATAATTTACTTCGCAAATACTGCATATATATTTTGACACGATTCCAGATAATAAATAAGACAACAACATTCTATGTCCGTTGAAATCGGAGTTATTTGAGGGTGTTCAGATTTAATAACTCCATGTCGTTGGCTTCCGGCATATCAATTAACTCATGTGGTGCTAAATTGAGATACAGCCGGGCTGAATGGCTCAAACGGTAGAAGCGCTGTATTTCTTAGTTCAAGTTGCAGGGTTCGATCCCGGCTAAGCCTGGTGGTATTTGAAGATTCTCAAATACGTCAACTTCGTGTCGGTGGATTTACCGGCATGTAAAACAACCCCTGACGGTATGGGATCACTCGCCACGCAGCGAACACCGTCCTACTACATATAAAATTATATCTGGCATTCACCCACTGCACTCATCTAGTCAATCTCGTTTAAGCTTCAGAAAAGCTAATTAGGAGGAGTTCGATATACAGATGGACTCATCTATGGAAGAAATCTCCATCACTTGTGAAGGATACAAAGAAATCATAGATGTCATTCGAAAAGTCACAAAGAAGGTGTTATCTAAGGGTACATAGAAAATGTATATTCCTGGCCTAAGTAATAATCTAACGATCTTCAAGCTGCTCACTTTCTATATGCTTTCTCTGAAGGGGTTACAAGGTTATCTCAATGAGCTCAATGGGTAAATAAAAAGAGAACAATGGCAGAAGATTCTCTCTGAAATCAATATATCATATAGCAGATGGAAAATATCAACCACATTTCACCGCTTTCCTGATACCAAACAACACCACTTAGGACACTATAACATTACTTCAAACCATATAGCACGTAAGCTCATCCTGAATAGGAGTGCTTAATCTTCTCGTCTGGATATGCTGTTTAACTCTGATGAAGTCGCAAACACCTTCAAACAGCTTAAAGCAGGGAAGTCTGCTGGTACATATGGTATCAGAAATGAACAGGCCAAGAATTTAGGTGTCCTGGCACACTAATTCGTTTGATGGGTTTATTCCGTCTAAGGATATCCCTCAGGATAAAATTTTGGTTACTCTTGAAACCAGGTAAGACACCATACCAGCCGAAAGATTTCAGACTAGTCTGCTTCCAGAGTCACTTTTTCAAGCTGTTCGAATGTCTTATTCTTAACAGAATGGTCCTATCTGTGGATAATAAATTCATTCAACAACAGTTGGGTTTAGACAAGAACGATCACGCACTAATCAGTACTCAGTATACTGCGGTTGGATTTCATAAACGTCTTGCAATTGGCGCTGTCTTTATAGAATTGACTTCTCCTTATGATACTATCAAATATCTATTCCTTGTACACAAACTGTTTAAACGGACAGAAGATTTCAAACTCCCAAGAACTACTCAACATCACCTGCAGAATAAAAATTTCTAGGTAACATTTCAAAGTAAAGCAAGCGTTAGAGGGATCGAAATGGTTCCCGTCCATTCATCAATCTTTTCAAATGCACACAAGACGGACACAAAGAACTTTATGACCGGGCGAGTTGGCCGTGCGCGTAGAGGCGCGTGGCTGTGAGCTTGCATCCGGGAGATAGTAGGTTCGAATCCCACTATCGGCAGCCCTGAAGATGGTTTTCCGTGGTTTCCCATTTTCATACCAGGCAAATGCTGGGGCTGTACCTTAATTAAGGCCACGGCCGCTTCCTTCCAACTCCTAGGCCTTTCCTATCCCATCGTCGCCATAAGACCTATCTGTGTCGGTGCGACATAAAGCCCCTAGCAAAAAAAAAAGAAAAAAGAACTTTATGTATACTTATGACCTTGGTGATGGAGCACAATCAAAGTCATTTGAGGACATAGAATCCAGGTTGCAGACCTGCCTCAATGATATGTCCGAACTCTACAAGGACATTTAAAAGTCAAATCCTAGTAAAGTATAGATCGCACTGTTCCAGTTTCGCAATCATTCTGTAGATCATAAACTGAATATCTGTTGGAAAGAAGACAACCTGATCTCTTCTAAGCCGACAAGTAACTTTGAGTTCAATTTCATCGTTCACTCACGTTTCAAAGACACTGCCATCCCGTCGGCATGAAGGTTAGAGAAAGGAACAGCTTACATGAGATGGTGACAAGAGTCCACTTTGATAGCACATCCAGCAACTGTAAGAACTACAGCTTTGAGACACGCAGATGAGTTAGCTTGTCCTGTATTAGCCAACTCTGTGTATTCCAGGAAAGTGGATATTCTCCTGAAATCAAACGTTTCGTATCGTCTTGGGATGCCTCACACCAAATAATGTCAGAAAGGTCTACCACACCTGTGGTATAGCACTACCCCTGTTCGATGGCAAAGTAGCAGCTAAGACTGAAGAAAGAGACGGACAATCGCCATCCTGTGCACAGTTCTCAAGCAGTCGTGCAACGTCTCAGATCACGGAAGAATTTCATGAACAGCATCAAGTCTGTAACAACTAAACCAAGCGCTCTCAGGAACCAGTACTGGCAGCAACATTCGGTAATGTGTGACCACATTAAGCCAGCAGAGGTAAATCCAGCCAATAACTCACAACCATGACCAGTATGGAGAACACTTAACATGATAACTAATATAACAGCAATTAGGGCCACCCTAAAAATGGGCCTGTAACTGCGGTGATCTCAAGATCGGGAGCATCTCTGTGCCAATGCCCAAATTGCCCTGTGGAAAGTCAGCGGGAAGGTTTTGACGCAGTCGGTGACAAGGCTATATAGTAGCTACTTCATACTGGAGCGACTTAAGCATTTGAGAAGAATAGGTTACCACCGTCATTAGTACAAATAACATGATTATTATTATTATTATTATTATTATTATCATTATTATTATTATTATTATTATTATTATTATTATTATTATTATTATTATTATTATTATTATTATTATTATTATTATTATTTCATAACATCCATTCAACTTTACTCCGGCTTATAAATGCTGTGAGCTGAAATTTTGCCAAGAAAAGTGGTTCTTCGACTAGACTTATGGACGACATTCTCTCGCCTTTAAGCACTCATAAAACCTTCAGCTCACAGGCAAATCCAGAATGATAGATGTCTTCAACGAAGCGATCTTACAAATTAAGGTAGTACTTACTGACATGTATATCAGATTTCTTACGTCCCAGTTATACTCTTGTCAGCAGCACAAATGACTCAGTTGCAATGAAAATTTGTCCACATGGGTAATTGAGACCATTTAACAAGACACAATGATTAATATCCTCAAATAAATCATATCTTACCGTCACCACCATATAAATGTACGAATTGTTAAGGTACAATACCATAAAGGTACATTTATGAGGTAACTATTGAAATACGAGATTAGGCACACACAGGGAAGAATGCACAAATTACAACCCACCAAAAAAATTGGAGTCTTCTGTTTCAAGTTTCATTTCATATTTTAAATATCATAACTATAAACATATTCCAAGTTATAGAATTTTATCTCCAGTTTTATGAACTATTATTGTTCATCAGATTAACTCACAATTTGTCCGGCTCCTTGGATAAACGGCAGCATAGTGGCCTTACATTCAAAGGGGCCCGGGTTCGATTCACGGACGGGCCCGTGATTTTAACCACGTTTGGTTAACTCGGGGTCTGATTGTTTGTGATCGTATTAATACATAAAACATATCCTACTACTAGCCACTACAGAAGTACGAAATATTGAATGAACCCTTCTACTTAGTATTGGCATATTGAAGGGCATCCAGTCGTTTAAATAAGCTTAATCCACATTAGTACAGGATCCAGAATACCGAGAAAAATGCCATTAAAGACGAATGCATAACATAACCGGCTCCATGGCTGAGAGTCTCGAGTTTGACTCCTTGCCGGGTCGAAGGATTTAATCTTTCATGCTTAATTCCCTTGACTCGATGACTGTATTTGTGAACCATCCCCAACATTTCTGCAACTCACACAATACACATACAACACTACCTGCCATCACACTGTAAGGAAGTTACTATACATGGTAGATGCCGACCACCTTCGCCGGAGGATCAGACCTAGAGGGCTGCACCAGGTTAGAAAGAGCCACACGTCTACGTGATAGCGCTCTGGTGTCTGTTTACTGAAATGTAACGGCACACCAGGGTACTGGCGGGGAGAGAAGTACACACAGTATCACAGCGTTACTGACACCAGACAGATTTTCATCAAAGTAAAAAAATCACTGTAATTAGAAAAAGCCTTTTATTTCAAAGTAAATTAAACTAAATAAATTCAAATAAAATTAAATGGCTTGTAAATAGATTTTACAATAATTTATTACTGAGTGGCATCTGAAGTTGAACATGTAAATTCATCAGCCGTTCTCTCTCCTTTAAGAAGTTATGAATGTCAATGGACAGTTTTGGGATTCGATCTCAAAACCTTCAGCAAAGGAGGAGCACAAAATCTGCTACACAACGGTCGCGCTGCCATCCGATTCCCTAGATGTGGTGGTGTTAGGTTCCTCCACACTGTCTTCATCACTACTTTCCAAGCCAATATTTATCATTATTTATTAAATCTATTGTTCTATTAGTGCGCAATGGCACCAGTATAGTCTCGTTATCTTTTACTTCTGCACACTTATTGATGCAGATTTCTTTGGTCACTTCTCGCGTGCAATGGCGTGTTAGCTCCTTCTAAGCCGACAGTGAGAGATTGGACACATTGTTTGCGGCTTTTGTTTGCTTCAGTGTGATCCAAATCACTTTCATTGGATTTAGGTCACAGTGATAAGGAGGTAATATCAGAATAGTAAACCATTCGCCTTTCAACCTATATATCGTGTACATAGGTTCCGGTTTATTGGCTTTTATAAGTTCCACCAACTCACTCTTGATCATTTCCTCAATGACAACCGCTGCATATATATATATATATATATTTTTGCTATTTGCTTTACGTCGCACCGACACAGATAGGTCTTATGGCGACGATGGGATAGGAAAGGCATAGGAATGGGAAGGAAGCGGGGGCGGCCTTAATTAAGATATAGCCCCAGCATTTGCCTGGTGTAAAAATGGGAAACCACGGAAAACCATCTTCAGGGCTGCTGACAGTGGGGTTCGAACCCACTATCTCCCAGGTGCAAGCTCACAGCTGCGCGCTCCTAAGCGCACGGCCTGCAATTTTGTTGGACTACAACCACTACACTCAAATTTCCTGAAGGGTATGATATGGTGCACTATCGAGGACTATACACTGACTGAGCAAATGTCATGGGATAGCGGAGCACTGATACGCAGGTGTGTTGTCTGCGCACCGCACGCCCCCTGTGCCAGCGGCAGTTGTATAGGAGACCTTGTGAGCAGTGGCTGTGCATGTGACAAGTGTAACATGGAACGTCGTCGTGAGCTGATACCGTTCGAACGGGGTATGGTGGTCGGTGCCCGACGGATGGGAAGTGCGATTTCGGAAGTGGTGCGAGAATTCGGCTTCACACGATTAACCGTGTCCAGGGTGTATCGTGAATGGTTGAATGCGGGTGTCACCGTCCACAACAGACGAACGACCGGCCATCCAGCCACCCTCGATAACCGTGACCGGCGACATCTGAGACGGATTGTCAATAGTGACAGACGGGCAAGCGTGCAACAAATCACGGTTCAGTTCAACACAGGCCGTGCTAGACACGCCTCCCAGTGGACAATCCGTAGGAACATGTGTTCTATGGGGTATGGGAGCCGGCGCCACACACGGGTGCCATTGTTAAACCGACATCATCGGGCACAACGACGCGCATTTGTCGCCAGTCACCAGGGTGGACACTGGAACAATGGCGTAACGTGATATGGTCGGACGAATCACGATTTCAACTGCACCATGCCGATAGGACGCACCGTGTATGGAGCAGACTACATGAAGCGATGGATCCGCCTGCCTCGAAGGTGTGGTCCAGAGCGCTGGTGTCTCTCTTATGGTTTAGGGTGCATTTTCCTGGTATGGAATGGGCCTCCTAGTTGTTCTGGAAGAGACTTTGTATGGTACGTGGTATATTGAGGTGCTCGGAGACCATGTCCACCCATTTTTGGCCTTCCAGCGCGGTGTTTCAAGATGTTAACGCGCCGCCAAATCGCTCCCACGTCGCACGGGAATGGTTCCAGGAACATGCAGCGGAGGTCCAACGACTGCCATGGCCACCCAGGAGCACCGATATGAACCCTATCGAGCATATCTGTGATGTCCTGGAACGCAGGCTCCGTGCCATGGATCCTGCACCCACGAACAGACCAGCATTGGTGGCCGCTCTGCAAACGATTTGATGTCAGCTGCGTCCAGAGGACTACCAGGGACTTGTCGACTCACTTCCACGGCGTCTCACTGCAGTTCGCAGGGCCAGAGGATGCCCCACACGCTATTAGGTGACTATCCCATGACATTTGCTAAGTCAGTGTAAGGCAGCCAGCCGAAAGTTTTGGCATGAGTTGTTCCTGCAGCCACTTAGTATAATTTGGGCTGTTCATTTCGTCATAGTAATCTTGTGAATCCGGCTTCGAAATGTAAATCAACTCTGCACCTTGAGTTAACCCCCTTTCACCACGCCCATGTCCGGCTCCATGGCGTGCTGGCCTTTGATCCAAGGGGTCCCGGGTTCGACTTCCAGTTTGGCCGTGGATTTTAACTTTCACTGATTAATTCCTCTGGCTCTGGGATTGGGGGTTTGTGCCATTGTCGACAATAATTCACCTTAGATAGGGCCACAGCGTCGCAATTACAGGTCGCCTATACGGTCACACGCCAGTAGTAGTAGTAGTAGTAGTAGTAGTAGTAGTAGTAGTAGTAGTACCAGTAGCTCTTTGCCCTGCATTTTGGTTCCCCATAAGGTCTGGAACGTCTTCGTTCTGCCAGCGCTTCTTTACCGTGTAACGGGTAAGAACCCATGTCTCATCTGTGAAAACGTCAGGCTTTTGAGATCCGTTTTTATTCTGTCTGAGTGCGTGGAAAAATGCTGCGCATCAAGCGACAGCATGTCACATTTTTACACGTTTCACATTTAAATCCTACTCTTTTTATGTCTCCAGAACAGAGCCTCCGTGGCTCAGGTGGCAGCGCACCGGCCTCTCACCGCTGGATACCGTGGTTCAAATCCCGGTCACTCCATGCGGAGGCGGGACATGTTTTTCTCCGGGTTCTCCGGTTTTCCCTGTCATCTTTCATTCCAGCAACACTCTCCAATATCATTTCATTTCATCTGTCAGTCATTTATCATTTCCCCAGAAGTGTTTGACAGTCCTCGGCAGCCGGCACATTTCATATCCTCGCCGCAAGATGGGGGCTTTATTCATTCCATCCCTTACCCGGTCGCTGACTGATAAACAGGTTGTAGGTTTTCATTTTCACTGTTTATGTCTCCAGAATGTTTCCTTCCCTCCTGTAAACGCTGTTTGTCTTTTGACAGCAATAAGTTGATGTAAAGTAGGGATTTCTTTGCGAACAGCATGAAATTCCAGAAATGTTCGACGCACAACTCTCTCAACGAATTCATCAAGATCTGTCTTTCTCCGACGAGGACGAATTTTACCTGCAATCTGAATCACTTTTTCACACTAACTAGCAGTATTACGCAGATCCCTTTCACTTCTACCGACAGCTTTAGCAATCCTTTTTTAAACTTTTGGAGAGGGATTAAGAGACTTTTCCTCTTTACAAAATTATTGAACATTATATATTAACTTCCTGCTCTGATATCGGAGCACTTCGCGCGATTTCATCGGGGATGTCTGAATTGTAAATTCAATGCCATGACATGACCTGTCAGAATCCCTATAATACGAAATAGCATTACCGCATCTAACATGAAATCGAGCTTAGTACTGGTATACACGTCTGTAGACTCTACCGCGCGCTCTGATTCAACCTACTGCACCACACACAACTGTAAATTGGCTCAAATTTCGCCGTCAAGGACTCGTGTAATAATAATGATGATTGTTCCGGGATATCTGTGGAACAGCAGAGGTGAAAGAAGGTGCCGGGATGAATGGGTCTAACTACAGAGTCAAAGTTAATTTAAAATTTTAACAAAGGTTATATTTTCCTAAAGACAAGAGAAATTTGATAGCTTTTCACTTTAGGGACATTACAAAGACATAGCAATCTAAAAACAAAACTTTAACTATCTTGGGCTACACGCCCCTAGTTTTACAATTTCGAGCACCTAGCTCAACGCACAAATTTGTTCAAGGGCTGAAATCCCCTAATAACATGGAGCACTTGCTCCCACTTTACAATGTCAAGCCTCCCAGAGGCCTTCTTACAACACAAGAAAAGAGCTGACACGCTCTCAGTTTTTCAAGCCTATTCAAGGCAATATCAGACATTACAATTATTTGCCATCAAGGCACAACTTACACAAAAGAAACGGGGGTATCTCGTACCCAACCTATTGGGCCTTAGCAGAAAAAGAACAGGTTAAGTAAATGGCCCAAAACACCAAGTTGAATGGAGGCGTGTACTTGCAATCCTAAATATGCATTCTTAAAACCTAAAAGGCACTAGTCCGATGAAACAGGGGCTATTCCCAAACTATGGAGGTGACTCGTATAAGAATAATTTAAGACATTACAGAAAGGAAGAAAACTCGTTACAAAACGTAATCAGCTCAAACCAGTATGAAGAGGAGCTCGAGAGGGTAAATCACTCTCGATCCCCGAATTACAGTTGCAGATTTTATGAAGTTTTTACATAAGCCGGCAGAAAATTACATTTTCAGAAAAGTAGGTTACATGGTAAAGTTTCGGACCTTTCCCGCGGGTTAAACTGCTGAGCTAGCAAGAAATAAATATGTTAAACGGCCATTACCTTGCTGAAGAACTGCTGCCTGATGAAAGAGGCACCACCCGCCTCCTGCTTCACATACACACACTTAGTTAGATGTTGATCATATGGCCAAGAACATGAAAATCCGCAGTTTATAAACCCTCGGGGAAAGTTCGAGACCTTTCATGAATAATCAAGCCACACCCTCTAACTTTTATTGGCGGATACAAGGTTACACACAAAGTCGAAGAAGAAACCCGTGATTGGTTAGAAATTAATTACAGAAATTAGGGATTGGCTGAATTCAAAACTGGCGGAAAGAACAGATCAATATTGCCAACCCAAAAATGAATGAACATAATTTAGTAAAGAACAAACATATGAATACAAAATTTCTTCAAATAAAGTTCCTTCACTTCGCACCAGGGTGCATGATCATAGTTTTTGTAGTGACATCTGTTGCAGAAAGTCCAAACTTCTTGATAAATGGTAAGCAAAACGCGTAGAATTTTATACAGTACTGGACACTTCACAATCACCAAATTAAGGTAGTGACATCTTGTGAGTAAAAGTTTAAGTAGATCTAATTCCAAGTTCTGTGTTTCTCCTGTAGAGGAGTTCAAATTGGCGCAAGATTTAAATGTGCGGCGTAGAGGTGTACCGCCCGGTACAATAATGATGATGATAATAATAATAATAATAATAATAATAATAATAATAATAATAATACAGTGAGTTTCTCTCATCGGTTGGCCGGCAGGCACGCCCTGCTTATCTGCCTCCCGTTGACTCATCACTCCCCGCTCTGCGGGATAGGAACAAGGACAGCAGTTCGCTCACTTTATCTGTGCATGGCATGAGATAACAATTAAAATTAAGAAAAGTATTAATTAAGAATTAAGAAAATAAGCTTTTATCTTATGACAGGAGATGTTGGAAATGATTTCCTCCTGCGTCCATCGATTCACACGCATAAGTTCGTCCTCCATAATTGAGGATATATTATTTCCGTTCGTCCAACGTGTGAGAGTTCCTTGCGTACACTTTATTTTTTAAGCTCCCCCATAAACAAAAGTCACAAACGTTTAAATCTGGGGACTGTGACGGCCATAAATCCGTAAAAATTACACGGTACACATTAAGTTTAATGCGTCATTGGCTGTATGCGCGGTGGCAAAGTCTTGCTGAAAATATCCACTTTGACAGTCAGTGTCAATCAGTTCGTCAAAAAATGGTTTGAGTACATTATCCTTGTATCTTTGTGCATTAATTGTGCCCTGAAAAAAAGATAGGTTCTACATTCTGTATCCATTCACTGCGTACCATACTCCGATCCGTTCGTCATGTAAAGGAATTTCGTTCATGCGATGGGGATTTTCTGTACTTTGTTATTCTGCGTCGAAACTTACCAGTGTAAGTGGAACCAAGCTTTGTCAGAGAAAAATATTAAGCGTGGATAAATTATTTCACCATGAACGTTTCCCAACATCCAACTACAAAAACGTACCCGCTTATCATGATCATGTGGATGCAGTTCGTGTACTATAGTTACCTTGTATAGTTTCAATTTTAACATTTTGGTACCCCGCCATGCTGAGCTTTTCGAAACCACGGATTCTTGCCCAGGTCGTCTTAGGGATTTTGTAGGCGTATGTTCTAATCTTTCTGCGATTTCATTTACTTCTTCCTCGTTAAGTACACGTTTTTAATACTTCGCTTCTTATGGAGTAAAGAACCAATTCCTCTCTATTTGTTTACGAGTTTCCGCACGGTCTCTTTATGTGGAGGACGAACACCTGGAAACTGTGTTACAAATCGCCTAACGACTTCCCTGCGAGACTATGATTTCACATAATTATCGGACGTAAATACCCTTTCCTCTATCATCCACACATGTGGAGACATTATGAGAATTATAGCCCGAAGTAACACTTCACAACTTGAGAACAGATGGAGCGACAGATCAACACTTAATACACGTTCTAAGCACGGACCTGAACTGCGAAGTGCGGGCATTCCCGTGCTGTCGCTGCGCTGTGTAACGGGAAGTGAGGTGTCAACGGGCGGCAGATAAGAAGGCGGGCCTGCCGGCCAACCGATCAGAGAAACTCACTGTAATAATTATAATCAGAATAATAATATATTAGGATTGAAGATGTAAATGAAGATCCACAGCCTGCTTCTAGTCATTCGACAGGTCAGGAATAGAATGGATGAAGCCGAGTGTTGCTAGAATGAAAGATGACAGGGAAAACCGGAGTACCCGGAGAAAATCCTGTCCGGCCTCCGCTTTGTCCAGCACAAATCTGAAATGGAGTGACCGGGATTTGAACCACGTAACCCAGCGGTGAGAGGTCGGCGTGCTGTCGTCTGAGCCACGGAGGCTCATATTAGGATTATTAATATATAATATATTATTTGGCCTTTGTTGGCGGGACCTAGTGATTACAGTGAACTAAGTATTTTGGTATAGGCTAAAGCAATTTTGACTTTCATTGATCTGTCTTATCCTTGACTTTGACAATGTGAAAGTGACTGAGGTATGAGCGATGCTAGTAATGCCATTCCTTATGCAGCCAGTCCCTGTTATGAAAGGTACGAAAATGTTGCTCATAGGGTCGGTTGTTGCATGCACTTAAGTTGGCTTGGCAGACTGATATGTAATAGCAACTTCTGGCTCGGTGAGGAAAGCAACGGGAAACTATCCCACTCCTCATTTCCCTAGTACGCCTCTTCAGTGATGCCTAGGCAATCTATGACAGCTGATGGCGGAGCTGTTGAGGATTCAACCAGCCTTCGGTCTGAGGATTGAACATACAATATATTATTATTATTATTACGAGTTTCCGCACGGTCTCCTTCTGTGGAGGGCGAACACCTGAAAATTGTGTTACAATTATTATTATTATTATTCCGTTGTATCTGTGGAACAGCAGAGGTGAAAGAAGGTGCGGGGGTGAACGGGCCTCAAAATACGAAATTAACGTTAAGATAAAATTTAACAAGGTTATATTTTCTTTTCAAAATCAAGAAATAACAAGCACGGCAGGTACAGAGTAGCAAGGCAACAAAGTACAATTACAGTACTTACAGGATTTGGGCTTCGAGCCCCGAACTCACAATTCTTGAGCAATTAGCCCAGTTTTACACCAAAACAAGTTTCAACAGAGGGGCAGAAAACCCCATTCATGCCCAGGAGCACTTGCTCCAAATTACACAGTAAAGCCTCCTTGAGGCGCGCAGAAAACAAAATTTTCAAGAAAGAGCAACTCGCTCTCAAAATTTAAGCCTGTCAAAGGCCACACCAAATTCCACCTTCAAGCTGTCCTCTAAGGACATAAACACAGGGGTAAAATACCCAACCTACTGAGGCCTATTAAGTGAGAAAAGGTTAATTACATGGCCTCTAAAATACCAATTTGAGAGGAGGCGATCTGCACTCCTAATACATTTTGTTTAAAACCTAATCTGGCTCTAGGCCGCTAATGCAAGAGCTAATCCCATACTAAAGAGGTGACTTATAGAAGGAAACAATTTACATTACGTTAAGGAAGAAAGGTTGTGAAAATAAGTTCACCTCAATGCAATATGAGTGGGAGCTCGAGAGGGTTAAGCACTCTCTATCCCAATATGTAGTTAAAACAGAAAGAATTGACACCGAGTGTCTTTACATTATTAAAGGAAAGTTACATGGAAAAGGCTTCGAACCTGCCCCGAGAGTTAAACTGCTGAGCTAGCAAGAAAAGAAGTTATTAAAAGGCCATTACCTTGTGGATGAACTGCTGCCCGAAGAAAGAGGCGCTTCCCGCCCCCTGCTACGTACTTTACACACTGAAAGATGTTACTGAAGTGGCGCGGAGACCCGAAAATCAGCAGTTTATATACTCTCGCGGAAAGTTCGAGGCGTTTCAGGAATGAAAACACCCTCCCACAAGAATGTTATTGGCTAGGGTTAAGCAACATATCCCCTTTGGGGAAGATACACCTGATTGGTCATAAATTAACTAAAGAAATTCGGGATTGGCTAAATTCAAAACAAGGGGAAAGAAAGGGTTATACAGCCAACTTAAACAATAACAGAAGGAAATTTAACAAGGAACAAACTTTTGAAATAAAAATTTCTCCAAAAAACACAGTTCTTTCACTTCGCACTAGGGTGCACCATTGTAGTTCTTCAGTAGTGTCCTCTAGAAGAGAAAGTTCACACTTCTTACTACAGGTAAAACAAAAATACATCGAAAACGACCCAGTTCAGAAACTTCAAAATTTCCAAGTAGTGACATCTTCTGAGAAACTTGAAAATTAACACATTAGATAAAGTTCAGACTTCCTCCAGTAGGGGAGTTTCAACAGGCGCAAAGTTTGAATTAGCGACGTGGAGGTGTACCACGCGGTACAATTATTATTATTTTGTGTGACAATAATCCAAAGAGAATGGCACAAATGATAGTCTACAATAAAAATGGAAGGTACAACCTTTGTGGCTTAAAGAGGAATGACCGAGCTCGATAGCTGCAGTCGCTTAAGTGCGGCCAGTGTCCAGTAATCGGGAGATAGCGTGTTCGAACCCCCTGTCGGCAGCCCTGAAGATGGTTTTCCGTGGTTTCCCATTTTCACACCAGGAAAATGCTGGGGCTGTTCCTTAATTCTTAATTAAGGCCACGGCCGCTTCCTTCTCATTCCTAGGCCTTTCCTATCCCATCGTCGCCATAAGACATATCTATGTCGGTGCAACGTAAAGCAAAAAAAAAAAAAGAGGAATGTGGGATGAGGGATGCACTGGAGAACTCGTCAAGTCACACAACATCTCGGTTGAAGAGCGACAGAGGAGAAGTCAAAGACATAAGAACATCTGGAAGGAGTACAAAGAAAAGGGACTGAGTGTGAAAGATAGGTGATCTGGTGGATTGTGTAAACGTGGTCCCATAGGATGACCTTAGCGAATGTAATAAATACTAATGTATATAGTAACTCCAAATTAATTGATTCAGTCATTTTTGAGATAATGCATTTTTCTAATGAAAATATTAATTAAAAATTAACCAAATGAAATCAGCATTAGTGATGATCGGCGTCATGCAGTGAATTGTGTGATATTTTTCAACCACACTGAAATTTCTCTATGCTTCACGCTGTAATCTGGAAGAAGTCCTATGAATGAGAAATTTACCATCAGCAGGAGTTTAGTAAGAGAGATTGAACTCCTGAACTCCTGATCACATTCGTGTGGATTTTAATGTGAAAAGGTACTTTCGAGGAAAATGTCATTCCTACCATATGAAAAAAGAAGTGATCGCGTGCCTCAGTGAAAGTCATGAATGCTGAAGTGTAGTGACGTAAAAAGTACTTCTTTAATTCAGTATTCGTGAATATTGATTCCCTTAACTCACGAACGTACAGCAATGAGACCAAAGGTAGAAACCGCGGGGTGAAGGCAAAGAGTTGAATCAGTGTCTAATATTGTGCTGTCTTCACTCACTGTCGGCCGTGTAGTGAGTGAGAGCTGTCCAGGCTACCTCAATACACTGCAGTAGACAAGAGCGATTGGTACCTGTCTGTTGAAGTAGGGCAATGGGAGGATACAGGCTAATATCGAACTCTCGAGACCAAAACAGAAAAACAGACATAGCAACTTCAGACCTGACAAAAACCTCAGTTTTTCTTTCCTGCCCTCTTCTCAATCATCTGGGGTTGGCAGCAATGCTTATTACACCCATTTTTACGGTCGGATGCCCGTTCTGATAACTAATAGCGGCGACTGGGAATTGGAAGTAGACGGGAAAAAAATGTATGTACGACAAATGCAAAGAAAAAGTCGGGCTCCGTTCGCTAATTCACCCCCCGCCCCCTCACAGAGAGAAATGTTCAGTACCACCAAACTGACCAAATTCTCCCCGGAGGGGTGAAATGGATGATAACGAACAACCTCCGCCCATCAGTGACTTCCAATGTGACCTCTCAGGTGCTTTATTATTCAAATTATACATGAGAGCAGTTACACATGAATAACAAAGACGAGCAAGGAATACAATAATGGACGGGCGGGGGTGGGGGTGGGGGATATATATACATCAAAACTTTTAAAGAAAGTTAAAAAATGATAAAATATATTATGTTCTATGAACGAATTTCAACAGAGAGGTAAATGTTGACAGTTTACCAACTAATGTGCGGTAATAATAGGTTTCTTGAGATTTTGATTCATTACTATAGAATACAACTTTCACTAAAAGAACAATATTACGCATGTATTACGATTAAATAGAAGTACGATGTGATTACACAATTTAAAATAATTTAATATTTGACTACGCACTAAGAAACTAACAGACACTAAAGAGACTGCCAGACTGACGAATTCACGCGGCAAGCGGGTAAAGCATACCTCAATGCACATGACGTTGGCAAAAAATTACCAGGTGCATGTGTAACTTTTTTCCAGTTTTTGGTAAAGAAAACACGTAATTTTCAAAATAATTTCATTTTTTGTTTATTCAAAATATTAGGAATCGGCTTCTACACACTTCGCCCATTTTTCAGTTAAGTTATGAATACCATGCCAAGAAAAACTGCTTGTCTTTGCCGATAACTGCGTCATATACCGGGAGATCAAGACAGAGGAGGACGAACTATTGCTTCAGCAGGACTTAGATACAATTGAAAAATGGGTGCGTGAAAACTAAATGAAAGTCCACAGTGGAAAACGCAAGAAATTGTGTTTCACTAAAAAGAAAATGACAGGAAAAAGGGATTTCAAAATTGAAGGGGGAAAGAGTTGTTGAAATTGATAGTTGTAAGTACTTAGGTGTTACTATTAGAAAAGACTTAAATCAGTCAGAGCAAGGGGAAAATGTAGTTAAGAAATGCTGGAGATCGTTACACTTTATTATGCGGAATTTCAAGAAAGCTAATTTTGGTGCCAAAAGTAAAGCTTATAAGTGCTTGGTAAGATCGATTCTTGAATATGGATCTGTGTGCTGGGATCCGTACAGAGTGGGTTTAATAAGTTCCCTAGAAAAAGGGCAAAGAAGAGCGATGCGTTTCGTAACCGAAAATATGAGGAAAACCAATAATTGGGAAAGTCTTGAATCTTTATTTATTTATTTATTTATTTTTTTGCTATTTGCTTTACGTCGCAGCGACATAGATAGTTCTTATGGCGACGATGGGATATGAAAGGCCTAGGAATGGGAAGGAAGCGACCGTGGCCTTAATTAAGGTACAGTTGCAGCATTTGCCTGGTGTGAAAATGGGAAACCACGGAAAACCATTTTCAGGGCTGCCGACAGTGGAGCTCGAACCCACTGTCTCCCGATTACTGGATTCTGGCCGCATTTAAGCGACTGCAGCTATCGAGCTCGGTAGTCTTGAATCTAGAAGAACTAGAGATCGCCTGTGTGGTCCTTATCAGAGCTATACAGGAAGGGCTGCCTGAAGTAGTATTAGAAATAGGTCGCAACGTCCCTCATACTTATCTAGAAATGATCATAAGCATAAAATTAGGGCCAGAAACCAGCATTCGGACGTGGGCAAGTTTTCCTTCGTAAACAGGGCCATAAGGGATTGGAATAAACTACCTACAGCAGTCTTAGAGAGATTCCCTTCCGGTATCAAGTCATTTAAGAAGACCGTTAGTGGTAATGTATAGTGAAAAAAGAAAGTTGTAAATTACGAACACTGAATTTGTGATTTTCTGCTTGGTTTAGATTGTGAAATTGGTAGTTTTTCTTGTGGTATTCCCTTTCCATGGAATTGCTTGTTGTACTCATGTTGTTGTTGGATAATTACTAATGTTTTTATTGCTTGTTGTACTCTTGTTGTTTGTTTGTTTGTTTGTTTGTTTGTTTGTTTGTTTGTTTGTTTGTTTGATAATTATGATAACTTTATTATTACACTACTGTAAGTGACCGTTACCACCAGGATATTTCCCATTTGCGAGGTATTTGTTAATAATAATAATAATAATAATAATAATAATAATAATAATAATAATAATAATAATAATAATAATAATAATAATAATAATCATTCTTCGAGCCATTTTCCAACTTCCTCGAATTTGCTGAAGTGCTGCTCTGCGAGTGCGTGTTTCATTGATACGAAGAGGTGATAGACTGCGCCAGGTGGGGAGAGTACGGCTGGTACGAAAGGGTGTTCCATCCAAGCGACTTCAAGGTGTCTTTCACTGGTTTTGCTGTGTGGGACGGCGCATTGTCGTGTAACAAAATCACTTCGCCAAGTCTTCTGGCCAATTCCGGTCGTCTTTCTATCAATGTGTGTTTTAAATTAATAATTTTTTGGCGATAGCGTTGTGCATTAACGGTTTCGCCGGGCTTCAAGAGTTCATAATACACAATACCGCTCTGGTCCCACCACTGTCTCACCATGTTTAAATTGTCAAAACCATGTCTCACGTGTTCTAATCGATGGAGCCTGTT